>NC_137898.1:83599802-84199802 GCF_963455335.1 Martes martes | reverse complement strand
GTGTCTAGCACTGGTTCCACAGTGCTAGAGGTGACAAATGCATGGCTAAAAAAATGATGTGATAGTGGGCACCTAACATCATCATCATATATTTGTTTTCAATCTAATTTCTGTTTTTTAAATAAAAGTGGATTTTGAAGGAAATATTTTATGATTCACATGAGGAACACTTCTCAAGTGTCTACATTAAATTGGCTGGTGGTTTGAAATGAATCATCTTCAAATGTTTTCTTAAAAAGAACTTACAACTAATTTTTATTATTCTATGCTCTGTGATAATGAATAACTCATGTCCATATATCTCTTTTTTTCCCATATATCTCTTTACCAATTGATTAGAACACCCAAAACCTCAATACAATTATATAAAGTTATGTACAGGGTACATTCTTCTCTACTGGGTCACCTTAAATTTATAATCATTTCAGTTTGTTCAACAGTGTATATGGCATAAGGGGAGATATTAATGTGGATGGTTTGGCATATATAGATCCATGACTGTGTGTACATTTTAATGAAGCAAGGAGTGATTGTCATGCAATTAAAATAAATCAACCAGTTGTTCATTAAGACAAAATATACACTCAGCTATTGTCTAATAAGACTGGTAATGCACTATTTTGGTTATTCACATTGATAAAGTAAAAAGGTTTTTATTTTTATACAAACATTAACAATGTTCATTTGAAATTTGATGCACTTAACATTAAACTGAAAAAGCATGTAGCCTAATTGTTAGTAACAAAGTATTTCAGATTAGTATCATGCACTGGTTTCACTACTAGGAATATAATTTAATATATTGGAAATATCCAAATATACTTATTTAGTGAATAAAATAAGTGCCTGGTGGGTATAAGGAATTGTGATAGGCCTTTGGAGACACAAAAATAAAAACGGAACAGATTTCTTGCTCTTAAGTTCCAGGTTATAGAAGCCAGATATTATTTGAAACTTAAACATACTTCTTTTGATTCAATTAGCTACATTTGAGATATAGCTGAAACTAGAAAGTTTGATCGGATTACTTAGCCAGGAAAATGTTTCTTTAACACTAAATATATCATTTTTATTTTTGTTTACATGCTGTTTTCAGTTTTTAAATTAAATGTGTTTCCATATTCATATTTATAAACTTAAATGGGAAGCTTCATATTTGTCTATAAAAATTTGCTGGTTTTTGTAAATATCTGATTTTGATAACTGGTGTTTTCTAATTTTACGTTTAACTATTTAATGAATGAAGAAAAAACACAGTAAATGGCCATGGGTGTCAATGCAATGGGAGACTCTATTCCCTAGTGTCAGAGTTACTATAACAAACTAAAGAGTACACATATCACTCTACCTACTTTTAAAAATGATAACTTATTTAAATGGCAGGATGTTAATTTTACCTAATCAGATGAAGTTGCATTTTCTCTTGTAAGTGATCTACTTCAATTATTATAGACCAGTGATTAACATGCATTCAGTAAATACTACCATTTATTTTAGTTGTCATTTATTTGAGTAGCTACAATACACCAGGCCTTGTAATAGGGAGGATCCTTACATATATTATGTCTAGCTCTTACTGTACTCTTTGTAAGCTAAATATTATGAGTTCCATTTTACAGAAGAGGAAATCGAGGTTCAAAAACTATTTCTTGCACCATTGCTCTTGCAAAAAGAAGTTTCTGTCATATTTCAAAAATTATATTATTTTTCCTGGCATACATATTAAATTTTCTGTAATGGTTTTTATTTGAGAAATGAGGAAACTTAATAAATGTGCTGCCTGTTTAAACCTCCTCAAGATGAATCATTTTTACATTTTTTTAAAAGATTTTGTTTTAATGCCAGTAAAGTTAACAGAGAGTGTTATATTAGTTTCAGGTGCACAATATAGTGATTTAACACTATATATCACTCACTGATCATCATGATAAATGTTCTCCTTAATCCCCATCATTTATTTAAACCCATCGCCCCAAACCAACTCCCTTCTAATGTCAGTTTGTTCTCCGTAATTAAAAGTCCGTTTCTTGGTTTGCCTCTCTTTCTTTTTTCCCCTATGCTCCTTTGTTTTATTTCTTAAATTCCACATATGAGTGAAATCATATTGTATTTGTCTTTTTATGATTGACCAATTTCTCTTAGCATGACTCTCTAGCTCCATTCACGTTGCTGCAAATGGCAAGAATTCATCCTCTTTTATGTCTGAATAAATTTCATTGTATACCATCTCTTCTTTATCCATGCATCACTCGATGGATACTTGGTCCTTTTCCACAGTTTGGCTATTGTAGATAATGCTGCTATAAACACCTCACACCTGTCAGAATGGCTAAAATCAATAATACAAGAAACAACAGGTGTTTGGGAGGATGTGGAGAAAGGGGAACCCTCCTGCGCTGTTGGTGAGAATGCAAACTGGTGCATCCACTCTGGAAAACAGTATGGACGTTCCTCAAAATAGTTAAAAATAGAACTACCCTATGATCCAGTAATCGGACTACTAGGTATTTACCCAAAGAATACAAAAACACAAATTCATTGTAGTTTTGATGTGCATTTCCCTTATGAGTGATATTGAGCATTTACAAATACCTTCTTCCATTCCATAGGTTGTCTTTTAGCTTTGTTAGTTGTTTCCTTTGCTGTAGAGGAGCTTTTTATTTTGAGGTAGTCCCAATAGTTTATATTTGCTTTTGTTTCCATACCTCAGGAGACATATCTAGAAAGATATTACATACAGTTGGTATCAGAGAAATTACTGCCTATGCTCTCTTCTAGGATTTTTATGGTTTCAGGTCTCACATTTAGGTCTTTAATCCATTTTGAATTTATTTTTGTGACAGTGTAAGAAAGTGGTCCAGTTTCTTTCTTTTGCATGATGCTGTCCAGTTTTCCCAACACCATTTGTCTTTTTTTCCCATTGAATACTCTTTCCTGCTTTGTTGAAGATTAATTGACTATATAATTGTGTATTTATTTCTGGATTTTCTATTCTGTACCATTGATCTATGTGTCTATTTTTGTGCCAGGACCATATTTTTTTGATTACTATAGCTTTGTAATATAAGCTGAAATCTTGTTTTCCTTTTTCCCCTTTTCAACACTGTTTTGGCTATATGGAATCTTTTGTGGTTCCATACAAATTTTATGATCGTTCTAGTTCTGTGAAAATATTTTTGGTATTTTGATAGAGAATGCATTAAATATATAGATTGCTTTGGGTAATGGAGGCATTTTAACAAAATTTGTTCTTCCAATCCTAGGCCGTGATATGTCTTTCCATTTCTTTTTATCTTGAGTTCCTTTCACCAATGTTTTAGAGTGTTCATACTAGAGGTTTTTCACCTCTTTGGTTAAGTTTATTACTAAGTATCATTATTTTGGGTGAAATTGTAAGTGGAATTATTTTCTTGATCTATTTTGTTTTTCTTTATTATTTACCTCCTTCTGCTGGTTTGGGGTTTTATTTGTTCTTTTTGCAGATCCTTTAGTTGTAAGGTTGTTGGTTTATTTGAAATGTTTCTTGCTTCTTGAGATAGGCCTGTATTGCCATAAACTTCCCTTCTAGAATCACTTTTGCTGCATCCCAAAGATTTTGGACAATAGTGTTTTCATTTATTTGTTTCTATGTAATTTTTAATTTCTTTTTTGATTTCTTGGGTGATCCATTTGTTGTTTAGTGACATGTTATTTAACCTCCATGTATTTGTGCTCTTTCCAGATTTTTTCTCGTGATTGGTTTCTAGTTTCATAGTGTCGTGGTCAGAAAAAATGCATGGTATGACTTTGATCTTTCTGAATTTTGTTGAGACTTATTTGTGGCCTATTATGTGATCTATTCTGGAGAATGTTTCATATGCACTTGAAAAGGATGCGTATTCTGCTCTTTTAGGATGGAATGTTCTGAATATAGCTGTTAAATCCATCTGGTCCGGTGTGTCATTCAAAGCCACTGTTTCCTTTATTATTTTCTGTTTGGATGATCTGTCCATTGATGTAAGTGGGGTGTTAATGTCCCCCTACTGTAATTGTATTATCGATTAGTTCCTTTATGTTCACTAGTAAATATTTTACGTATTTGAGTCCTCCCATGTTGGGCATATAAATATTTACAATTGTTATACCTTTCTGATGGATTGTCCCTTTATCTCTTGTTACATTGTTTAAAGTCCATTTTGTCCAATATAACTATTGCTACCCTAGCTTTCTTTTGACATCCATTTTTGTGATAGTTGTTTTTCTATCCCTCACTTTCAGTCTGCAGATTTATTTAGGTCTGAAATGACTCTCTTGCAGAGAACATATAATTGACTTTTGTTTTTTAATTCATTCCCACACCCCATGTCTTTTGATTGGAGCACTTAGTTCATTCACATTCCAAGTAATTATTAATAGATATTTATTTATTGATATATTGTTACTTGTTTTGTGGTAGTTTTTGTAGTTTTCTCTTGATCTTTCTCTACTCTCTCAAGGTTTGTTGGCTTTCTTTAGTGTTATGCTTGGATTTTTTTCTCTTTATTCTTTGCATATCTATTACTCTTTATTGAATTATGGTTACCATATGTTTGTAATAGGTTTGTATATAACATCTTCTGCAAATGCAGTATATATGAATGAAGTCAATGGTCACTTAAGTTTGAACCCATTCTTTACTCCCTACCCTCTACATTTTAGGTACGTGGTATCATATTTTACATCCTTTAATTTTATGAATCCCTTGACTAATTTTTACAGATATATTTATTTTTACTGCTTTTGTGTTTCCCACTTTCCATACTCCCACTTACAGTCTATCCTTTCCACTCAAAGAATCCCCTTTAATATTTCTTGTTAGGTGGGTGTAGTGCTCATGAACTTCTTTAGGATTTTGTTTTTTGGGTTTTGGTGGGGGTTTTTGTTGTTGTTGTTTGTTTGTTTTCTTTTTGTTTTGTCTGAGGAGCTCTTTATCTCTCCTTTTATTCCAAATGAGAGCTTAGCTGGATATAGTATACTTGGCTGCAGAGTTTTCCCTTTTAGCACTTTGACTATATTGTGCCCGTCCTTTCTGGCCTGCAAAATTAATGTTGAAAAGTCCTCTGATAGCCTTAGGGACTTTCCCTTGTATATAACTGTCTTCTTTTGTATTGCTGCTTTTAATTTTTTTTTTCTTTATCACTACTTTTTTTGGTTTAATTACTATGTGTCTTGGTGTGGACCTCTTTGGGTTAATGTTGTTGGGGAATCTCTGTGCCTCTTGGATCTTGATGTCTGTTTCCTTCCCCAGATTAGGGAAGTTTTCAGCTACTATTTTTTTACATAAACATTTGTCCCCCTTTTCCCTCTTTTCTCCTTCTAGTATCCCTATAATGTGAATGCTATTACACTTGATGGAATCACTGAGTTCCCTAAATCTATTCTTGTTTTGCATAATTCTTTTCTTCTCTTACTTGCTTAGCTTGATTACTTTCCATTACTCTGTCTTCCAGATCACTAATTCATTTTTCTGCTTCATCTAGCCTTCTACTTACTCCATCTAGTGTATTTTTAATTTCCATTATTATGTTCTTAATCTCTGATTTGTTCTTTTGCTTTCTGTTAAGGATCTTAGTGATGTCCTCCACTCTTTTCTCAAGTCCAGTCAGTACCTTTGTGATCATTACTCTGAATTCTCTTTCAAACATATTCCTTATCTCTGTGTCCCTTAGCTCTCTAGAGCACTGGGACTTTGTCCTGTTCTTTCATTTGGGACATATTTTTCTGTCTCCTTATCTTGCCTTTTGTGTCTGTTTCTCTAAGTTAGGAAAGTCAGCTGTCTCTTGCTCTTGAAACTCATGGGCAGGGCATGCAATTTTAACAAGGTTTTGCTGGTCCTCTTCCATAGGGGATGCACAGCAACCACCCAGAACTAGTGGGCCTGGGCAACTCTGCAAAATGCATGGAGGCATGTACGTAGTGCCACAAAGTGTATGCAACATTCTTTTGCCATTGTGGACACACAGCTGATGCAGAGACCAAGGCATGCCAGGGCCAGTCCACAAAGCATATGTGTGACTGGGGTGTAATTCTAACATAAGTGCACATTTTCTTTGCAGGAGATCTGGAGATGCAGTGTTGGGGAGGTTTACACCTGTCTTCAGGGGAAGGAGACCTGCAGTGCCAGTAATGAGGCCAGCCTAGCTGGAGGCAGCAGGGTGCACTGTAAGCAAGTTAGTAGTGAATGCTAGGCCCATGCAGGCTCCACTAGATGGCTGTGATTACGCTGGGGGACAGGGGAGGAAATGACACGTTCCAGCTCCTTTGTTCCTAGAGAAGTCCTTCAACGAACTGTGAGATTAGTAAGTAACTCTCCCCCCCATTTGGCCCAGACATTTTTCAAATAGCTGCTTCTAAGTTGTATCTCTGAGGGTTGTACATTGTGCTGTGTCTTTAACGGCAGGGACTTAGCTCTCTCACACTTCTGGGTTCTCCCAGTGCCTCACCTGCTGATTTATTAAATTCCAGGCTTTAAGTCCTGCTGATTGTAAGAACTCACAAAACTCTTCCCCTGATTTTCAAAGCCAAATGCTATGAGGGTTCATCTCAGTGCAGGCTCCCTGGTCTGTTCCCCACCTCTCTCCAGACCCATGCTCTCTTACTCCAGTGGCCAGACCCATGTGGTCCTCACCACTTTACTTCTCTGTCCTTTCTACCCTCCTCAATGTGGCCTCTTCTCTTCATGTAGTTGTGGGGTTTATTCTCTCAGTCTTCAGGTCATTTTCTGGGTTATTTGCACTAATATGATTGTTATCTAATTGGATGAGGTGAGTTTAGGATTCTCCATGTCCCTTGGAAGTCCCTCATCTTTGGAATTCTTAATAAAACTATAGAAAACTTTGGGGAGGAAAGCCAATTTTATGGGAATGCCAAAATATAAATACCACTAATTTCCCAGCATCAGAGCCTCTGCTAAAGAATTAATCAAAGATCAAAAGAAAATTTCTCACCTACTAAATTTCTGATTAAAGATTTGAATCTCATACAATTACTGCAAATATATGCATATTTTGAGAGAATATTTTCATGCAAGTAATTAATTGACATTGTCTGTTGCATACAGTTGGAGAAATGGTCTCTTAATTGACAGAAATATCAGTTTGGAATAAAAGGTTGACTGATAGCTCCTACATTTATAAAAATTACCATAATAACAGTGCTTTTTGAAATATATACACATCTTAAAGAAAATAACCTTAAAGTCATACTCAAATGAAAATAGGGAGTTTTATAAAGTATGATGACTATAATATCCTTTAAAGTCAAAGATTCTCTGACTTTACCTCTGGCTTCAGTGTAGCTCCAAATGGCTTGGCAAGGCATGTTTTTTTAATGGTTGGGATTTTGAGGATAAACTCATATTCCCAATATTTCCATTATATATTTACTAAGTAATCTTGATAAAAATGGTATCTTAATGCCTTTAAAGTTTCCATACTTTATCTTCATATTTTAATTCTTATTGCACAATAGAAATGTTTCTTTTAAATAAGATTAAATTAGACCAGTCTTGATGATACAGAACAGAGGAGATGTTTTTACTTGTCAGATTTTTTTAGATCTTCACAAATCTTACATGTTTCCTGACGATGACAATGATTCAAAGATGCAGTGTTCTTACTGAAGCATTAGAGAGTCATAAAGAATTTATCAAAGAAAAAATTTTAAGAACTTGGATCAATGTCAACATATAGAGTTTTTGTAAAAATTTTATGGCTTACAAATAGTATTATAAAGTTATTTAATTTCCTAAATGATATTTCAGTTATTGAAGGCATGGATATTAAGAAACATATCAACTAAATTCCTATAAAACTTGAGAAAATATAAAATATCTAAGGTTAAAATGTATAAATTATGCAATGAAATTCAAACTGAGAGGAGAAACTATTATACAATATTCATATCAATTTAGCTAAAGAATATTTACATTTAATTTGGTCAAATTTCTGATTTTGGTGGAAGTGTTTGTAGTATTGATTTACTAAAGGATAATTATCACTAAGAATTTCTTTTTCTTTTTAAGATTTTATTTATTTATTTGAGATAGTGAGTATGAGCAGGGAGGAGGGGCAAAGGGAGAGGGAGAAGCAGACTCCCTACTGAGCAGGGACACTCCCTCCACCTCCCACACACTGAAACAACACTGGGCCAGATCTGATCCCAGGACCCTGAGATCATGACCTGGGCTGCAGGCAAACACTTAACTGACTGGGACACCCAGGTTCCTATCACTAAGTTTCTAAAAAATAAAAAAAATTACAACTTATTTGATAAAAGGTTAAGGTATACAGGTAGGAATACACAGGTGGTGAACCAAAACATGCATACCTGTGAATTACTTAAACAGAGATAGCTTAAGCATCAGTTTCACATGGTTGTTAATAAGACCCAAATACATGCAATAAAACATAGCATTATTCCACACAGTTTTTTTTATCACATCATAATATTTATTTGACAAAAATAATACTAATAGTAGAATTTAACTGATTTACAATAAAAAAACCGTTTTTACATATAGATATTCTACACAGTTTTAAAGAATACATGTATCACATCTCTAAAATAATGCTTCGTGATCTTAGTAATCTATTTTCAACTCCCTGAACTTGTGTCTTTACCTATTAAGCAGACAATATTTCAATGAAAGGTGTCATGTTTATATAGATAGTGCCTAAAATATTATTTTGCACACTATAAAACATTGTACAATTATAATTCTTCTATGTAATGGTAAGTACATGCTAAAAATCATTAATAGTTAAAACATATATTCTAAGGTAGGTAGATAACATTAGTAAATCAATTTTGGTCACCAAAAAATATGATTTTTTGTAACCAAAAGACACTAAGGCAGTTCATATGGAATCCCATCTGAAGAATGGGATCCTCTAGTCCTCTGTGGACCTTCAGCTTGCTCATTCTATTGTGTAGCTTGTGAAGTTGCTGTCCATGCAATGGGAGATGGTCATTGGAGAGATGCTTTTTGGAAAAAGTTAACTCAACAAATGATTGTTTGCACATTCCCAATAATTTTTAGTTTCCTCTTTTTAAATAGAGAATCATGTCCATATTATTTAAGAGGCCTTCGTTTTTAAAGCAAATACAAAAACTTATTTAAAAATTAAAATTTTATAAAATTCATGTGTACTTACAAAAATCTCTACACGTTGCTTAGTTAATTGAGTGTTTTCTGAACAACAAATTTGTATTTGCAATTAGGCAACTGGCCCAAGTAGAGGTAATCCAGGAAGAAAGAAGAGGTTAAAAATCATTTAATTTGGCTATATCTGGGCTAAAATCATTGGATTCTTGTCTGGTGATTTATTTCATTTTTGCTTTGAAGCCTCAAAATGTGTTTCTTCCAAGAACTAAGAAAATACTGAACTTATATTCAGAAGCTATTCACAACATTTTTATATTTTTAAAAGCCTATTTGCATAGAGTTAAATTACATATATCATGTGGAGTTTTCTTTAACTTATTGCTATCCTAAGTTATCTCTACATAAGAAGGGTTTACACTGAAATTCTTCTGGGATTAGGAAAGGTGTACTCTTAACTCTGTGCGTGCGTGGATACATAACAGCAAACCCATGTGTGTAAATTATCTAGAAAAAATGTAGCTAAGTACCTTTTACAAAAGACAACAAAAATTATCAATTCAGCTTAAAATATAGAGGAAAGAGACTGGAAGACAGAAGGAAAAAATTTCAGTTAAAACTGTACCCTGATACTTCTTGCTGAGCTAGAGTGAGTTACCTAACCTCTCTGAACTTCATTTTTCCTACCTGAAAGATGAAGGAACATTATATATATATGAAATATGTGTATGTATATACACATATATACATATATATACACATATATATTCACATATCTCAAAAAAATTGGAAATATGGACAACAGTGGTTTAATCTAAGTTTTAATAGATTTTTATTTAATTCAGTCAATAAATTCTTAGTAATTATTGTCTCGGTTTAACCTCTGTTTAACTTAGTATTTCCACCCAATTTCTGAAAAATTTAATCTCTTTTTATTTTCTACACATTTGTTAATAGTCTAAAGTAATTTGTGGTACTTACAAAAATTTCACAACATGACAACCCCAATTTTACTCATTTAATTTTAAAATTGGATAGGTATAGTATTTAACATGAATGAATCTTATAATAGTAATACTTTGATTTGTGATACTTTAAAAATATAATGTATATTTCCTATAAAAAACCTTATCATATTTTTCTGTACTCTACTTTCAGTAAGTTTTAATTATATTTTAAAAAGCATTTTTTGTTTGATATGCAAAACTAGTTTTTCATTTTTCTTTCCATCTCCTCTCTACCTATTCCTTTTAATAAAATTTTGCTTCTGAAAAACAAATCATTTTTCCATTATGCTTTCTTAAGACTGACTTTGACATTACAATTCAAAATGTTAATGTGCATTTTAATTCTTCTTAGCTATATTCAGACAATTCCTTTGCTTTAACTGCTCAAAATAATAAGTAAGCCACTTCAAATCATACTTCAAGGATTTACTGTTCAAACAAAAATATGGAAGCTTATTTTATCAATTAAATCAAACAATTGTAAAATAATTTCAACTGAATATTTTAACAGAACACATGTGAAATGTAAAAATTATCCACTTAAAAATCAAAAATCTTCAGAATATGTATGTTAAAATAATAGCATCTTCTGTATTAATTTGGAAGTCATGTTTTAATTTGTTCTTTGAATCAGTATATTTTTCCATATGGAATTTTTTAATGAAATGAGAATATGCAACTTTAGAAGATGTATGAATCAGTTCATCTTGTAATAAACAGTAATTTATCATTTAAAACATTACTCTTAAAATGCAGTGTCAGTGCTGATATATTTTATTTATTCCTGCATATCAAATTAATTAAAATCACCATATTCCAAGCACCAGAATCCAGTATTGAAGTTCTTAGTAAATACCCAGATATGTGTTGCTTATGTTATACATGTATTCCTTTTTTCCTCTCTCTCATTATACTGTTTAAGATCATTTAAAATAAAAATAAAGCCAGAGAGTCATAGGACATTAGAGTTACATAGGTCTCTAAGGATCATTTGGTCCATGGCCTCTTTAACAATTGTCCATAGACAAGATTTGAGGGAGCTTAAGTCTCAACAGTCTGTGTATACTTTAGAGTCTGCACATACATGGTTTTTTAAATTGCTTTCATTAACTTTTCAGAAGGGTCAGCAATGAAAACCATATTAACAAAGAAATTAATTCCACCATCTCATTTTGCAAATAGATAACCTGAGATTTAAGAGAGTTTGTGACTCATCCAAAGTCATAAAGGAGTTGCATGTAGAAGTTGGAGCCAGGCGCTGATTTGCAGGTCAACCAAAAAATGTTACTGATTTGGTAGAGCCCCCAACAGATGTGGGTTTTCAGTTGACAAAAAGGTTGGTAAATTGCGGGTTCCTCTTAATTTTGTTCACATGGTCAGTTAGAATGGCCAAAATTTACAAGACAGTAAACAACAAGTGTTGGAGAGGATGTGGAGAAAGGGGAACCCTCTTATACTGTTGGTGAGAATGCAAGTTGGTGCAACCACTTTGGAGAACAGGGTGGAGATTCCTTAAGAAATTAAAAACAGAGCTACCCTATGACCCTGCAATTGCACTACTGGGTATTTACCCCAAAGATACAGATGTAATGAAAAGAAGGGCCATATGTACCCCAATGTTCAAAGCAGCAATGACCACAATCACCAAGCTGTGGAAAGAGCCAAGATGCCCTTCAATAGACAAATGGATAAAGGAGATATGGTCCATATATATAGTGGAATATTATGCCTCCATCAGAAAGGATGAATACCCAACATTTGTACCAACATGGACAGGACTGGAGGAGATTATGCTGAGTGAAATAAGTCAAGCAGAGAAAGTCAATTATCATATTGTTTCACTTACTTGTGGAGCATAAGGAATAACATGGAGGACATTAGGAGAAGGAAAGGAAAGGTGAATAAGGTGAAATTGGAGAGAGAGACAAACCATGAGAGACTGTGGACTCTGAGAAACAAACTGAAGGTTTTGGAGGGGAGGGGGATGGAAGGTTCGGTGAGCCTAGTGGTGGGTATTAAGGAGGGCATGTATTGCATGGAGCACTGGGTGTGGTGCATAAACAATGAATCTTGAAACACTGAAAAAAAATTTTTTTAAAAATACTACCACGAAATAATAAGTTGTTCACATAGAATTGAAGTAGTGAATTTAACCTACCATTGCAGTTAGCACTATGATGTTATTATGCTACAACTATAATGTAATTATAATTTATTAGCCATTTTATGCCTTAAAATATGGATTTATAAAAAAATTGAAATGAATTTCTCATATTTCTGAAGATAAATAGAGTTGTTTAGGGACACAATTAACTTCTGATCCTTCTTTTTTCTCAATCAAAATAAATGATAGTTCTATTTTTAATTTTTGGAGGAAACTCCATACTATTTTTCACAGTGGTTGTACCAGTTTGCATACCCACCAACAGTTCATGAGGGTTCCTTTTTCTCTACATACTTGTCAACATCTGCTGCTGCTTGTGTGTGTTTGTTATTGCTGTTGTTTTTCCATTCTACAGGTGTGAAGCGATATCTCATTGTAGTTTTGATTTGCATTTGCCTGATGATAAGTGACATTGAGGAACTTTCAATGGGTCGATTGGCCATCTGGATGTCTTCTTTGGAGAAATGTCTGTTCTTGTCTTCTGCACATTTTTAAATTATATTATTTGTTTTTTTGGGTGTAAAGTTGGATAAGTTCTTTACATACTTTGGATATTAACCTTCTATCAGATATGTCATTTGCAAATAACTTCACCCCCCAAATACAAATTCAAAGGGCTACATGCACCCTATCAATAGCCAAATTATGAAAGGAGCGTAAGTATCCATCAATAGGTGAATGGAGAAAGAAGACATATATAAAAGAATATTATTCAGCCATAAAAAAGAATGAAATCTTGCCATTTGCAACAATAGGGGTGGAGCTAGAGAGTATAATGCTAAGCAAAATAAGTTGGTCATAGAAAGACAAACACCATGTGATTTCACTCATATGTGGAATTTAAGAAAAATAATGTGCAAAGGAGGAAAAAAAGAGAGAGAGACGAAACAAGAAATAGACTCTTAACTATTCAGAACAAACTGATGGTTACCAGAGGGGAAGGGAGTGATGGGTGAAATAGGTGATGGGGATTAAGGAGGGCACTTCTTGTGATGAGGCCTGCATGCTGTATGGAAGTGTGCACTATATTGCACACCTGTAGCACTGTATGTTAACTATACTGGGACTAAAAGAAAAATTTAATTAATAATGATAGAAGTAGGCATTTCTGGTCCATTGATAATGTTAACTTACTCACCAGTAAAGGTGTAAAATCTTTTACTTTCTTATACTTTGGGGTAAAGGGGAGAGAAATAGAAACAAAAGTCAGAACAAAGTTTAATCAATGGTTTATCAGTTTTAGAACCTTGCATCTTTTCTATATCTATCATCACTAATTTGTACAAAGCTCAGTGGGATGATTCCAATATAAATTAATAGAGGAAAGATCTTTATAATATACATTTTGTTTTGAAATATTTCAAAGCATGATTTAGTAAGCCTGGAAGCAGAATGAAACTATATTGTCTTCCAAAAGTCACCATGATGCGAAAAAAAAAAAAAAAAGAGAGAGAGATTTAGGTTATCATCTAAATGCTTGCTTCAGTCAGTTATCATTAAACTAGATTTCTATTTTAATGAATGAAGAACTAAATTGACTTTAAAAAATTGGGGAGGGAATGAAATAAAAAACACTTCTTCAGAACAAATAAGGACCCAAAAAGGACAGGAAGGAATGTTCCTCCCTGTTCCCTAAGGCATTAACAAATATGTATTGAGCTCCTATTATGTGTCATTTAAGAATTTAAAATATTATCTAAATAGAAGGTAATATACTCACAATTAAATTATGGTCTTATTAGAGATGAAAGATATTGCACACATGAGAAAAATTCAAGGAAATTTAAGCCATAATGAAAATAAGTCTTAAATCATAGGTTTTAATTCCAGTGTTAAGAGTTCAGAATGGAGACAGGATAGTGTAGACCAAAGGAACATAGTCTGGAGCAGTCTGTTGTAGTTGACAGGTTGGCTGAAAAGAAAATAGTCAAAGTTACTGCATGACTCATAGTTGCAAACTTTCCTCAAAGTCTTTGGGGGAGTAAAGACAATGTAAACATCAATAAAAATAGAAAAAGTACTTACATACCTATTTGAGAACTTCATATTTTAAAAACTGCAATGAAGTTAATTTAGCTAGAAGGAAAGGCTTAAGACATTTCCCTTAAATAGGAAAACTACCATCATTTGACCACATCATTAAAAGATGTTAAATAAGAAAAATAGGAAAGATTATTGAATGAGAAAAGAAAATCTAGAATTTGAAAAAAAAATAAATGTGTAATATCACATTAAAAATGTCACAGTAAATAAATCTTGTCCCTGCAGTCATCTGAAAAGACATTTCATTTAGGAATTAATAGGTAGCTCTTTCTCCAAACTCTGTTGCTGCTATTATGACTTTTGTTTCTTTTTCAAATAAAAATGTCACCATCCAAGGAACTCAA
The DNA here is from genome assembly GCF_963455335.1 of Martes martes. Classification (NCBI taxonomy): domain Eukaryota; kingdom Metazoa; phylum Chordata; class Mammalia; order Carnivora; family Mustelidae; genus Martes; species Martes martes. The sequence goes on along the minus strand of NC_137898.1, from coordinate 84,185,123 downwards.
ACATAGCAGCAACGCACATCAACATAGCACAACCCACTTTATGAGGGCAGCCTACAGAGAGAGAGAGACAGAGACAGAGAGAAAGAGAGAACCAGAACACTGGAGTTCTTGAAAGCCTCAGAGAGTACGCATTTGGTGGGGGAGGTAGTCGCATAGCAGTTTGTGGTTCCTTGTAAGGTCATACTGGATTCACTGCCAGGAACAGCAATTGAAAGAAAATGTAACAAATCAGCTTCTCAATTAAGATAACAAAGGCTTCAGCTTCCTATGTACAGTACTTTTGCAACTGCTCTATGTTCTAGCTCTGAAGGTCAATAAGCATTCCCATGAATCTGCATACTTATATCAAAAGTACAAGGTGAACTTTGGCAAAGGAGGTGGCTCTGTGTTAGCTGAGCTTTTTAGATTGTTACTGTAAACACAACAAAAAGCTAGCTAATTCCACACTGTTGTTCAGGAATTAAAGAACATATTTATAAATGGCATCCAAAACTCAGAAGTGACCCCAGAGAGTTTTGAAAGTAGAGATTTATCTTTTGCACACTGAAAACTGCTCTTAGTTTTCTCTCATTCTTTCTTAGGGCATCTTCCACATGTCTACCAGCTACTTCTGAACTCAGCCTCAGGCTGCCCTGGCCTCCCCCACTCCAGCTCTTTGCTGCGTACATAGGTATACATAGGTATACCTGTCTATGCTCTCTCCCCATGAATCCATTCTCTGGGCATTGCCTCATTAGGAAGTTGCTGATCAGTCAGAATACACCTTCCTATGGCATCAGTTTGTTAAAGGGAAGCATGCTTCCTCCACAGGAAATGGTGAGATTTCTCTTATCAGCTACAGGCCTTCTGGGGACAAATTTGAGGAAATTTAAAGTCCAAATGTTTGAAGATATTCCTTTCTATTTCATACTATTTCCTCTACTTATCTATTAACATTATATTTCCTATAGGATTACTGCTTCATTCATAACAAGGTTCAAATACCTTTGATGTTTAAGGCATTATAAGTAAAAATAAAATAGGTGTTAAACTTTTTAATAAAATAGAAATAGTAATTCAACCCATGCCCCTAAATAATGTCTATGGAATCTTATGACATTAGAATAACAACTTAATTTATTTACCTTTTTATTTTTTCATTTTTTCCAATGCTGCAGCTAGACTCTTTAAAAACTTTTTAAAAGTTTTTAAAACTCTTTTAAAAAGAGTTCAGCTGCAGCTATAAAAATCCTTATGTTTTGGGGGTGCCTGGGTGGCTCAGTGATTAACTGCCTTTGGTTTGGGTCGTGATCCCAAGGTTCTGGGATCAAGCCCCTTATCAGGCTCCCTGCTAGTTGGGAAGCCTCCTTCTTCCTCCATCACTCCCCCTGCTTGTGTTCCTTCTCTTGCTATCTCTCTCTGTCAAATAAATAAATAAAATCTTTTTAAAAATTCCTTATGTTTTTATTGATTCTAATTTGCAAAGCTTCTACAATCACTGTCTGATTGTGCATTATCTCATCTGGAAAAGCAGCTCAGATGGAAAGCAAGCATTTTATTATGACCACATTCAAAAGAAGCACAGAAAAATGAAGCTCAAAGAGATATTATGCCTCATCAAAGGGAAACTAGATGAGCTGAAGAAAGAATTGTGATCTTGACCTCTCTCCTGGTCCAGTTCCCCCTCCTCCTTTAGCTCCATGTTTGCTTAAAAGTTATGGCCTCTTCCTTTTTAAAGTGGGTCAATTTGGAAAATAAGAATTCTCTATTCTGAAGTGTTGAGAAGACACTGGTTGCCAGTCAGGCTGTCTACTACAAAGATTTAACCCCTGTGAAACTGTTTTCCAGAATTTTCTTTAAAAAAAATGCAAAAAGCTTAAGACATGTATACGTAGTAGTGTTGTTTTCCTCCAGCATTAAATAAAAGTTTTGAAAGCCTGGTATTTGAAACTATGTTTTTTCATCCTTGCTGTATTTCCCAGCAGTCCTAGCAACATGGAAGATTCTCATTTAAATGTCATTTTGATTCTGCACCTGAGAATGCACACCTATTATATTTATATTTTATAATGCATTTTTTAGCCAAATCACATGATACAACCAAGAAGCCCAGTGCTCCATTAGCCTACTTCTGGCATATGATAAACAGGAAAATTATCAGTCTTGGTGGAAACTCTATTCCTTCACTAGGACTTAAAGAATCAATAAGAATCTATAACTTCTCATGAGAGTTACTGCTTCTGAAGAAAAATTAAAAGTCTTTTAAGAGTGTTGTACTTTCAGGGAACCTGGGTGGCTCAGTGGTTAAGTTTTTGCTTTTGACTCAGGTCATGCTCTCAGGGTCCTGGGATGGAGCCCGGTATCACATTGGGCTCTCTGCTCAGTAGGAAGCCTGCTTCTCCCTCTCTCTCTGCCTGCTGCTCTGCCTACTTGTGATCTCTCTCTCTCTGTCAAATAAATAAATAAAATCTTAAAAAACAAAGAGTGCCATACTTTCTAGTTATTGCAGTTCCTTATTTCCACATTTGTAAAATTTAGGTGATACCTGTTTTCCACAGTTGATATAAAGAACCAATAATAATAATGATACTATTAAATACTATTTAATGTAACACTAATAGTACATGAGGAAACTTATTAGTATCCCCATTTTACTGTCAGGATATTGAGGTTTAGAAAATCAGGATTTAAATCCAGAAAGTGCAACTTCAGAATTTAACCACTATTCTATCTGAACTCCAATTTAAAGTAAAACCATCAGTACAGGGGGGCCTTTAGAAGAGGGAAAAAACCCAAGCAGGAGAATTCTATGAAAATATAAAGATATAGATAGAAATGTAATATCTAGATATTAGATATCACATAGTATATAATATATAAGTGTATAACATATATATATATAATGGATATATAATATATAATAAGTATAATAGATAAATATATAATGTAAAAATACATATATAAATATATGTGATAATGTAAATTATAATAGATATACATAGATATATAGATATATATAGCTATATATAAAATAGATATAATGTAAATTATAATAGATATACAGATAGATAATATATAGTAATATATAGATAACATACAGTAATATGTAGATAATATATAGATATGACAGATATGTAGATGTATAATATATGTGGGTATACAATGTGATATATAAAATATAGTGATATATAGTATAAAATACTTATCAAGAAACAGAAAGTTTCTTTTTTTATCTTTGTTTATTTTTTTATTAAGCTCTTCACCTATCATTTATAAGGAAAGAAATAAGCAGCTTACACACAGTTTCTTCTGTTGAATTGGAAGTGGCCCAGAAATCTATGTATCTGAATGAAATTACCAAGAGATCAACTTGCATTAGGCTTACAGCAGAGTCAGAACGCAACAGGTCTGATGTCTCCTTTTTTTTTCTTCCAATTGCTACTCCCCACCATATAATTGTTCCAATCTACTCTTTAATAAAGAACTCCATACTATGAGGAATTTGAAATTTCCAATAGTTTATTCTAATATATTTAACCTATATTTCAAGAAGTGTTTGTCAAATTCTACCTCAGCATAGTACATGGTTTCTCTCACTAGGATGAAGCAGCAGCAGAGAAAACTCCTCCCTCAAGATGATGCTTCCAAAAACTAAAACAAAAATAGAGATCAGGACTAAAATGTTCAGACAACAGGATTTCAATGAAGTGTTTCGTATTCACAAAGACCTGACAATACTGACTACAATTGGTGCTATACCAGAGGATTTCAAACTAAAAGAATCTGGACAGTGGGCGGGGGGGGGGGGGGGGGGGAAGGTGTTTGTTTGTTTTTTTGATGCCCCTGTGAGCCGATTTTAGATGACTTTTTTTAAATGTTCATGTTCTTGGGTCGCCCTGGTGGCTCAGTGGGTTAAGCCTCTGCCTTCAGCTCAGGTCATGATCTCAGGGTCCTGGGACAGAGCCCCGCATCGGGCTCTCTGCTCAGCAGGGAGCCCGCTTCCTCCTCTCTCTCTCTGCCTGCTTGTGATCTCTGTCTCTCTGTCAAATGAATAAATAAAATCTTTTAAAAAAATGTTCATGTTCTTGAACACTTCCTGGTCATATTCAGTCATCCTTACTTCACACACAGAGCCAATATTTCCTTTGCCCACTCATTGTTCCAGATGAAATAAAGCAACTTCCTTTCCATACCTTTAGATTCGGCTGAGCTCTCCTGTTTGTTAGCAGCTGCCCACACTCAAAACTCTGCCAGATTTTTTTTTTTTTTAAGTGGAACCTGTTTACTTGTAAGGTAAATGAGGAAGCTGTGTTGGAGACAAAAACCTCGGATATTTGTTAAGAGTTTCCTCAGCCAACAGGAACTAGAAGAAAAGAAAAATTGAAGACCTCTCCTAAAATTCACTGAAACTCCAAGATCACAAACCAGTACCCATGAGCTACATCTATGGTTATGTTGTTTGGTCCAACAACCTTTTAACTTTCTGAAATATTTGCCATCATTTTGAAAATAAGTTTTACCCATGAACACTCACATTCCTGGCATCTCTTTAAAAACCAGAAAACCTAAGCCTACATTTTTTACATAATAACGATCAGTTGGAGCTTCAAAAGTCTGTGCCCTTCAGGGCCAGTACTGTATAAATCATCACAGCCCTACTTGCCTACTTCACACCTTTATATTACATTGATGAACTAGTGGGTATTCTAGCCTGAGACCCCTGCTAACCCATATTGTTTTGGCCACACCACTGTCCGATGCTTCTACCCTTCATCTCTTCAATTTTCTTGGGGAGTCCTATAGGACAACTACACTATTTTAAAAATCTTCATAACACACTGTAAGATGACTATTATCTCTATTTTTCTGATGGGGAAACTGAGGTTTACAGATAAGAATTGCACAAAATTGGGGTGCCTGGGTGGCTCAGTCGTTAAGGGTCTGCCTTCAGCTCAGGTTATGATCCCAGGGTCCTGGGATCAGCTCTGCAACAGGCTCCTTGCTGGGCAGGAAGCCTGCTTCTCCCTCTCCCACTCCCCCTGCTTCTGTTCCCTCTCTCGCTGTGTCTCTCTCTCTCAAATAAATAAATAAAATCTTTAAAAAAAAAGAATGCACAAAATTATACAACTAGGTCTATGGCTTAACCAGGATTCCAACCAAGTTTTCTGATTCCAAGCCCAGCCCTATTTCCATTAAACTACAATTCTTGTGAGCCAGTGAATCTGTAAGAACAAAATGTCCACAAGTATAAGCACACATATTGAAATACAATTTGCACTTATAATTAGCAAGTCAAAATGTTATGCAAAGATAATGAGATATATTTCTTCCCTGATACTGAGGGAATTGATGTTCTGCACAACTGCAGACAGCAATATTGGATTGGAGCCTAGGATGTAGGGTTTCAGACCCATCCATAACACTCATTCATGTTGTCACTCAAAAAAGTCTCAAAAAGGCTCATTTCTATCTGGCCATAGGTGATGATATTCCATGGTCAGAGGGCTTCTACAGAGCCCCTAATCTCTGTCAGTCCACTTTCCTTCTATTTTCTCCTTGGCCTCTCTGTCTACAATTCTGTCTTGTCCATCTGAAGTTGAGCAGCCCTCTAGAAAGTGAGAGGAGGAGAGTACAAAGGAAGCATATATTGTACAGAATGCACTACTTCTAGTTGAACTGTGATGCTATGAGATATTTGCTGCAATGATTAACTTTTTAAGCAGATTCATTGTATTCTCATGGAATTATAAACAAAATTTATTATGAACAAAACATTCATTTTTAAGGTTAAAGTTTACAACTCTATAATACGTAATTGGATTGGTGATTTCAGCCACTAAACATATGAATGGGAAGAAACACAGACTCAGTAAAGGTTTAAATGTATATATTTACATACCATACATATAAATGTTAAGTCATATCTTACAAACATTAGAGCTTCTGGTTCCTTGAAAGACACACATGAAATTAGTAGTACTTAGCCACCATGTATGTTAAGTGTGTCCTTTCCACATGATTGCTATTGTTTAGTTCTACAAATGGTTTGGTTTAATGAAATGATGAGGAGGCAGGATATTTCATTTGACTGACTGTGAAAGAAACTCTACTACAACACTTACCAAATAATGGTTCTCATAAAACAGCAATTTGGAGTTAATCCATCTTCCATGATGTCCTAAACTCCTTCTTGCTTTTATTTTTATGGGCACAAAATGATTGTTCCACTTCCAGCCTCCCATCCATTTTCCAGGAAGGAAGAGTAAAAGGAAAAGCACAAGGAAGAAGGGGGTAGCAGTAGCACTTATTATAAAAACAAAAATTTCCCAGAAACTTCCTATTTATCACTTCTACTTATCTCAGTGGCAGAAACATGTCAGAAACTCCATATTGCAAAGGAGTCTGAGAAATAGACTTTTTCAACTACAGAGTTTTTCAAATCCACATTTCTATTATGGAAGAAGGAAGATCGGAGTTTGGATAGGCAACTTATACAGAGCACTTGCCCTGGGCCCATAGAATATGGTTTTATAGAGCTCACAGTCTAGTGGACCACTAATAGTTAATGGACAGGCACTCTTTCAGTGAAATTATAATGCAGGATACTAGGCAGGGGATAAGATCCAGAGTCTATTTCCTGAATGTAGCACACCCTAAAGCCATATATATACTCAGCCAGAGGACAGAGCTCTTCTTTACTTGTGAGGATTATACTAGCTAGTGTAAGTAGCTAATCATACCTACTTCCAAATTGCTCTGTTGGAAGCTTTTGGCCTCATGGGAAGCTACTAGGGCAGCTCTTGGGCTCATAGCATTTATATCCCTTCTCCTGAGAATCACTGTTTCCAAGATCTGCAGGTCTGCAGAAACCAAGTTAATTAGTTAACATAAAAATTCAGCCACATGTAGCAGAGAACAGAGATTTTAAAGAAACTGGATATTTCTCTTTCATATAATAAGCAGATGGTCTAGAAGGATGGTAGTTCTGCTCCATGAAATCATGCAGGGACCCTGACTTTCATCTTGTGGCTCCATCTAATCTAGAGAGCATACTTATCTGTGTAGAGGTATAAAATGACCTATCTTCCAATCAGCAGGATGAAGGAATGGGGAAAAGTAAAAACTTGTCTCCTCTCTTTAAGAACCAACAATGAAGTTGTATGCATTTATTCTCTTACTTCGTTGACTGAAACTTAGTCACATAGTCACACATAACACCAAAGAGGCTAGGAAAGGTAATCTTTCTTTTCCAACTGCTATTTCCCTAGCTAAAAGTTAGGGTTTCTATTGCTGTGAGAGAAAGAATAAGATTACGAACAATGGGAAACAACCAACAGTCTTCACTGTACTCAGCTATAAAGCAGAAAAACTCAGGTATTTCCAAAGCTATGGTCCCATAATTATTTTTTCAATTGTCTATCTCTACTTAACAAAATATGTCAAAATCTAGTAGCATAAACCCATTTGTTACTTATCATAATTTTATGTCAGAGTTTGGGGAGGTTCATTCTCCTGCCCCACAGAAGTTCTTTGGAATTACACAGAGCTGGCCTCTGGGCTGTATTAGAAGGTCAAAGATGGTGTCACTCACATATTTAGTATTTTGGTGCTCCTCTATGTGGCCTCTCTCTTTCCCTCACAAGGCATCAAGTAATTGATTAGACTAATCCAAACTGCTTTATAGCATAGTGGCTGGCTTCCCCAAACTGCCAAAACTGTTATAGTGCAAGAGCTGCCACAGCACTTCTACCACATTTTATTAGTCAAGGCAAGTCATAAAGCCAGACTAGATTCAGGGGGCGGATTAATAGCTCCAGTTTTTCAAGGCATGCACATACAGGGAAGGAAGGAATTGATAGCGAAAACTGCCACTTCTTACTTAAAGAATACCTACTACACTCATCAATCATAATTTAGAATCTTGATTCTTCCTTGTCCATCCCCAGCCACAGAAACTAGTTGGTCCTTAAGTAATCCCCTGCTGTTTTCATTAATCAAGTTTTTTTTTTAATTCAGTTAGCCAACATATTATATGTTGTTAGTTTTAGATGTACTATTCAGTGATACATCAGTTGTGTATAACACCCAATGCTCATCACATCACATGCCCTCCTTAGTGCCTATCACCCAGCTATACCATCCCTGCACCCACCTCACCTGCAACCCTGTTTGTTTCCCAGAGCCATGAGTCTCTAGAGAAGTCATTAATCAAGTTTTATAAATACTAATAAAGTCAACTCTTTTAAAACTTCCAAGGGGCATTTTGTTTGTTTAAGGCAATATTTCTCACCTAAACAGAATTTATAGCTATGTATTTGTTTTAAATCTATATTAGGAAAAAATGGTTAACACCTTAAACCATATTTCATAAATACTGTTGTTATAAGGCTAAAAATAAAAAACCTAGTCATAGTCCTAGATTTGAGTTGATTTTCTTTTTTTTAAAATTTTTTAAGATTTTATTTATTTATTTGACAGACAGAGATCACAAGTAGGCAGAGAGGCAGGCAGGGTTGGGGGAAGCAGGCTCCCTGCCGAGCAGAGAGCCCGATGTGGGGCTCAATCCCAGGATGCTGAGGTCATGACCAGAGCCGAAGGCAGAGGCTTAACCCACTGAGTCACCCAGGTGCCCTGAGTTGGTTTTCTTAAGTAAATAATATTAAGGTTATAGTTGGGCATAGCAAAATTTATATAGGGGATACATGACACCTGAAATTGGAAAACACAGGTTTAGGGAAAAGAGCATGGAAGTTGGTTTGAAAATTCTTAGTGCAAGTCCTAGCTCTAACAAGAACAATCATTAAACCTTTATAAGTCTTAAATACTATACTTAAAATAAAATGAGATTATTATATTTCCTATTTTGCAAAATTTAGAGAATTTTAAAAGTGAATTCATATGAAGTTTAATTTGTAAAAGTTAAAACACAATATAAGTTTAGGGACTTCTAAATAAAAACTCACCTTCTCTTTTCTAGGCTCAAGCAGAATGAAAATAAGACACCATCCACTTAGAAAAATAAGAACATCAAGTTCCTGGAAGGTATCACATTCCCTGGGGACATTATGCATATCTCAGTAGGCAGGGGCCTACTACTACTACTACTACTACTACTACTACTACTACTTGATTTCTGCAATAATATATTTAGAAAAGTAATAATCACCACAGCAATAAACATAAGGGGGTAGATGTTCAAAGCCATTTGAGGAGGGGAAATTTATCTTGGCCAGTTGGGATAATCTTAGTTTCAATTTCACCTTCAATTCAATATTATTTTTGCTGTTCCATTGGGATGCGACTCTCGTGTTTACTCAACCAACATTCTCATACACACACACACGTACACACACACTCATCTCTTATGTTGGTCCTGCTCCTCTCTTCCCTCAAACCTCAACTAAAATCTCATCTTTGAAGACTACAGATTCTGAAATTATACTTAATATTTCTAAAAAATTGCTTATTGAATGAATTTATCTGGAAGCACCTAAATCAAATTGTGTCCCAGAAAGCAAGCTGGAGTCTTTAGGATGGAATCTAAAGTTAGTTTTGGAAATTAAGAACATTGTGTCTTTTTATACCCACTGTTTGTATGCAGATGAAACTATGAAAAACCATGTAAAACATCTTTGAACACATGTTTTTATATTTTTGTATTACACATTTCCCAAAACTGGATTACTGGAGTCCAGTTACAGGGGTCATAGTATATGTGTATTTAATTTTGTTTATAAAATTTTGCTAAATACTTTCAATCAAAATGTTGGAGTAATTCACAGACAATTCACAGGTAAGAGTTCCCATTATCCTGCAACCTCAGTAGAGCCAGATGTGATCTCCATAGTTCTGCCAGTCATCCAGTGGAAAATGGTATCTTATTGTCAGTTTAACCTGCATTTTTTAAAATAATGAGGCTGGACATCTTTGCAAGCGCTTATGTCCATTTCCTCTTCTTTAAATTGCCTTATGGGGTCCCTTGATCCTATTTCCATATTATATTCCACCAGTTAATTCATAAGAGTGGTTTTGTATATTAAGGATATCACCCTGTCTCTTGTGTTACAAATATTTTTTCCAGTCTAAAAGACATCTTTCAACTTTATGATGTGTTCTTACTATATAAAATTTAAAAATTTTATGTCATTGTTTTTTCCTTTGAGATTTTAAAGTTTCTTGCTTTAAGATGGTCTCCCCTACACAAACTTCTAATATTTCTTCTAATTTTTTTGACTTAAATGTAAGGATCTTATAAATTCTTCTATCAATCTATTTTGTATAAAGTGTGAAGGAGGTCTAATTTTGTTTCCTTCCCTTTTGACAGCAAATTATTAAATCAACCTAACTTATTAAATTTTATCATACATTGTTTCTCCATATGCTTAAATATGTTTTGGCTTTTTTTAAAAACTAAATACTTGCTTAATCCAATGATAATACTGTAGTGTTTCCATTTAACTTAAAATTATATTTATAACATAGCATAAGTACTGCCTTCATTTTTTTCTGTCAAAAATGCCTTGGCCTTTTTTTTTTTTTTTTGAACACTTTTTTTTATATGAGCCTCAAATCATTTGTCTATTTCTAAGAAAAAGAAAAGAAATGGAATCTTGTCTAATTTCCATTAAAACTAGAATTAATATATGGTATGTTGGCATTTTTAAGTATTAATTCTTACCATCCTAGAAGGGTTTTACTTTATGTCTTTTCGTAAGTTGTTCATAGTTCCCCTAACTTTCTTGATATACGTATTTCTATGCTATTCATTCCTTTTGCTGTCATAAATGTGATTTATTGGTTATTACCAAGACAGAAGAAAAGATCTCTTAATTTCCATATATTAATTTATAGTCATACACCTTATCAAATTCTCTTATCCATTTTAATAGATTATTTTGTCTGTTTTATGGTAGAGTCTCTTGGTTTTCTAGGTACATAATCATACTTCCTGAAAATAAAAAAATATCTTTTTCTCTGCTTTTATGCAAGAAATAAACCAATTATTTCATTTTATCTTACCAAATTTGCAAAAATTTCCCACACAGTGTTGATTAATCATTAAGAGAGAAATTTTGTCTGTTTTCTAATTAAATAGAAAAAGACTCCAACATTTTGCTGTTGATCTGAGGCAAACAGTGTTTACAAGGGTTTTAGTTACCACTTCATTGCCTTCAATTCCAAAGAGATTATCCCTGCTTTTTGCCACTGTGGGTAGACCTCAAAAACATTTCTCCCTTGCCACTTGGTGCAACATTAGACTTTGTCAGTTGAGAGGAAGAGGGACACTAAGCAGATCAGGTAAGGGCAGCCCAGTGGCATTCATCTCTATGGTTCTTCCTCACCAGCTTGCACTCCCCAGCTAATTTTTCTTTTCTTTTTTTTTTTTTTTAAAGATTTTATTTATTTATCTGACAGAGATCACAAGTAGGCAGAGAGGCAGGCAGAGAGAGAGTGAGAAGCAGGCTCCCCACTGAGCAGAGAGCCCGATGTGGAGCTCAATCCCAGGACCCTGGGATCATGACCTGAGCCGAAGGCAGAGGCTTTCAACCCACTGAGCCATCCAGGTGCCCCCCACCCCACCCCCCCCAGATCGTTTTTCTGCCACAAGTAGTCAGTTTCCTGTAGTTCAGCTCCAGCCCACACTCACTAGCAAGTTTCTAACAACTGGACTCTTGTGTGTCCTGTGATAGCCATACCATTTATAATAAGGTCTGTATCTCACCTTCAAGTGGGCTTTTCTTAGTTTTTAGTTCCCTTGAACTCTCCTATAGGTAGTAGCTGCTTCCACCATGTGCTATCTCTGTATTCCTTAGAGTTCCATGTGAGGCTCTTTAATAGTCACCATTCACAGTTAACAAATCTTTAATTTTAACCTGTTCTACTTACTAGGGGGTTTTCTTTTAGCTACTTTGTACACAGCAGCCATTTGGTACTCTTTGTGTTGCGGAGGAGGTAAGTCAATGTGGAGTTGAGATTTTTGAATCATCATATCTATGGCCCCTCCTCCTGGGGGAAAAGTGTTCATATATAGACATTTACTATACAACCTAGAGAATTCACACCTCCCATCCCCACCACCTACATCCACCCTTGAAACTCAAGTTGAAGCCCCTGGATTTTATAGGAAGAATTAAGTAATCAATATCCAAGTCTTGATTGGTGCCTGTAGTGCTCCCAAAAAGAGGAATAGCTTAGGCCAAGTGAGTCCACATCACCAAATTTACTAATCAATTCCAGTTACTCACTCTACCCAGTAATTTTGGCAGCCTTTTTCAGCCTTGATAACTCTGCTCACTGTCTTTATTGCTGATTCCTTCCTCAGCAACCTACAGACATCTGAGCCCATATGAATCCTCTAAATTACTCATTCAAAATGGTCATGTCATGTCACTCTGACCTCTCAAATGAGTCATTTCCTTGTTCTGGCCTTGTTCATTTTTTCTAGGGTTATGAAACATTGTCTCTCTAGCCCCACTCTTGCAGTGCCTGACTAAACATTCATTTGAATTCATCCTTCCATTCCAGTATTCCTAATGGTAAATCTGAGTACATTATTCTCCTCCCTTAACCCTCCCTACCTCCTCAGATTGGTCTTCATGCAATCAATTCTGTTTTTTAGATTTTTTTTTTTAACCTCATCCTGTACTACTGCAATCACATCAATGCGCCCGTGCAAGCACCCAATATTGCAGCCTCTTAGAACTAGATCTAATCCATCAGAAACTTCATTCTGTGATGTTCTATCCTTTAGGATTTACTTAGGATATTTCCTTCTGCATATAAAACCTCCTCTGATCATCTCTGCCTTACTTTCCCCTCTAAGTTTTAGGGTTATTGTGTGTTCTTTTCACACTTTGTGCCTCTACCACAATTACCTTCATTCATGTCTGTCTCCTTCATTGAAAATGAACTCCTTAAAACAAAGACCATGTGTAATTCTTTTTTGAAAGCTGAGAAACTAAAACAGTGCTTGGCATTATGTTAGTTGAAAGGATGAAGACATAAAACAGGAAAAAATATACAGTGGAAAAAGACAGTCTCTTCAATAAATGGTGCTGGGAAAATTAGACAGCTATGTGTAGAAGGATGAAACTCGACCATTCTCTTACACCATACACAAACATAAACTCGAAATGATAAAAGACCTCAATATGAGGCAGGAATCTATCAAAATCCTAGAGGAGAACATAGGCAGTAACCTCTTCACACTGGCCACAGCAACTTCTTTCAAGACATGTCTCCAAAGGCAAAGGAAACAAAAGGGAAAATGACTTTTGGGACTTCAACAAGATCAAAAGCTTCTGCACAGTAAAGGAAACAGTCAACAAAACAAAGAGGCAACCCACAGAATGGGAGAAGATATTTGCAAATGACACTACAGACAAAGGGCTGATATCCAGGATCTATAAAGAACTCCTTAAACTCCTCAACACTCACAAAACAGATAAGCACATAAAAAAATGGGCAGAAGACATGAAGACACTTCTCCAACGAAGACATACAAATGGCTGACAGGCACATGAAAAAATGTTCATCATCATTAGCCATCAGGGAGATTCAAATCAAAACCGCATTGAGATACCACCTTGCACCAGTTGAAATGGTCAAAATTAACAAGACAGTAAACAACAAGTGTTGGAGAGGATGTGGAGAAGGGGGAACCCTCTTACGCTATTGATGGAAAAGCACACTGGTGCAACCAATTTGGAAAACAGTGTGGAGATTCCTTAAGAAATTAAAAATAGAGCTTCCTTATGACCCTGAAATTACACTACTGGGTATTTACCCCAAAGATACAGATGTAGTGAACAGAAGGGCCATCTGTACCCCAATGTTCATAGCAGCAATGGCCACAGTCATCAAACTGTGGAAAGAACCAAGATGTCCTTCAACTGACGAATGGATAAAGAAGATATGGTCCATATATACAATGGAATATTATGCCTCCATCAGAAAGGATGAATACCCAACTTTTGTAAAAACATGGATGGGACAAAAGGAGATTATGCTGAGTGAAAGAAGTTAAGCCCAGAGAGTCAATTATCAGATGGTTTCACTTACTTGTGGAACATAAGGAATAACACGGAGAGATGGAGAGGAGAAGAGAGTTGGGGGAAATCAGAGGGGGAAGTGAACCATGAGAGGCTGTGGACTCAGAAACAAACTGAGTGTTTTGGAGGGGAGTGCGTGGGGGGTTGGGTGAGCCTGGTGGTGGGTATTAAGGAGGGCACGTATTGCATGGAGCACTGGGTGTGGCGCACAATGAATTTTGGAATACTGAAAAAAAAAAGATATATAAAAACAAACAAACAAAGAAATAGAGCTTATCCCAGCCCTTCCCTATCACCCACTTTATTCCTCCCCTGTCTCCAACTCCTCTATTTGCCTCTTCCTCTGTGCAACGTGGAATCCCAGTCTACTGCAGGGAGCTCCACTCCTTTTAGCTTCTTACCTCAGCCAAAACATGGTTGGATGATGACATGATCCACCAAATTACAATCAATTCACACTTGTCTTTCTCTATATCCAACCTATCTTCTTTGTCATCACTTCTGTGATCTTCTGGGTTCATAATAGTACCCAACTCTGCACCCTAATACTTACACTTTTAACATTTCATCATATAACTTCTTATTGACTTTTACTTACCTATTACCCATAAACCATGGTCCTCTTGAAAGGATAATATCTAATTTACTCAAGATTTCCAATGACTTGCACAAGTCTTGGTGCACAGTAACTGCCTTTTGAGACTGGTTCAAACACTCATTGAATTTTTCTATTTTCTCCATAAAATTTTGACAAATGGTTATTCATCCAAATCCATTTGAACACTCCCTACAATGGAAAGCTGTTTCTTGAGTTCTCTTTTTAGAATACTTGATGATAAGTGTTAAGACTTATAAGTATAAAAAGATATTTGCAAATGATATTACAGATAAAGGGCTTGTTTCCAAGAGCTATAAGGAACTTCTCAAACTCAACACCCAAAAAACACATAATCCAGTCAATAAATGGGGAGAAAACATGAACAGTCACTTCTCCAAAGGAGATATACAAATGGGTAATAGACACACGAAAAAATGTCCCAACATCACTAGCCATCAGTTGGAAATCAAAACCACAATAGCCACCACCTTACACCAGTTAGAATGATGAAAATTAACAAGACAGGAACAATATGTGTTGGCGAGGATGTGGAGAAAGGGCAACCCTCTTACATTTTTGGTGGGAATGAAAGCTGGTACAGCCAATCTGGGAAACAATATGGACTTTCCTCAAGACGTCAAAAATAGAGGTATCCTACAACCCAGCAATTCTATTACTAGGTATTTACCCCAAGATATAGACATAGTGAAAAGAAAGGGCACATGCACCCTAATGTTCACAGCAGCAATGTCCACAATAGCCAGATTGTGGAAGGAGCTGAGATGCCCTTCAACAGATGAATGGATAGAGAAGATTTGGTACATATATACAATGGAATATTACTCAGCCATCAAGGAAGGATGACTACCCACTATTTACATCAACATATATGGAACTGGAGGAGATTATGCTAAGTGAAATAAGTCAAACAAAGACAATTATCATATGTGGAACATACTAGCATGAAGGACTAAAGGGGAAGGGAGGGAAAACTGGGAAGAAATCAGAGTTGGAGACAACCCATGAGAGACGCTGGACTCCAGGAACAATCAAGGTTACAAAAGGGAGGGGGCTGGGGATGAGGTAACTGCGTGATAAAAACAAAATGTAAAAATGTTCATAAAAATTATTAAAAAAATGACTTTCTTCTATACATTAAAAAAAAAAAAAGGAAGACACAGAAAACAGACCAAGACTACAAATGCATTATCTAAATCCTTAAACAGTTTACAGCGATTGTTCCTTTGCTAGTGAATGTATTCATTTAGTGAAAGGGGCCAAGCCTGGTGTATACTAAGCTCTGGTGTATTCCTTGAGACGTGCAATGGCTAGTGATATGTCCTATTCACAGATCCCAATTTAGTGGAAAAAAATATGAAAGTATCAGTCTTGAATAAAAGCAACTTAAATTTCAAAAAAGAGATAAGGTAGCCCCAGTTCATGTCACAATCTTGTGGCTAATTTCGTTACCTTTTTCTTTTTTTTTTTTAATTTTAACTAAACTTTATACTTTATTTGGATATCATCAGTTTTTCCTCTGGTGTCTTCTTTCCTTTCCAGGATCTAATCCAGGGATTCACATTTCATTCAGGTGTCTGGTCTCTCAATTCTCCTTTTTATCTGTGACAACCTCTTATTTTTCATGAACTTGACGGTCTGGAGAAGTACTGACTTAGTATCTATCATATAGAATGACCCCCATCCGGATGTGTCTGGTGTTTTTCTTATGATTAGACTGGAGATACGGGTTTGGGAAAAGAAAAGCAGAGAAGTGATAGGCTTTTCTCATCACATCATATTATGGATTACAAGAAAACCACATGGTATCACTGATGATGCTAACTTTTATCACTTGGTTAGGATAGTATCTGACAGGCTTCTTTGTCAAGTTACAATAGCTTTCTATACTCTATTTTTTTGAAATTAGTCACTAAGTCTAACAGACCATCCTCAAATAGGGTAAAGTTAAATTCTGTGACCTACAGCAAAGAGTAGTAAAATTCCAATTATTTGGAATTCTTAGCTAAAGAATATCTGTCTCTCCCCTATTTTACATGTGTTTATATAAACAAAATGTATTGTCTTTTGTATCAGTATAGATTCACGGATATTTTATAATTTGGGTCATAATCCAGTCATCCGATACATTACTTATTTTTTGCTCAAACCATTTTAGTTTTGGTTATTGGGAGCTAGTTTTTGTTATTTCTAAAATATCAATTATTATAAGGGATTCCATCCTAGGTTGATTCCTTCCAACCCAACATTCTCAAACAGTAGCTGAACCATGATGATTTCTAATACCTATCATATCAGTTCTTTCCTGCTTACTCATACTGGAATTTATATTAGTCTTTTTATCTCAAAAGTCTTGTGTCATGAATTTATCGTTTCTTCTAATACTGAGGAAAGTTACAATCCAGTTGAGCAAATCAGGTTGTATATTCAGTGGCCCTATTATTAATATACCAGGCTTAGTTTCTGCAAGGTGATTACTGCTCTCCAACAATCCACTTAGCACAAAATAAATACATGATTCTATTTTTTCTGATACAGGAAAACAAAATTTTAGGTAGAAGTCAAATAGTGATCAAAAGGGTCATAAAACTAGTAAAAATCCAAGAATGTATTTTTCATGCTGATACTTCTTCCATAACACATTTGTAAATTTTTGCAAACATATTTTCAGGTCAGCCTGGGTACCTGTTATATTTGATATTTTGTTTGTGGCTTATTTACATCTCTCTCAGACACATGTGTCATTAATAGGTGCCAACACTAATATTTTCCTGACCTGTCATAATGCTGATTTCTCAGGAAAGGTCCAATTATCAGGAAAATCTTATTAATTCTATGCTTTTCCACTCAGCCACACTCGAAATGACCATTCATGGTACTTGAAACTTTGTTTTTTCTCCATATGAATCCAAGACAGTTACCCTCCAACACAGTGGCCTTTGAAGTACAAAGACTAAATTAAAATGTGCTTACATAGTTTATTTTTTAAGTAATTCAAAATACAGTGTCAAAATACATTAAAGATACTGTGGCAATTGAAATTAGGAATAACATGAGGTTATTCACATATTTTTGTACATATGTGTGATATATACACAAAATGAAGACAAATACAGAAATACTGCAAACAATTCAATATGATAATTTACTGACAATCATTTTCATCATATTTATTAATCTGTCATGTTAGTGGTTACACAAAAATTCCTAGTACTGAAATATATATATGAATATTCAATTTTAATATAAACTATAATACTTCAAATTTTAACAGTATATAAATAGGATTCTGAATTTTTTAAAAACGTCATCTTCCCTGCCAAATTCCCTATTTATTTGTAAAGGTTTCAGCTCTTCCTGAAGTCGCAGCCCTCAATGTGGTGATATCTCAGACTTTAAGCATAAATCATCTATAGTTAGCGTTCTCTGTAAAAAGGTAAATGAAGATGCAAAGCCATATATAAAACTTCTAACATGGTGTCATATAGAAAACAATACACACTTTTAATCTAAGAGACTGAATGGATTTAAGGCAAAGTTAGGCTTCTCTCAACCCTGGAAGGGTAAAGACCAAAGGAAACACTGCTGAGAGATGGCAGATGGTACAAAGGGGAGAAAGTGGTCATTTAATTAAATTTCCCCCCACTTAAATTCCTAACATGGCCCTATACACGAACATATTGGATCATGGTTATTAATGCTTGTAATAACTATAAATGATCCCTGCCTTTTGGGACTCTTCAGTAAGCACACACTCTATTTCTCCCCATAACACTAAGAAATGTTCAACCTCTGAAACTGGCATCTCTCTTGAGGGTCAGGGAGGGAAGTGATGACCTACTGGGTTCCCTAATAACAGCTTCTAAATACTCATCTAGAATATTCAGATCAGTTTTCTGACAACGGCTCACTGCGAGTGCTAACATTCTTACTTGAAATTCCTGACTTAAAACAGTGGATGCAGCTGCCATAAAAAATGAAAAAATCTTATTTATTGACCTGATCTCTTAAAAGTACATGTAACTTAAAGCCAGAGTTCATCAAAGATTACTATTAAGTAGAACTTGCACATTTGCAGGGAGATTTTAGGGACAATACATGGATACAGTGAATGTATCCACTCAGTCTAGTTGATAAATACCTGGCAATGAGTCTGTAGCTCAACAGGAGACAGCTGGGACATAGACTGTTCGGAAAGGTTAACTTCATTTGTAAATTTTTTTTTTTATTATTATTATTTTGGAAGGTAACCAAAAAAGATGGGAACCAAAAGTAAATAGCAATTTTTTCCATAATGGGAAACCTTTAGTCAAGTGCAAAATAACTTTTGGACAACAGTAAAGTCTCTTTTTTTTTTCTTTACCAGAAGATATGATTTGGGGGTCCTACTCAGTGATGTTATTAAGTCATATATAGTAACAGCTGCAAATTACAAAGTTCTTGTTACAAAGAACAAAATCTGACTGTAAATGGTCTTATTGACTTATAAGTCAATAAAGTAGAATTCAAATTGGAGCTCGAAATGCTAATTAAGGCATCCTGAATATATAATTGAGGGGTATACTACAAATATAGTTGTCTGAAAGAAGGCTCTGCAGGGCTCTTCTACACCAGCATCCATAGTAATGATACCCTTTCTAATATCAGAAACAGGCACAAATCTGAAGAATGAGGCTGGGAGTAATGAGGTGAATGAAGTTATCACCAGAGGATTACGGTGCGAGACTTTTTTTTTCCTTACAGCCTAGAGGATTTTTTTTTTCAACCTGGTGGATTTTTAAAAGGCATGCTGCAATATGTAAAACCAATTATCATAGAAATAAGAATAATAAAAGTTATTATGTATCTTTATTTTTCCTACTTGGGAACTTGGATAATTTGAAATTATAAAGTACATTTTTTTCCCTCCACCATCCCTGAAAGACCTAGCCAAGAAGCTACTGTTGAGAAACTTGGTTGCACTCATCCACATTACAAAGCACAGAGAACCAACATGAGTACAAAACCCACTCAAATCCAACAAGAAGGAAGGGCATTTCTTCATACTTCATGGACTTCACAGGAATACAAAGATTATTTTACTTTTCATACATTTACACATAATATAAGAAAAGCTTTCAATTAACTGACAGTTTCCATGAGCTTGGTAGAGTTATGGCATAACAAAAAAAGTCACCTGTTAAATACATAAATGTTTTGTAGTTGGAGATATTTTCATACAGACCCAAAATGATTAACTTAGATTTATCAATCTCTTCCTCATACTGATTATACCATAAGTAGTGTTTAGGGTGTCCACATTGTGCATTCTGAAAGTGTGGATGTAGTAATTCTAACATGTATCTTCATATTGTTTCTGAAAAGCCAAGGTTTCATTATTGAAATGCAGTTACAATTTTTCATGTGATCCTGTTTCAATGACTGCCATTACCTTCTTGTGTAATTAATAGTCTATGTAATTTAGAGCACATGTCTTGATTTTCTCAATGCTCATAAACACCTCATCTGTAGGAAACTTATTTTTAAGGAAAAGCAGCTTTAGTCTGTCTGCAGTATATGGCCATAACTTATAAATGTAATCAATAGAAAGGAAAAAGGACCATACCCATAAACTGCAAAAAGTACAATTTGAACAAGCACTCATACTTCTGTTTCAAAAAAGGGACCATAGTAAGTAATGCCACAATAAATGCCTCACTATGAGAAAGGAGAGCTGGGCTTCACTTCCATGTCTTATATAGCAAAACCTTTAATTCCTTACTGATCATCAGTGGACTTAGCTCTCAGACAACTCAGAGGAAGGAACACTCTGGTCTGTGTTAAACTAAAATAAAGGTTGAGATTTCTCTATACAGCAGCAAGTGAAGTAGAATTCTGAATCTTTCTTTGGAGTCAAGTTGGTCTTTGAAAGAAAATCAATTTGCCATTAAGAAGTTTTAATCTACTAGGATGCCAGATGATGGCAAGGGTGTTTAAACTGAGAGTGTCATAGAAACTAAGGGATTGGTACATTGGAAAAACTACCTTCTGTTCCAGCAGAGGGTAGTTAGGGTGTCAGCAATGCTATTATTACTAGTAAGGACCACCAAGGATCTAGAGACCAAAAAGCTCTAGCAACACCTGATTATAAGTATACAAAGATCAATAGCAGGAGGTAAAAAATAAGCATTTATCAGATTTTTTTCATTATATTACTAATTTTTACAACATTAAATATTTTTCATTCCTTTATTTCAATGCACTGATACTTATTTCTGGTTGTGATTCTGCCTACTGTTATTATTTTTAGGTTCTAATCTAGTATCCCATTTTTAATTTTTAAAAGCATAAATGCTCCAAGGCATGGTTGTGTATATATGTGTGCACATATAATTTAACCTGTTAACTCTAGAAACATTCATTTAAAGTAGAAGAAATTGATACTACAGATTATATTATCACATAAAAAGAGTTTTATGCAGTCAATACCTGAGTGTCTGTACAGTGGAGAACTCCGAAGTAACAAGTAAAATATCATGGCCCAGTGAACCAGTGCTGTGGCAGGCTATGGTGAGTAACCAGCTTTTTGGAATCTTGAGAAAAAAGGCCACATGGAGATATTTATAGATATAGTATGAAGATATTTGTAGAAATACAGAGATATTTATAGAAATAATATTTTAGAATAATTAAAATAGAAATAATAGAAATAATGTTTGATGTATGACCAGATATTGGTGTTATATTTAAATGGGTAGTAAATACCTATTTCTATGTTCTATAAATTCAGTAAATTCTTAATAAATGCTATAAATTGAAGGCATAAAAGAAAATCATGTACAGATTTTATTCCTGCCAAAGATGATAAAATAATTTTAAATTCTGTGGCTCAACATAATTTAAGAATCCTGTATCTTTATTTTTGGTTTCTATTGCAATCAAGCATGGAATTAAAAAGCATAGCTTCTCGACTAGTGTGTTTAAAAAACATCTTTATCGTTTGTACAAGAATTTCTGAAAGCCAAAATTAAAATGAGATAACAATAAAATATGTTGACACTTTACAGTGTTACCAGTAGAATTCAGGCTGCATGCCTTAAAACTGCACTTTTTACACTGTTTTCCTATTATTGTAGTTATATTTTGTGATGCCACTATAATGCCCCTAGTAGATGATATGTGCATATGACTTATCATGTTAATGTAGTAAAATTATATGTTATGTGTTTTTATTTATACATTAATGTAATAAAATTTCATAAAATCCCAAAATTATAAAGATAGTTTTACAAAGCCTCTTAACCAGGTGTCAGCAAACCATGACTCGTGAGTCAAATCTGGCTTGCCATCAGTTTTATATGGCTCATCAGCTAAAATATTTCTATTTTTAAATGGATTTTAAGAAGTTAAGAAGGATGACATGCAGGACACATAAGAATTTTGATTTTCAAATTTTAGGGTCCATAAGTAAAGTTGTATTGGCACTAAGACATGTTCATTTGCTTACTCATTGTCTATGGTGCTTTCTGCTACAATAGCAGGGTTGAGCATTGTGGGGAAGACCTTCAAGGTCTGCAAAACTCCCAAATATTTACTATAAGGCCTTGACAGAAATAGTTTGCTAATCCCTGCTATGCCCATAGAAGGTGTCTGGAATGCTGAATGGAGTGTTTATATTGAAATCAGTGTATGACTTAACTGGGTTTCATTTATAGACATCATATACATTATTCTTTTTGAATATCATCTACTTGGTAAACAAATAAAAATAAACTTATGTTAAAAAAAAACTTATTCCTTGAAATGTTTAGGACCAGCAAAACAATCATATATAAAAGAGGTAAATTCTTAAGAAAAAATAATAAATGAACAATTTAAATTACATTTTTAAGTAATGATTTCAAGGTTCCTCAGAGAATGCCAGGCAGTAAAGGACATATCTAAAAATCCTTATAGCAAATTTCTAGTTTCCAAAGTTCTGGGATATAGTACTTAACACAGTATTTGAGATTCTACAATTGTCATGGAAGAGACAATTTGCTGAGTTACTTATTAGAAAAAAACAGGGAGAGAAAGATTCTAAAATAAAAAAAAGTCAAGATTTTAAAAAAATGGCATGGCAAGCAATTTAAGCATTTTTTTTTTCTTTTCCATTTACAGGGGGCTACAAAGTCTGCTGGTGTACAAACTTGATAGAAATTTACTTTTCATTTAGTGGGCTGATTGCCATATCTGTGTCAGATAAAATCATAGCACTTATTATTGTTACCATGGATACCATGAAGATACTGCCATCCACTAAACAGTATTAGAGGAAGACAACATAATTTTCTGGAACTAGTCCTGTTTTGCCTTCATAAGTTGCTTTCAACCATCCTGGTTCCACTGATGGGTACACTGATAAAAAATTTAAAAAAAAGTAAATGTCATTCAATCAACATTAGCCTTGAATAAGTATATACATAAATGGGTAAAAATCCACATTAGATTGCATGTATACACTCAAGTTGTCAAAACAATGTCACCATCTCTTTAAGACTGGAAATGTCCTTTGCATTCATTAACCAATCTCTCCTCCTCTCCAATCCCTCCCATCCTTCTATCTTTCCCATTTCCCCCATCACTTCTTCCCTCTGCCTCTCTAGAATACACAAGAAGAAATGGAGCTGCAGAGAAATTTGATGCACTCACTTGTACAGGTTATGAGAGGCAGCCTGGGCTAGATTCTGAGTCTGCTGGCTTCTATTTTCACTTTTTTTCCCTGCACTATTCCTTAACTTCCCAATCCATGATAGTGAACTAATAAAGTAAAGGGAATCAGTATACTTACCATTAGAAAATATCGCCCCCTGTGGAAATGAAAGCTCATGGCTGTGCTCTGCTTTACAAGAGTACATGGCTTTGGCTTGGCTGAAAGAGCAAAAAGCAATTTATAAAACCCACAACACTCAACTCAAGTACATTTATACTTGAAATTATTCTTAAAAAATTATATTAGTTTTTAGTGGTAAGAGTATGATATACATAAAACACACATGTAAGTGAGCATTTTTCACAAACTGAATATACAGGTGTAACCAGATCAAGAAATCAAACAATGACAGCACACCAAAAACCCTTCTTGTGTTTTCAGGAAATGTCCCCAAGGGTAATTAACTTGGCTTAAAACAGCACAAATTGGTTTTAAAGAATACTACTATTTAATAGTATCCTGGCAAACAGGCCATTTTTACACCTATATAGAAATTTATAGGTACCCTAAAGCCTTTTTTTTTCTACTTTCTTTTTAGACTATCAGAGGTGAGACCCCAAAATTAAAGGCCTACAGAGTATAGTAAGTAAACTAAGTGGGCATGATACAAGAAAAACGGTAGGATAAATTGATGATAGATGGCAACCAACAATAGCCTCATTGTCAGGTAGATTTTGAGGAAAGCTTTGCAAAATCAGAGTCTATATCCACTCCTAAAGTAAGAAGCCAACACTCATATGACAATTCAGACTCAATGCAACCAGATACTATAGTTTCTTAAGAGAAGCCAGAATTTCAGAGTTTTATATGAGATCTATTTTAAAATATTTGAGCCTACACTAAAAAGCCATCAACTGAGGCTGCTCATCAAATCACCAGTCAAGTCACCTTTAATCTTCAACATCCAATTACTTTGGCAATACAATGGGCAAGTTATCCTTTCTCACCATCTCCATTACAACCAGATTCGAAGCTAAAATAATTTCTGGTGTCACTCACTAAATGGCTTGCTAGCTTTCTAAATCCTCTAGGCTTCCTATTTTGTCTCCTTAAAATCCATTCTATATAGAGCAGCCAGGAGGCAGTTTGAAATAGGTTCTGATGATCATGTCATGACTGCCTTATTTCCTTGAAAACAACCCTTCAACTGGTCCCTAATTCTAGCCTTCACACTATGCATAATCAGGTACCAGACAGTATCTCTGCTTCTTCTGTACCTGCCTCTGCTCACCTACTATACTCCAATCACACTGACCTCCTTTCACCTCCTCAAACATGCCAAACTTTTCCCTACCTCAGGAATATCAGGGCTTTGTCCTGAGATTTTTTTTTTAAGATTTTATTTAATTGACAGAGAGAGTGAGAGAGCACAAGTAGGCAGAGCGGCAGACAGAGGAGGGAGAAGCAGGCTCCCTGCTGAGCAGAGAGGCCAATGTGATCCTAGGGTCCTGGGATGAAGGCAGATGCTTAACCAACTAAGTTGGTTAACCAACTAAGCCACCCAGGCACCCCAAGATGTTTTCCTCTTGATCTTCACATGGCTATGCACTTCTAGTGCTTAGTTAAATTAGTTAAATTCATCTTAAATTTCACCTAGTTCATCTTAAATTTCCTAAGCTTTGTTAAAGGTTAGGTCTTCCTGACGACATGCTGTAAAATAGTTGCCCAGGAAACTATCACACTCACCTGTTTTAAGTCTGCATGATGTTAGTATCTGGTATTCTCTTGTTACTATTGATAATTCTATAATCTCCTCCCCAATTAGAATGCAAGCTCCATGAATGATGCTTGATGGTTGGTAACTCGGTATTTGCTCAATCAATGAATGGTAAAAAAGGTAATATGCTCTGGGTCTATTTTCTACACAATGAGTCCTTTTAAGACTGAAGGCACCCTGTCCTTCCTTCCTGAGGTCTCAGTACTTTACCTGCAAAGAAGCATCAGCAAGCAGTGTTTGCTATCTACAGCTCTCTCGAAGAGCAGTATAACATTGTTATTTCATTTCCCTGTTGGAGCTAGATGCTGGGACTTATTCCCTTACATTCCCAGAATGAGAATAGGTCATTTATACTGGAGTTCCCAAACAGACATCTGAAAATCAGAAAATTAAAAATTAGAGAAAAATTGTGCTTCTACCTCCAGAGTCTAGTTCATGAGGTAAGTCTCAAGCTATACTTTCAGGAAGTTTGCTAGGACAGACTGCAGCAGGCAGATTTAGAAATGACCACTAGCCCAGTGCAACATGGTCTAAGGAAGAATTGAGGAAGTACAAGGCTCTACACTAAAAAGCCTTGTTGGGGCGCCTGGGTGGCTCAGTTAGTTAAGCAGCTGCCTTCATCTTGGGTCATAATTCCAGGGTCCTAGGATCAAGCCCCACGTCGGGCTCCCTGCTCAGTGGAGAGCCTGCTTCTCCCTCTCCCTCTGCCTGCCGCTCTGCCTACTTGTGCTATCTCTCCGTCAAATAAATAAAAAATATATATTTTTTAAAAGAGTCACATATATGTGTGTGTATGTGCATGTATGGACATGAATGCACGTGCATGGGTGTGTTGGTTGACATTGATGTGGGTGATGTAGGTGTAGGGGAAGAGGATAATACCAAGTTATGAAGATTTCTAAGAACCAGAACATGGTAATCTTAAATAGAAAGAATGCTAGTTTTTCCTATAAACCTTCCAGTCAATTATAATCATTTAATCTAATATAATTTGTCAATTATAATCATTTAATCTAATATAATTTGATATATATCTAATATTATATCTAATATTATAATATTATAATATAATATCTAATATTATATCTAATATAATTTGATATAATCTGATGTTTGATGTAATTGAGAGTTCCAGAACCATTTCTCAAAAAATATGTAAAGGTTTTTCAAAAAATCAAATCTTCTAACAGCAAAAATTTCCTCTAATATTAAGTCTTACTGCTTTGAATCATTTGGAGATGCATAAGGTAACAATTTTCAGTCACAGAAATTACTAAAATATAATAATCCTCACAATGATATAATTTGTAAAATTATACTCTAAATGCAACCAAACTATTTTTGTTAAAATTCAGACATGAATATTCTCTCTATGGTATTTTATTGGATTGGATTGGATTGGATAGCAAAGG
The DNA here is from genome assembly GCF_963455335.1 of Martes martes. NCBI lineage: Eukaryota > Metazoa > Chordata > Mammalia > Carnivora > Mustelidae > Martes > Martes martes. The sequence continues at coordinate 84,158,617 of NC_137898.1, read as the reverse complement.
GGAGGCATGTAGAATAATTATATCACTAAATAAATGGGATATTGTTAAATGTGTCAAAGATACATAGCACAAAATATTATCTGTCATGACTTCTCAATTATCTGTGCATATGACTAGACAGGTATAATTTTCTTCTGCTGAGATCTGTAACTACAGGTGTTAACTCAGCAGAGAGCTTTGATGATTTAATGTAGACATCTGTGACAGTGAAGTTTTCTCTCTAGGTGCTAATGCTTCCTCTTTTACTGCCTTGGTATATTGAAGAAGATGTGAAAATAACACTCACCTATTGAGTCTCTCTTCAGAAGATCCTAATATCTTTTGGAAAGAATTTTGAAAATCTTGCTTCTTATTGCACGGGAGAGTAAGATAATGGCACTCAACATCCTGAAAGCCATTTCTTCCCTTATCATCCAGAGGATGGTCTGTTCACAAGACCTATTCCTAATTCTAAATGCTATTACTGATGAGTAGACTTACAAAGATTTGATAGGGTGAGTGTGCAAAATTCACAATGCTTATCTTAACATAAGCAACATTTTAAAATGTCACCTAATCAAAAGTGATAGAATATTTTCTGGAAAGCCACTTAATGTTACACACACACACACATACACACACACACATAATTTTTGTATGAAGGAAGGAGAGATGAACACAGATACAGTTAAAAAGATGCCAGTAACATATATAACATAAAGATGTAGTAACATATGACAAACTAAGTCTTCATCAGAAGATTTAATAAATTAACTCACACCGATCCAATAAAGCACTAGGTAGCTACTACAAACAGTAAGGTAGGTGGAAGAACCCATGAAACACTGCTAGCACATAAGGCAAGTATTTTCCAAAAAAAATTTGTCCTCGCAAAATCCCTAAATTGCTCGTGACTTTTTTTTTTTTTAAGATTTTATTTATTTATTTGTCAGAAAGAGAGAGAGAGAGTGAGCACTGGCAGACGGAGGCAGAGGGAGGCAGAGGGAGGCAGAGGGAGAAGCAGGCTCCCTGCCAGGCAAGAAGCCCGATGTGGGACTCGATCCCAGGACGCTGGGATCATGACCTGAGTCCAAGGCAGCTGCTTAACCAACTGAGCCACCCAGGCGTCCCCGTGACTCTTTACAATAAACGCTGCACTTGCTTTTTGGTCACTGGTCAGAGACGTTCCTTTCCTAGGCTTTTGTTAACAAATGCTGGCTGTTTCTGATATCTGAGTATTGAATGCCTCAGTGCTAAAGAACGAGCTTGTAGAGTTACAGCTGCTTATGTCAAAGGCATGTGTATTGCAATTCTATTGAAAATGAAGTGAAAACGTAATTTTTTCTTTTTTTTTTTTTTTGAGAGAGAGAAAATGCCCACATATGTGTGAGCAGGCAGAGGAAAGTTGAGGAACAGGGAGAAAGAGAATCTCAAGCAGGCACCATGCTCAGCATGGAGCCTGATATGGGGCTGGATCTAATGACCCAGACATCATGACCTAAGCTGAAATCAAGAGTCTGATGCTTAACTGACTGAACCACCCGGGCGCCCCAGTAACCAAGTCTTTTTAAGTTAAAAATGTGTATTTTACAGGCACCTGGATGCACAGTGGGTTAAGCCTCTGCCTTTGGCTCAGGTCATGATCTCAGAGTCCTGGGATGGAGCCCCGCTTTGGGCTCTCTGCTCAGCAGGGAGCCTGCTTCCCCCCTCTCTCTGCCTGCCTCTGCCTACTTGTGATATCTCTCTGTCAAATAAATAAAATCTTTAAAAAATGTGTATTTTATTAGTTTAACAATTTTGTTGAGTATCTTTCCTGTGTTGGGCACCATGTTGGCATGATACAGTGAATACGACCTTCAGGGTTCCTTTTCTGTGTTTATCACAGAGGAGTGAGTGGTTCACAAAGTATAGTCAAGGGGAACCTGAATGGATGGGTAGATGGGACCCTGAGAAGATACTGCTCTGATAGCAAATGCAGTATATATGAGAATCCATGTACTTCCTATTACGCCATATATTAAAGGGGTCTGTAAAAAATGTAAAATAATGTAACTCTGTATTAGAAAATATTTTTCATAAAATTTATGTTATTTATGCTAATATGTAATGGCTTTTAAAAAAAATACTTGTTATTGTATTAATGGTGCTTTGGTGGGATTAGGGAAGAGAGGTGTCAGTTCCTGAGCTCTCAGCAGTCACCATCACTAAGGAGTGGAAGCAGATTGCAGCATGGCCACAACAGAGAAGTAGGATTCTATGTGGCCTGGGCCGGTGGTGGATGTGAAACAATTTCTGTTATCTTAGACACATTAAGAATATGACCTTTGGAAGAGGAAGGGAGGCTAGACCCTGTTGTGACCTGGGGTAGTCACATAAACTATTTGCTTCAGTTTCACAGAAAAAGGTGACCCCCCAAATGCTAGAGGACTTGTGATCATCAGGTAATGGGTGATAAGAGTTTGAATTTTGAAAGGAAAGAGGTATTTCCTTGGTTCATTTTCTATATGTAGAAATGAAGTCCAAGAGAAATTAAAGTTATGGCAAAGTCAGGCTAGACTCTACATGTCCTGATTGCTGGTCTAGGACATTTGGATATTATCTATGAAGTCTCTTAATAACACCGAAAAAAAATCACTTCTTTTATTGATAATTGTTGACTGTTAATAATAGTGAATAATCACATTTCTGTCTTCTAACAAAAAGTGTTGCTATTATCACCTTTAGTTGCATTAGCTTATTCACATTTTTAATAAATCCATAAATTTTTAAAAATTACTCAGTTTAAGTTTCTAGTAGTAAATATAAATAGATATGACTCCCATAAACAAAAATTCTTTGAGAGTCCTCAATGATTTATTTTTAAGTGTATAAAGGTGTTCTAGGACCAAAAAGTTTCAGAACCATGGTCTTAGATAAAATTAAGTGGTTGTGAGCCAAAATGTTAACAGTGGTTATCTTCAGGTGATGAAATCAGAGGTGGTTTCCCTTCTCCTTTTTGAGTTGATTATTCTCTACATTCTTTAAAAGAAGAAAAAGTTGTTATTCTTAAAAATCATGGATTCTTTTTCTGTTTTTTTTTTTTTTAAATAAACATATAATGTATTTTTATCCCCAGGGGTACAGGTCTGTGAATCGTCAGGTTTACACATTTCACAGCACTCATCATAGCCCATACCCTCCCCAATGTCCATTTCCCCACCACCCTCTCCCGTCCCCCCTCCCCCCAGCAACCCTCAGTCTGTTTCTTGAGATTGAGTCTTTTATGGTTTGTCTCCCTCCCAATCCCATCTTTTCATTTTTTCTTTTCCTACCTCCCCCCAAACCCCCCCCGCCTTGCATCTCCACTTCCTCATATCAAAGAGATCATATGATAGTTGTCTTTCTCCGATTGACTTATTTCGCTAAGCATGATACCCTCTAGTTCCATCCACGTCGTCGCAAATGGCAACATTCCATGTCTTTTGATGGCTGCATAGTATTCCATTGTGTATATATACCACTTCTTCTTTATCCATTCATCTGTTGATGGACATCTAGGCTCTTTCCACAGTTTGGCTATTGTGGACATTGCTGCTATAAACATTTGGGTGCACGTGCCCCTTTGGAGCACCACGTTTGTATCTTTAGGATATATACCCAGTAGTGCAACTGCTGAGTCGTAGGGTAGCTCTATTTTCAGTTTTTTGAGGAACCTCCACACTGTTTTCCAGAGTGGTTGCACCAGCTTGCATTCCCACCAGCAGTGTAGGAGGGTTCCCCTCTCTCCGCATCCTCACCAGCATCTGTCATTTCTTGACTTGTTAATTTTAGCCATTCTGACTGGTGTGAGGTGGTATCTCATTGTGGTTTGAATTTGTATTTCCCTGATGCCGAGTGATGTGGAGCATTTTTTCATGTGTCTGTTGGCCATCTGGATGTCTTCTTTGCAGAAATGTCTGTTCATGTCCTCTGCCCATTTCTTAACTGGATTATTTGTTCTTTGGGTGTTGAGTTTGATAAGCTCTTTACAGATTTTGGATACTAGCTCTTTATCTGATATGTCGTTTGCAAATATCTTCTCCCATTCTGTCAGTTGTCTTTTGGCTTTGTTAACTGTTTCCTTTGCTGTGAAAAAGCTTTTGATCTTGATGAAATCCCAATAGTTCATTTTTGCCCTTGCTTCTGTTGCCTTTGGCGATGTTCCTAGGAAGAAGTTGCTGCGGTTGAGGTCAAAGAGGTTGCTGCCTGCATTGTCCTCAAGGATTTTGATAGATTCCTTTCGCACATTGAGGTCCTTCATCCATTTTGAGTCTATTTTCGTGTGTGGTGTAAGGAAATAGTCCAATTTCATTTTTCTGCATGTGGCTGTCCAATTTTCCCAGCACCATTTGTTGAAGAGGCTGTCTTTTTTCCATTGGATATTCTTTCCTGCTTTGTCGAAGATTAGTTGACCTTAGAGTTGAGGGTCTATTTCTGGGCTCTCTATTCTGTTCCATTGGTCTATATGTCTGTTTTTGTGCCAGTACCATACTGTCTTGATGATGACAGCCTTGTAATAGAGCTTGAAGCCTGGAATTGTGATGCCACCGACTTTGGCTTTCTTTTTCAATATTCCTTTGGGTATTCGAGGTCTTTTCTGGTTCCATATAAATTTTAGGGTTATTTGTTCTATTTCTTTAAAAAAAAAATGGACGGGATTTTGATAGGGATTGCATTAAATGTGTAGATTGCTTTAGGTAGAATAGACGTTTTCACAATATTTTTCCATTTCTTTGTGTCTTCCTAAATTTCTTTTATGAGTACTTTATAGTTTTCTGAGTACAGATTCTTCGCCTCTTTGGTTAGATTTATTCCTAGGTATCTTATGGTTTTGGGTGCGATTGTAAATGGGACTGACTCCTCAATTTCTCTTTCTTCTGTCTTGTTGTTAGTGTAAAGAAATGCGACTGATTTCTGTGCACTGACTTAATATCCTGACACTTTACTGAATTCCTGTATAAGTTCTAGCAGTTTTGGAGTGGAGCCTTTTGGGTTTTCCACATATAGTATCGTATCATCTGCAAAGAGTGATAGTTTGACTTCTTCTTTGCCAATTTGGATGCCTTTAATTTCTTTTTGTTGTCTGATTGCTGAGGCTAGGACTTCTAGTACTATGTTGAACAGCAGTGGTGATAACGGACATCCCTGCCGTGTTCCTGACCTTAGCGGAAAAGCTTTCAGTTTTTCTCCATTGAGAATGATATTTGCGGTGGGTTTTTCATAGATGGCTTTGATAATATTGAGTTATGTGCCTTCTATCCCTACACTTTGAAGAGTTTTAATCAGAAAGGGATGCTGCACTTTGTCAAATGCTTTTTCAGCATCTATTGAGAGTATCATATGGTTCTTACTCTTTCTTTTAGTAATGTATTGTATCACATTGATGGATTTGTGGATGTTGAACCAACCTTGCAGCCCTGGAATAAATCCCACTTGGTCGTGGTGAATAATCCTTTTAATGTACTGTTGGATCCTATTGGCCAGTATTTTAGTGAGAATTTTCGCATCTGTGTTCATCAAGGATATGGGTCTGTAATTCTCTTTTTTGGTGGGATCCTTGTCTGGTTTTGGGATCAAGGTGATGCTGGCCTCATAGAATGAGTTTGGAAGTTTTCCTTCCATTTCTATTTTTTGGAACAGTTTCAGGAGAATAGGAATTAATTCTTCTTTAAATGTTTGGTAGAATTCCCCTGGGAAGCCGTCTGGTCCTGGACTTTTGTTTGGAGATTTTTGATGACTGTTTCAATCTCCTTACTGGTTATGGGTCTGTTCAGGTTATCTATTTCTTCCTGGTTCAGTTGTGGTAGTTTATATGTCTCTAGAAATGTATCCATTTCTTCCAGATTGTCAAATTTGTTGGCGTAGAGTTGCTCGCAGTATGTTCTTTTAATTGTTTGTATTTCTTTGGTTTTGGTTGTGATCTCTCCTCTTTCATTCATGATTTTATTTATTTGCGTCCTTTCTCTTTTCTTTTTGATAAGTCTGGCCAGGGGTTTGTCAATCTTATTAATTCTTTCAAAGAACCAGCTCCTAGTTTCGTTGGTATGTTCTATTGTTTTTTTGGTTTCTATTTCATTGATTTTTGCTCTGATCTTTATGATTTCTCTTCTCCTGCTGGGTTTAGACTTTCTTTCTTGTTCTTTCTCCAACTCATTTAGGTGTAGGGTTAGGTTGTGTATTTGAGACCTTTCTTGTTTCTTGAGAAAGGCTTGCACCGCTATATATTTTCCTCTCAGGACTGCCTTTGTTGTGTCCCACAGATTTTGAACCGTTGTGTTTTCATTATCATTTGTTTCCATGATTTTTTTCAGTTCTTCTTTAATTTCCTGGTTGACCCATTCATTTTTTAGAAGGATGCTGTTTAGTCTCCATGTATTTGCGTTCTTTCCAAATTTCCTCTTGTGATTGAGTTCTAGCTTCAGAGCATTGTGGTCTGAAAATATGCAGGGAATGATCTCAATCTTTGTTACCGATTGAGACCTGATTTATGACCCAGGATATGATCTATTCTGGAGAATGTTCCATGTGCACTAGAGAAGAATGTATATTCTGTTGCTTTGGGATGGAATGTTCTGAATATATCTGTGATGTCCATCTGGTCCAGTGGGTCATTTAAGGCCTTTATTTCCTTGTTGATCTTTTGCTTAGATGATCTGTCCATTTCAGTGAGGGGAGTGTTAAAGTCCCCTGCTATTATTGTATTACTGCTGATGTATTTCTTTGATTTTGTTATGAATTGGTTTACATAGTTGGCTGCTCCCATGTTAGGGGCATAGATATTTAAGATTGTTAGGTCTTCTTGTTGGACAGACCCTTTGAGTATGATATAGTGTCCTTCCTCATCTCTTATTATAGTCTTTGGCTTAAAATCTAATTGATCTGATCTAAGGATTGCCACCCCAGCTTTCTTCTGATGTCCATTAGCATGGTACATTGTTTTCCACCCCCTCACTTTAAATCTCTTTTTTTTTTTTTTTTTTTTTTTTTTTTTTTAGATTTGATTTATTTATTTGACAGAGATCACAAGTTTTGGCAGAGAGACAGGCAGAGAGAGAGAGAGAGAGGAGGAAGCAGGCTCCCCGCCGAGCAGAGAGCCCGATGTGGGGCTCGATCCCAGGACCCTGGGATCGTGACCTGAGCCGAAGGCAGAGGCTTTAACCCACTGAGCCACCCAGGCGCCCCCACCCCCTCACTTTAAATCTGGAGGTGTCTTCGGGTCTAAAATGCGTTTCTTGTAGGCAGCATATGGATGGGTTTGGTTTTTTTATCCATTCTGATACCCTGTGTCTTTTGATTGGGGCATTTAGCCCATTAACATTCAGGGTAACTATTGAGAGATATGAATTTAGTGCCCCTTTATTGCCTGTAAGGTGACTGTTACTGTATATTGTCTCTGTTTCTTTCTGATCTACTACTTTTAGGGTCTCTCTTTGCTTACAGGACCCCTTTCAATATTTCCTGTAGAGCTGGTTTGGTGTTTGCAAATTCTTTCAGCTTTTGTTTGTCCTGGAAGCTCTTTATCTCTCCTTCTATTTTCAATGATAGCCTAGCCGGATATAGTATTCTTGGCTGCATGTTTTTCTCGTTTAGTGCTCTGAATATATCATGCCAGTTCTTTCTGGCCTGCCAGGTCTCTGTGGATAGGTCCGCTGCCAATCTAATGTTTTTACCCTTGTATGTTACAGACTTCTTTTCCCGGGCTGCTTTCAGGATTTTCTCTTTGTCGCTAAGACTTGTAAATTTTACTATCAGGTGACGAGGTGTGGACCTATTTTTATTGATTTGGAGGGGCGTTCTTAGCATTTCCTGGATTTTGATGTTTGTTCCCTTTGCCATATTAGGGAAATTCTCTCCAATAATTGTCTCCAATATACCTTCTGCTCCCCTCTCTCTTTCTTTTTCTTCTGGAATCCCAATTATTCTAATGTTGTGTCGTCTTATGGTGTCGCTTATCTCTCGAATTCTCTCCTCGTGGTCCAGTATTTGTTTGTCTCTCTTTTGCTCAGCTTCTTTAATCTCTGTCATTTGGTCTTCTATGTCACTAATTCTTTCTTCTGCCTCATTTATCCTGGCAGTGAGAGCTTCCATTTTTTATTGCACCTCATGAATAGCTTTTTTGATTTCAACTTGGTTAGATTTTAGTTCTTTTATTTCTCCAGAAAGGGCTTTTATCTCTCCGGAGAGGGTTTCTCTAATATCTTCTATGCCTTTTTCGAGCCCGGCTAGAACCTTGAGAATTGTCATTCTGAACTCTAGATCTGTCATGTTACCAATGTCCGTATTGATTAGGTCTCCAGCCTTCGGTACGGCCTCCTGTTCTTTTTTTTGAGGTGAGTTTTTCCACCTTGTCATTTTGTACAGATAAGATTTGCTTTCTCCTGCTGTGGAATTCCGCTGTTCTTGGTGAGCGAAGTTGGTCTTGACTGGGTTTCTTGTTGATCTTCTGGAGGAGGGGCCTGTTGTGGTGATTCTCAAGTGTCTTTGCCGCAGGCGGAATTGCACCACCTTTGCCAGGGGCCGGGCTAAGGAATCCGCTGGGGTTTGCTTTCGGGAGCTTTTGTTCCCTGAGCGCTTTCCGTAGAGTTCCAGAGGACGGGAATGAAGATCGTGGCCTCCCAATCTCTCGGCCCGGAGGAGCCATTGCTTGGGGTCCCGCTCCTCAGTATGCCCTCAGAGAAAAGCGCCCAACCGCCCTGCCTCCCTGGCCTGTGGTCACGCCTGGAGGAAAGCAGTCAATTGCTGGCACTTGGAGAAAAAGCGCACGGTCACTTCCGTCTCCATGGCCTCCAGCCATGCTCCGAGCCCACCCAGCCTGCGACCGGCACAAGGTAACCCCAGACTGAGAGCTCACTCCTCGGCTTTGTCACTTTAGCTGGCTTCCCCGCTCTAATACCTGCGAGCTCTGTGGCACTCAGACACCCCAGTCCTTCTGTGACCCCGCGGGACCTGGGATTACACTGACCCCGCCTGGGCTTCCCCCCGGTTTAGCCTCTGGAGCGATGTCCCTCCATGGGCAGACTTTTAAAAGTCCCGATTTTGTGCTCCATTGCTCCACCGCTTGCCGGGAGCCAGCCCCTCCCCCCGTGGTCTGTCTTCCCGTCACTGTGGATTCACTTCTCCGCAGGTCCTACCTTTCAGAAAGTGATCTGTTTCTAGAATTGTTGCTCTTCTCTTTGATTTCCCGTTGGATTTGTAGGTGTTTGCAATAGTTAGATAAGCTGTCTAGCTGATCTCCTGCTACCCGATGTCGTCTCAGCCTGCTACTTCTCCGCCATCTTGACTCCTCCCCTCTCTTTTTCTGTTTTTTAATGTAGCAAAGTGATTAATCTTATATGTGTCTTGTGTCACTATGTCTAAACCAGTGACAGCCTTCTTAAATCTCAAACTCACTGGACAAGAAGACTTTGTTGAGCTTTGCTTTGGTGTTTTGTAATCATAAACAAAACATTGGTTTGAAATTATGGTAATAGATATATATGATTGTTTATGAGCCAAGCACTCCCAATGTTCTTAATTCTCAAGCACATAATTCTCAATTCAACCTTCAGAAGATATTTATATAGCTTGCCTAAATTATATTACTTTAAAGTGGATCTTCCTCTCTGCCCAAGTATAACTAATACTGAGATAAAGGCTTTATGGGTATCATTTTCCACATGCTTTTATAATAGTAAAACAGAGTCTAGTGACATCTGGCTCTTGAAGGAATTTTCCAGATTAAGGAGAACAACTGTAAATATCCAATGTCTGCTTAGGGATATGCTAGGTACTATGACATTTTTCTCTATTCAAATGGTTCTCAAACTTATTATTATTATTTTTTTTGGTACATAAGAATCACTTGGGAAGACTGTCAAAAATTCATATTCTCCACGTCTGTCTCAGATATTCTGGTTTGAGAGACTGTAGCAACTCAGGAATCTTCATATTAACAAGTTTTACAGGTCAAGCTCCCTTGAAGAGTGGCCCCTTGTACTCTACTGAATCTGATTTCTTAAAGATTTCCAGTGATGCCATAGAGATTAAAACCAGTGTCTTCCTCTAATGATCGGCTTGGCACTTTTGCTTCTACCACATTGACCAATACTTCTGATCATTCATTCAGATTCTTCTTTGCTTGAGCTTTAAATCATTTAAACCATCCACCAAAGACCAATGCTCATCCATTTTTCTTTTTTTACTCAGTAAGCTCCACCACCAAGTACCCTTACCTTTATTTAAGCAGTGTAACCACTGTGTGGAAATTTCTCAAATGGCACGAAACTCCATGCCCTCTCCTGGTTCCAGCTGCACATTTCTTTCCTTTCCTTTTTTAAAATTTTATTTTATTTATTTGACAGAGAGAGAGAGTGCACAAGCAGGGGGAGTGGCAGGCAGAGGGAGAAGGAGAAGGAGGCTCCCCACTGAGCAGAAAGCCTGACGTAGGGCTTGATCACAAGACCCCAGCCAGGATCTTGGCCTGAGCCAAAGGCAGATGCTTAACAACTGAGCCACCCAGGGACCCCAGTTGCACATTTCTAACTCCCTCTCAATGTTCCTCAGGCTCCTCAAACACTATGGCCAAAACTTTCCTTTCCCTCCTATGTACTTACAAGTTGAGGTCAGAAACTAAATTATCGTTCCTTTTGACAGTCTCAAAGACCTGGATTTTTCTTTACCTGTCTTTCATTCCCAAAGTATTTAAGCAGTTGTCCAATCCTACTCTGATCCATAAAATTCTCCTTATACTTTTTCATGCTTTTGTTACTGTCCTAATCAAGGCATTTTAAATATCACCATTCCATCTTTTTTTTTAATTTTGTTTTTTCAGTGCTCCAAGATTCATTGTTTATGCACCACACTCAGTGCTCCATGCAATATGTGCCCTCCTTAATACCTACCAAAGTTCTCTTCTCTTTACAACCTCCCAGAAAAGCCACTTGAATGAACTGTTAAGTATGTCCATGGTTAGATTACCCCTTTGCCCAACGACTCAGGCTCTGCAGTAACTCCTGGAGGTGTTACTTTCCTGTTATTCATAGCAATCCACTGAAATCTCCCACTTGGGGTCTTTCCCAAAAATGGCTAGTCATCCTACTACCCACTACTGGTTCTATCATTCTTCAAGATCCAATTCAAGAGTGACCCTGAACTCCTTAGAAAGAAAGCAAAATAAGCATTACAGGAGGTTAGTAAGGAAAATGCCCTCAACTTCTATATGTTTTTCATGTGTATTTAATGGTATAAAAGAGTATCAGGTGGCTGTTAATAGTTAATGATTAAGTAACACTGATGTATTAATTAGAAGCTTGAAATCTTAAGCAAGCATTTTAAATAGTAACAATAATAGTTACTATTGTACACCATCTTCAGAGAACTTACTTCAAATACATTACAATGTACATTTACAACAATTTGTCAAAAGAATTACGACCTTCAAGGTAATTATAACTAGGAAATGGTAGACCGAGAATTTAAACACGGGTCTATCTGGGGCGCCTGGGTGGCTCAGTGGGTTAAGCCTCTGCCTTCGGCTCAGGTCATGATCTCAGGGTCCTGGGATCAAGCCCCACATTGGGCTCTCTGCTCAGCAGGAAGCCTGCTTCCCCCTCTCTCTCTGCCTGCCTCTCTGCCTACTTGTGCTCTCTCTCTCTCTGTGTCAAATAAATGAAAAAACAAAACAAAACTTTAAAAAAACAAAAACAAAAACAAAACATGGGTCTATCTGACCCTGACATTGGTTGTGCTCCATGGTGCCTGTCTCTTGGTGAAAAGTTCTGACACTGTCAAAAAATGCTATGGAACTGCTGATAAGTAAAGACTCCAACCTTCAGTGCACTGAGTGAGCTCTACGTTTATGCTGACAGCCATCAGAAGTTGATTAAGAGTATAACCTAAAAGCATATTAAAAATGCATAGGTTGATTGTTGACCATCTGAGTATATGACAGTGTTCTGATTTACTTCATTACTAGCTTCTTAAAGCTTTGAAAGGATTTTGTCTGATCACAGAACTTGAGTCCTTAACAGATTTAGAACATCATAATAAAAGGGCTCCATCTAGTGGAGCAATTCAACTATATCAAGACAGAAGAAGCAAAGTTAAACCCCTTACACTGAGGGCTTAAAAATGACAGTTTCAGAGAAATGATGTTTGCTCTGACATGCACAATACCTAGTTTTCACCATGCCTTGACAAAAGGGAAGAAGGTGAAGATACTATGGATGGAGGTAAAGTAAATGCAAGTACTCTGGGATTTGTTCCTAAGTTCAACACATTGACCAACATCCTAGTAAGATACCAAAGTAGCTCTACTCTGAAGTCAAAAACATTAATACACAAAGACCCATGCTAGGCCTTGGGGAAAAACAAAACAAAACAAAACAGAATTTGAAGGTCAATGTATCCCTAGTAACTAGAACAAGCCTAACATTGCATAGGTATTTCATAAACACTTCCTGAAAAAGTCCATATACTTTAAAAGGTCAATAAAAATTCTATGGTTGAATAACTTTTTTAAAATTTTAATTCCAGTATAATTAATATACAGTGTTATATTAGTTTTAGACGTACAACATAGTGGTTGCATAAATTTTAAAATAATTATACAACGATACTTCAATTAACAGTGATTCCTTTACTTCATAGCCTTGAATATCCAAACATGGGAAGCTCAAAATTGCCTTTGTACACCCAAAAGAAAAATCAAAGTTTATTCTTCAAGTGCACTCATTTATATGCTCTTTCAATAGCAAGCACTTAATGAATGACTCAGACCTGTTGCTGATGGTAAAACAAAATAAAACAAAAACAGACATACCAATATACTAAAAAAAAAAAATCCATTATTTCAGGCATATTCAAATTAAAAACCAAAGCCCACTGTGGATGAGATCAGTCTGGAATAGGAGGAGAGGAAAGCGAAACCTTTGAAGCAAAGAGATTATCAGCAGCAAGATGTAATAACCCATCTCCTTTTAACAGAGAGGAAGGTAAATCTGGGAAAACTGAATTAAGAACTGTACTAAAAAAAAAAAAAAAAAAAAAAAAAGAGGGGCTTGGGCCAATCAGCTCTACAGCAACACAGCGGCCATTAAGAATAAGCATATTTTGGGGAGCACCTGTTTGGCTCAGTTGGTTGGGCAACTGCCTTCAGCTCAGGTCATGATCCTAGAGTCCTGGGATCAAGTCCCACATCTGGCTCCCTGCTCAATGGGGAGTCTGCTTCTCCTACTGACCTCTCTCCTCTCATGCTCTCTCTCTCTTGCTCAAATAAATAAAAATCTTAAAAAAAAATAAAATTATTTAAAAAAAGAATAAGCATATTTTTCAATGCATGTTCATAAAGTTTCTTCCAGAAAAAGTTCTATAACTTTGCAAACTGGTGCAGCCACTTTGGAGAACAGTGTGGAGATTCCTCAGGAAATTAAAAATAGAGCTTCCCTATGACCCTGCAAATGCACTACTGGGTATTTACCCCAAAGATACAGACATAGTGAAAAGAAGGGCCATCTGTACCCCAATGTTTATAGCAGCAATGGCCACGGTCGCCAAACTGTGGAAAGAACCAAGATGCCCTTCAACGGATGAATGGATAAGGAAAATGTGGTCCATATACACTATGGAGTATTATGCCTCCATCAGAAAGGACGAATACCCAACTTTTGTAGCAACATGGACAGGACTGGAAGAGATTATGCTGAGTGAAATAAGTCCAACAGAGAGAGTCAAGTATCATATGGTTTCACTTACTTGTGGAGCATAACAAATAACATGGAGGACATGGGGAGATGGAGTGGAGAAGGGAGTTGAGGGAAATTGGAAGGGGAGGTGAACCATGAGAGACTTCGGACTCTGAAAAACAACCTGAGGGTTTTGAAGGGGCGGGGGGTGGGAGGTTGGGGGAACCAGGTGGTGGGTATTAGGGAGGGCACAGATTACATGGAGCACTGGGTGTGGTGAAAAAACAATGAATACTGTTACGCTGAAAATAAAAAAAAAAGAAAGAAAAAGTTCTATAACTTTTAGAAGTCAACATACTTTTGAGGTGCACCTGGTTGGTTCAGTCAGTTAAGCGTCTGACTCCTGGTTTTGGCTCAGGTCATTATTTCAGGGTTGTGTGATCAAGCCCTGAGTCTGGCTCTGTGCACAGCAGGGAGTCAGCTTGAGATTCTTTCTCTCTCTCTTCCTTTGCCCCCACCCCCCCGCCATGTGCACATACACACATACACTCACTCTCTCTCAAATAAATAAATCTTAAAAAAAATTAAAGAAAAATAATATACTTTTGAAAACTTTTCAGAAACTGTCATCAAAGGTGTCTTTGCTGTGCCAAGGATTATGGCAACTTTATCTTTCAGAAGACTTGTTTAGAACCCTTCCTTTGTGAAGACTTTAGTAAATGAGGCATCATTGGAACAGCCTGAAAGGCTAAATGCTGTTTACAGACATGAACCTTTTTCCCTCTGAGAGACAGTGGGTGTGGATTTAAACATCTGCAGACCTGAAGGTCAAAACTGTCAAAGATGACCCAATATGTCAGCAAAAGACAACAAAATCACCCACTATTTTATTTATTTATTCTTTACTTTAAGGGTTTTGAAAACTTACCGCCCAGAAGAAACCAGCTTAAGTGAACCAACATTTTCAAACAGTTGGGCTTTTGCTGCCACACTGAAAAACAATTTTAAAATGCAAATTTCACTAAAATCAAATCATTCAATAAATTAGAAAATCAAAAAATCATTCAGTTCAAAGTGTAATTTGGTGTTATCAGTTAACATACCCAGAAATAATTAGTTAAGAACTATCTACAAAATTTGACCTGAATTTTAATTGTTTTAAGCTTTAATGTGGAAGAAATTTTTAGATCTAGTCTCCAACTCAGAGTACCAGATGTAATAAACCTATAGCTACCTTCCCTGGGGATCTTACTGTCCTCATCTTTTCTACTTCAGAAAACCGTGGGAGCAGTAAAAAAGAACATTTTCTCCCTACTCAGCTTCTGGCAGTGATATTGACTCCTGTGGAGCCTCAGTTAAGAATCAAGTCATCAAGACAAAAGAACTGCTGTTCATTCTGATAGTTAAAACCAGTATTAAAAGGTTTCATTTTTTTTTTTTTAATATTTGAACATAGTTCTTAAAGTGAAAAGAGAGACCTCGGAAAATATGGCCAATAAATACATTTGTGGATTCAAATCTTATTTCAAACCACGGGAAGCAGGGCATGATCTATTTGAGAAACTGAGACTATATTAAGACTAAGGCACCCTGGGGTAATTAGAAAAGTTTCTATACTTACTAGAAGAGAATATCAAATTCTGTGAATGATGTTTTAAATTAGATTTTTTAAAGTGTATCTTATTTCTTTAATTGACAAACTTTTCTTCCAGAGCCTAGCCGGTTGATAACATGAAGGGTCATTTTACACCTAATACAGAATATATATTCTCTCAATGTTAATTTCTACTTCATCAGGATAACTATAAAACAGAATGAAATCTTTTCTTTCCCTCACAAAGGATGAAATTTATATTCTCCTATCTCCTTTGACATATTGGCTTAAAATTTATTTTCCCATAATGACTAGAACTATACACACTGTGCAGTAAACAGATTTATAAATATAGCATTTGTCCACATAGTGGTAGTTGGATTTCTGACCAAGAGAGATAATATATGTCAAACATACTCTGTAATCAAAAGGTTCTTGTCAAAGAAGGTGATGAACAAATGCATTTAAGATACTGTTCCTACAGAAACAGGCTTAGCAAAATGTCTTACTGGACTTTAAATGAATAAATGGCCTCCTTAACTTTCCAAGTATTCTCATTATCTCGAAAACGAGGTTTCTACTACCTACTGTGGAGGGACACGAAGGACATTAAGAGATAACATATGTAAAGGAACCCAGTAATACCTCATACAGCATTTGGAAAGCTCAGTAAAAGTCAGGAAAACAAAATGAAAGGGTTAAAAACTTTCCTTTTTAAATTTTGCTTACTTCTTCACCCGAGTTCCCATTTTCTCTTGGTCCCCTTCCTATTTACATCTATGTACTCTATCCTATCTTTACACTTCTGGGTCTTTGGATTAGAAGTACTCTCTTCAGCCTTCCATATTCTTTGTTCTCCATGAACTTGTTTAAACCCACGAACACTCATGTAGCGGAGACAAATGATGGATAGGAGAGAAGACAAACCCTCATAATGTAGACAGCAGTTGTATTTCTAACAAAGAAATGGGGGAGGTGAGATATGGGCAGTTGGCTCAGCTGAGAGGTAGATGTCTAGCTTTTACAGAATGTCTAGTTTCAAAGCCCAAAACTACTAGATTATATATCTAATCTCTGTCTTTAAATTAGGCCATAATTCTGCTTGTAAGGCAAATGCTTGAAATGGTATATGTGTGGAATATCTTAAGCCTACTCTAATTTATATGTCATTTGTAGAAGAACACAGGGTCCTACAGAAGTTGACTGTTCCCACACTACAGATGAGGCATTCAGCTGTGGCACCCCTAAGGGTTCTTTTGGACATACTCAACTCCTGTGTATCCCTGGAGATACACCAAATATAAACTTTCTCTCACTTACACAGAGCCAGGTCGCTGGTAGCCATTGCTTGAGGCGGTGTCTAGCCTTAACCTCCTGCACATTTTTGGAGGCAGGTCTGGGTTTGGCGGGGCTTTGGGTATCTCTTTGGAACCTATAGAAGTTAAGCTTTGAATGGATCCGCTGTAGCTCTTGCTTCCTAAAAAGAAAACCCAAGAAAACAGGCAAGGTGCTATCAGACAAAATAACAGCAGTAACACAGTACATGCACATAACAAAAGGAAGCATTTTTCTCTAAGCCCAAATGAGAAGGTTCAGAATGTTCTTTGAGCACAGCAGCCCATCACTCAGGGAGATCACAATCTACAGTAATTACAAAAACATCACCTCAGAGAGATGGAAAGATCCACAAAAAAGTCACAGTGCACAGTTTTAAAAATCTTAGCTCAGGAACAGCATTGTTAGCCCCTTCACCATTAACTTTTCCCTCCTTAATCATGCTGAATAATCCAGCAAGTGATACAGAGACAATGACATTTTATATAAGCTCAAATCTGGTTTACCTTCAGCTGCAGAGATGGATCTGAGAGAGGAAGCTGAGGATCTTTTCAGTCCTGAAAGCCCATACGGCCCTTTCTTGACCAGGTCTATGGGTGGGGAAACATCCCCTGGGCTGGTGACCGAGGCAACACTTTGGCAATCTGATTCTACATCTGTTTTAGTTGCATCCTCTTTAGAACTTGATTCAGGACTAGTTGTCCAGAGTCCAAGATTTTTCTGTCCATTGGAAGGTGATGGGGATACAATCCAAGGAATCCCTCCAGATTTCTCCCTGGGCTGGCAGGAAGCAGACTTGGTTGTGCTGTTTTGTTCAGAGGAATGAGAGGAGAGTGACTCAATGCTCCCCATGGGTGTGCTGTCTGGGCTGCTGCTATAAGAGTCACCTGAATGGGAGCAAGAAAACAAGAGTGGCTCTCTACTAAGAACAACACAACCAAAGCCTTTCCATTCTCTAACTCACATGTGCTCAGTGGCCACCTGATCCCACTGGAATGATGGGCCTGTACCCCATATGGAAAACCATTGTCAGTTCTGGAGAACAGCTTTAAAACATGCATTTCAACCTAGTGAATGCATTTTTCAATACTATTCAAGGAAGATTTTATATGTATCCTGACCCTATGAAATGTTACTTCTTGAAGGATTAGTGAGCTGACTTGAATTCAGACAAAATTTGCTTCTGGGGACACCTGGGTGGCTCCATTAGTTAAGTGTCCAACCCTTGATCTCAGCTCAGGTCTTGATCTCAGTGTCATGAGTTTGGGCCTTCATTGGGCTCCATGCTGGGCATGAAGCCTACTTAAAAAAAATTGCTTCTGAAAAAGAACTCCCAAGTAATAAAAAATAAGATTCTTTGATGACATTATAAGAGATCTATGAATGGAAGGAGGGATGTTAAAGAGAAGTTTCTGCTGTTTTTTTTTTTTTTTTCCTGATGTTAGGTGACTCTGAGTTATAACGCATCTGAGTTCTCCTTCATTCAAAGGCACCAGTCATATCAGCTGCAAATTAGAAACTGTTCATATTTTTAAAAGAAGGGACTTTTTCCCTCTTCCTCCCAAGATATAGCAATGTAAGAAACTGCCTACTTAACTGAATTATTTTTTAATGTTCCTAAAAGTAAGATTTAAGAAAAAAAAATCAGAAAAATTATAATAAAATATTCAGACATATCTCAATTAAAAATTAGTGTTTTCTATTAAATACTGACTATGAGAAAAAACTGGGGGGCTTGGGACTATAAAGTAAAATGAAACAAGCTTAACACAAACTGTGGGCTCAAGCTGCCACCTACTTTGCTCTGGGCTTGGTTCAGAACAGAAAATTAATGATAATGTGTAATGTGGTTTCTCTTTTAATTTATTTTCTCTCTCTCTTTTAGATACTTTGATACCCAAGAGATGATGCTTTAAGGACATAATGTGAAAAGAAGAAAGAAAATGACTGCTTTAGCCAGACTTTTCTTGCTTTCTTCTCTACCACTTTGACAATAGGACAAAACCTGCTACAAAGTAGCACTCGATGTACTTAATAGCAGTTGCAGAAAAAAAGGGCACTGAGCAAACTATTTTTTTTCCTTTGTAGCAGTAATGAATTTGTTTGTACAAAGTACTTTGTAACTATACTGACAAAGAATATATAAATGGGAGGGGAGTGTTGGGGAGACAGTATCAGTAAAATCATCTATTTATTTCTACCTTAAGGTTCTTAAGGTGAGGTAAGACTAAATCAAAGAATGAAGAAAGCATCTCCCTACAGCAGGCACACTTACTATCAGGTTCTGCCAAGCACGGTGTATACCTCCCTCTGGGCTTCCGGGAACCTGTGGACAGGCAGATTGCTCGTGTCCTTCGGGATCCAGATCGAGACTGAGGCTGAGGAAGAGGAATGCTTGGGTCTGGGGCAGTATGAAAAATCTACATACAAAAAACCAAAACAAAACAAAATAGAGGTCAGTCAAAGGGGAGTTGCCACTTTCATCATAAAATGATATTTGTGAGTTAATAAATGATCTTAGACTTATATGCTATTTAATCAGCTTCATGGCAAGAGATGCTTGATACAAAAAATATCCTACTGCAATTATAACTTTTTCTTTACTACTTATACTGAGTAATGTCCATTCTCTGGGTTTTCTTTTTTATCTTCCCCAGTTTCCCAACAACGAATTTCAGAAGATTTTCCAATAATTTCAAATATGAACAAATGTCTGTGTCAAGACACATAGACTCTTACTACTGTGGTATTTTCTTTCGCCTTCATGCTGAACATAACCTGAAGGGAAGAGGCTCATTCTGTATCATCTCCCCAGCCAAGCAGTTCCTTATGTCTCAGGAGAAGGTACTGTCATACTGTTGGCCCTGAACTGTCTTGGAACATGACAAGCTGCAGGGAAAAGTCTGAGCACAGCTACAGGATACAGCTGGGTGGTCGTGGGTTGTGAGTGCTTGCAACCTTAGATAAATGAAGGATATTCTTCTACAGGCACCAAGAAGGGACCCAGGGAAGGAGAGGGCATAGTCTTTCTCTCACAAGGACTAGAACTGGCATAAATGGATCACAAATGTTTTGAGTTTTAATGGCTGGATTTACTTAACAATCCAATCACTTTGACTTTCTCAATTTCCCATTCCCATAGTTATTCTAAGATCTCAATCTTGTCAAAGCAACCAAGTTTAAAGACCAGAGAGGACTTCAAGACTGTCCCTGGAATTCTTTTGTTTTATGGAGAATATTATTGCTGCTATAATTCCAGGGAGACAAAAAGGTTAAAAATAGACTTAATCACTAAATGATTCTAACAAATTCTCTGAGTATGAGCAAAAAATTCACTACACAAATACTAAAAAAGAGAATCTTGAGAAGTAAATGATGTAAAAGGAAAGAAAACCATTTACCTGGAGGATTCTGAGAAGCACTTAAAAACTAAACAAGAAAAAAAGAAATCAAAGTCCCCATGAAGAAGCAATTTACACACGGGCGCCTGTGTGGCTTGGTGGGTTAAGCCTCTACCTTTGGCTCAGGTCATGATCTCAGGGTCCTGGGATCAAGTCCCGCATCAGGCTCTCTGCTCAGCGTGGAGCCTGCTTCCCCCTCTCTTTCTCTGCCTGCCTCTCTGCCTACTTGTGATCTGTCTCTGTCAAATAAGTAAATAAATAAAATCTTTAAAAAAAAAAAAGCAATTTACACAAAATGTACAAGACTAATACTTCGTAAGAATCGAGATCACAATGAACTCATAGATAATACAAATGGAAAATTCCTTCTTAAAAGCAAAGTACAAGATTTGATACTTCCACATGAAAATCCAGCCTACCTTTTCATAGTGCTCGATCAGAATTTCAACCACAATATTCTGAAATTTAATATTCATCATGGCAGCCACAGTTTCTTCTTGTGCTCTCATGAGAGTTGGGCCAAATATAACACCAAGGTTAGAGACAGTCATGAGATTTTGTTGGCTGTGTAGTGATACTCTGCAAATAAGAACAATAAAAATAACACAAGTTGAATGTTTAATAATTAGGCAATGTTCTCATTTACCAAATTTGTGCCATAAATAAAATGTAAAATATGCCATGATAGGTTAGTTTTTCTAAGTAGTCAGGTTCAGCCACTCCCAATTGGCAAATGTGGGTTATAGCCTAAAAAGATAGAAAAAGTTAACATTAGCTAAATAAAATAATTACAAAGCTTAATTAAAGGAATAAATCTTGAGATCTTAAATCAAATATAATCACCCTAGAGAGATTATAAGTTGTTAGGGATTCTGTAGGGTACTACAATTCTTTTAGAGCAGATGATTAAGATTAGATGGGTTGGAATCATATTCGGATACACTAAAACATATTATTGAGAACCTAGTGCCAGGAATTTTCATAGATATTATTGCATTTAATCCTTCCAGGAAGTCAGTTTTTCCTATTGTATAGGTATTTTTAAAAAAAAGCAAAACTGGAGTGCCTGGGTGGTGCAATCAGTTAAGTGTCTGACTCTTGGTTCTAGCTCATATCATGATCTCAGGGTCCTGGGAGGGGTCCTGCAATGGCCTCTGCATTCTGCAGGAGTCTTCTTGTCTCTCTCCTTCCCTCTCTTCCCCTCCCCTCCACCCTTCTCTCTTTCCCTCTCTCAAATAAGTAAGTAAATCTTTTTTTTTTTTTTTTTAAAGCAAAACTCCTAGGGTAAAAATGATATACTCCATGTAACAGCAAATTAGGGACAGAGATGTTATTTCAATTCAGGTCTCCTGAATATAAGTCAGGGGTTTTCTTAAGCTCCCTACATAAGACAACCAGCCAATGAATGTTTCTAACCTTTCTTTTTCCATTCCATCCATCCACCCATCTATCCTCTCATCCATTCAAAATTTCCTGAGTGCCTCCTTAGTGCTGGGATTATATTAGGCAAACAGTAAGAAAAGGAGATATGGTATAGCATCAGTGTTGGCTTGAAAATGAAAATGAAAGAAAAAGCCTCTGGTGTTACTGACTTTAGCAAGTTACCTTACCCCAGAAACTACCAAAAATGACTTTGACTAATTAATTTGGAAATTAGATATATTCTTTTTTTTTTTTTTAAGATTATTTATTTGAGAGAGTGCATGCACATGGGAGTTGGGGGAAAGGCAGAGGGAAAGAATCTCAAGCAGACTGCCTGCTGAGTGCAGGGCTCAGTCTTAGAACCCTGAAATCATGACCTGAGCTGAAATCAAGAGTCATAGACACTTAACCAACTGAGTCAACCAGGTGCCCCAATTGATATATTCTTAAGAAGAAACCTCATTCATTTGATCAATCTTCTAGGTTAACCACTGCCTTTTCTATCTTACTTCTAGACACACTGTCAAAATACAAAGTTCTAGAAAGAAGCACAACACGAGATTATGTTTATATCTAAGTGTGCCTAACTACATTCCAGAAGCAAAAGTAAAATTTTATGGAGAATCCAGGATTTTGAATATTATGCAAATTTTATGGAGAATCCAGGATTTTTACTATTATGCAAATCCTAGCATAGGACAGGAAGAACTGACTGTCTCACTGACTGAATTTTTCCATTGTACCTAAGAGAGCACAAACTAAGAAGCTTTTGGTTAGAATAGGAAGACATTTCATTCCAAATTTTCTTTTTACATAACCTAATATTATACATACATGTATTTATGTATATGTATTATAATGTATATTATAATACACACATATATTAGTTGCTTAGTATGTATCAAAGCATCTACTAAGAAAGTAGTACGTAAAGTATGTCTGGATTTAAAGCTTGGATCCATCCAACTTCTTAGAAGCTGGGCAGCAATCAGCCAAGTTAATTACAATCTCTAGGCTTCAGTTTCCTCATCTATGAAGAGTAAGAACCCCTATAGGGTTGATAAGATTAAATAATGTTCTAGGAAATATGATCTCAAAACATTAATCTTCCTTGGAATTAAATTGGCTTTAGTCACTCTTGCTAGAATATGAGTTGCTGGTAGTATGAGTAAACTGGAATGATATTAATATTAAACTCATGAGGAAAAAATTTGGAAATCCTAAAAAAAATTAGAAATAAAAAAATTTGGTTTTGAAAAGGAGAATTTATGACTATGTTGCTCAGAAGATGGAATAGTTGGATGAACAATTTTCTCTTCATTAAATTTCACTTCTGCTGAGCTAACTCAATCAATATAAACACTTATCACCCCACATTTCAGCTATTTCTACACCTCATTTCCTCAATTTGTTGTAGGGAACAGACATCCAACTGCCCTTTTAAATATTCAAAGTTGGAGTTGAAGAAGAGACCACAGATAGCTGTTTTAAAGACAAAGAAAATGATTCTCAGACAGAAGTAATGGTTTATACCATGTCTCAGAGTTAATTAATGGAGATTTGGAATCAATCTTCACTGGTTCTTTAGATAGTGACCAATACAGATCACTTTTAAATTCTCTTTTCTTCAGATATATTAAGGTTGCCAAGGGACCATGAGCGTTATTACGTGTTTGTAGTTTACTTAAGTCACTGGTGATGTGAACACACATTTCAATAATACTGCTCAGTCAACGGGGATTGACTTTTTGTAGGTTCAGGAAAAAAGCCAGGAATGGTGGTAAAGGATGGGCAAAAGAATTTTAAGCACTCTTCTATGGCCAGATACTATTTCTCTGTTATTCCTGGTACCAAAGCCATGCACATTCATTATAAGGGGGAAGTTTGAGTTCATCTAACATTCTGGATAACTAAATAAAAACCTTTTATGGGACACTCATGTATCTTTTAAAAGCAGTTTAAAAAGGCTTTGCTAGAAAATTAGCTTGAATATACCAAGAGAATGCCCATTATGTACAATGTGGTTAAATTTCATAAAGAGGTCATACAATTCAAAACATAATTCAAAACTAAATCTGACCAAGAATCCTTCTTCATTATTTAAAAGAGGTATTGCCATATGCAACAGTTAATAATGAACTTGAAATGATGCAGTTCCTAGTGGATTTCCTTCTTATTTCAAGGGGCAAGAGGGCAATTCATATTATCTTATCTGCAGGTTAAAATGAGACTTATTAAAATGTTATGTAGTACTCTTTCAAATGTGCTGGCTCAAAGTAGCATAAACTGGGTAACTACTTATAGTAAGCAACTAAGGAGCAATCATTTAATTGTGAATCTCGCTAAGATGGAAAATCTCGCTAAGATGGAAAATATCCTTATTTGTATATGAGCCTGTAAGGGAATTCTTAAGTTTAAAACCTGAATTTGGGGGTACCTGGGTGGCTCAGTTGGTTAAGCATTGATTTTTGGTTTTAGCTCAGGTCACGATCTCAGGATCATGAGATCAAGGCCTGTGTCAGGCTCCGTGCTCAGTGGGCAGATTGATGGAGATTCTCTTCCTCTTCTTCTCCCTCTACTCCTCCCCTTGCTCTCTCTCAAATAAATAAATACACTTTAAAAAAAAATCTGAATTTGGACTTTTGTTTATAGTAACATAGCAAATGTATGTGTGTGTGTGTGTATGAAAAAGAGAGAGAGAAACTTTAGGCAGATTTATGAGGCCACAGTACCTACATATTTGTTCAAATATAATTCTAGATGATTCTGGAAAGGTATATTTTTGCATAAAATCGAGATTTAAATCAGTAGACTTAGAGTAAAGCAGATTATCTTCCATGTGAGCATGAGCGGGCCTCATTCAATCAACTGAAAGTCTTAAAAAAGACTGAGGTCCTCTGAGGAGGAGGGGATCCTGCTTCCAGACTGCCTTGGAATGCTGCTGCAATGTTAACTCTTCCCTGAGTCTCTAGACTACCAGCTGCCCTACAGATTTCAGACTTACCAGCCTTCACAATAGTGCAGGCCAGTTCCTTGCAATCAATCTCTCTCTCATATACACATACAAAATACACACACACACACACACACACACTCTATATATATACACACACACGTATAGCTACATACACACACACAATCATCCTATTGGTTCTGTTCCTCTGGAGAAACTTGATTAATACAGTATCTATTTATTCGGATTTTTAAATACATATATGAACTAATAGCAGAGTCAGAAAAATCTTCAGAGACCAAGTGATGCTATGAATTCAGAGAAAGACATTAACATTAGAGTGGCAATTTGACCTGGCAAAACCTGTTCACACTAGTCACACTGAGAACTGATCTTCAGACTTAGGGCTTATGATGCATCTAAAGGAACTGGGGGAAAAAATATATATATATACTCCTTCATATATTGTTAAGTTGACATGTAAAGTTTTTGTCATTAGTTTAACAGTTGAAATTAACATTAGTTAATCCTTTGCACAGTGTAAACATACACAGAACACACACACTCACACAGATATATCTTAAAAATAAAGTGTCACATCTTTTTTAAAAGCATATTCCATAGACTGATTATAACAACAGTGTTGCAGCACCATCATACACTTTTGAAAGACATGAACAAGTCTAACTTTAACAGCTGAACAAGTAGTTAGGTGAACAACATAAATCAGAGAATTACTTGACGAGGTGTTTTATTAAGATGTCCAGCATCTCTCTGTTTTTTTCTGGTAGTTTGTGCACCAGTGCATGTACAGCTTCCACCCGGTAGTTTTGGTCATCAGATTCTATAACATAAAGGTTTCAAAAGTTCAAGTTTAAATTGCATTAAAATGTGTAAATAATCTAATAATTACAACTTAATCTAAACATTACAACCACTCCCACCTTCATGCCTTATAAACATTACTTCATGCAGTAAGTATTATCACTATCACTGGCTTAGAGCAATTGAGTGCCTTGACCATGGTCATGAAGCTAGTTAAGTAAAGAAGTCAAACTAGCCCATTCTAGCTAATCCAAACCTGTGCTTGTAGCCACTGAACTTCCATACATCCATAACTCATCACCAAATGTGCTCCAAAGCTAAGAAAATCCGACTGGAAAGGGAGATAAAAATAAGGCAGATATGCAACAAAGAACAGAGAGGAGAGACCCTCCTAAAAGTATGGGAAGAGAAACATCAATTTACATTTTTGTAGTTCGTAGCTGTAGGCCTGTGAAAGGCCTGATCCATACTCTGGCAGGGAATCCTGTGAGATACCTTGTAATTTCTGAATAACTTCCCTTTTTTACAGAGCTGAATTTCCAAATAATTTCCAATTTTATTACCTTATTATCTGGTACATGGGATTATCCTTGACCCAGACAAAAGATGAATTCTTATCTATAAGAATATATTTCAATTATCATGGTAGTAAATTATTTATTTGCCATGGAAGTAGAGAAAAATAGCTTACAACCAAATGTTTCTATTAAAACAAGCTGTTCATTTAGCTACTTAAGCTAAGTGGCTCAAATGCCATTTGTTGTAACACAAAATTTCTGTAAGAATTCTAGGTTAGAGTAAAAAAAATTGGCTTGTAGTTCTGATTTTGACACTAATTTACTAGTGTCCTTGGACAAAGTCACTGGCCCACTCAGGGACCTAGTCAATAAAATGAGAGGTCAGCTCTACATTTTCCAAGTTTTGTTTATCTAATAAGGATAGATTTTGATGAAAAGAATATAGAGTGGAGAGCTTTCAGGAGAAAGCTAAGTGGTATAGGTATTTATGAGATCATGTGGTCAGTCATGAATGCTGGATTGAAAACCAAGGTCACTCAATGTTATCTGACACTTATCAGCAGACATTTCCTGTGACATTACAATGTGTGATAATAAATTAATGCAATTGCTTTCTTTCTTGGGACTGTGAAAAATGCTTTGTACAGTCACACCTCATACATCTTAACAATGAAAGGCTAATTCCTAATTGTTACATGTTGTGATGGGCTCAGATGGCAACCCAGCACTTTGGTCTCAATGTTTTAAAAGTACGTATTTCTAATTTCTTGGGTTACATGTTTTCACTGAGTCCCTCCCCACAATTTTTGAATTTAGCCTATCTATATATATCCCATTATAGCAATCATAGACCCAAATAAATGACATAGATACATGATCCTTATCAATAAATGCGGGGAAAAGGATTGATGAAAGTGCCTGTTACCTGCCAAAAATACCTGACTCTTCCCTTCAGGTTTAGGAATATAGTGTGTAAGTATGAGTAGGTAGCATACCTGACCGTACGTATTTGTAGTCTTGTCTATTTAACCATAAAGTTGCTCTTATAAGAAACTAACATTCATCAATTGAGTAAAATGTAACTAAAATAATTCTTCTTATCACACCAGTCACCCCAAGGAATTCTTATTAAGTGGCAAAATATTCTATTTCATTCTGCAAGGTTTTTTTAAAAATCAAGCTAAGGGCACACTTGATTCCCTTTATCTATTTCTCCTATTCCCCCACCATCTCTCCTCTGGCAACCACCAGTTTGTTCTTTGTATTTAAGAGTGTTTCTTTTTTGTCTTTTTCTTTGTTTTGTTTCTTAAATTCCACGTATGAATGAAATCACATAGTATTGATCTTTCTCTGTCTGCCTTATTTCACTCAGTACTATATTCTCTAGGTCCAGCCACATCATTGCACATGTCAAGATTTCATTCTCTCTTATGGTTTAGTGATATTCCATTGTGCCTATATACCATATCTTCTTTATCCATTCACATACTGATGGACACTTCTGCTGTTGCCATGTCTTGGCTATTGTAAATAATGTTGCAACAAATATAAGGGTGTGCATATCTTTCTGAATTGATGTTTTCATATTCTTTGGGTAAATACCCAGTAGTGGAATTACTGGATTATATGGTAATTCTATTTTTAATATTTTGAGGAAACTCCATATTTGTTTTCCAGAGTGTCTACAACCAGTTTGCATTCCCACCAGCAGAGCAAGAGGGTTCCCCTTTCTCCACATCCTCACCAACACCTGTTGTTTCCTGTGTTGTTTAATTTTTCTGACAGGTATTAGGTGATATCTCATTGTAGTTTTGATTTGTATTTCCCTCATGATAAGTGATGTTGAGCATCTTTTCATGTATTTACTGTCCAACTGTATGTCTACTTTGGAAAAAGATCTACTCAGGGCCTCTGCCACTTTTTTAATCAAATTGTTTTTGTAGTGTTGAGCTGTATAAGTTCTTTATATATTTTGGATATTAACCCCTTATTGGATATATCATTTGCAAATGTTTTCTGCCATTCAGTAGGTCGCTTTTCTGTTTTGTTGATGATTTCCTTCATTGTGCAAAACTTTTTTCATTTTTGGTGTAGTCCCAATTATTTAATTGTGCTTTTTATTTCCCTTGTCAGAGAAGACATATCTAGGAAAATGTTTCTCCAATCAATGTTAAAGAATTACTGCCTATGTCTTCCAGCTTTATGGTTTTTAGTTCTTTAATACATCATTCACAATTTATTAGTTTACAAACCATACTGTCAGCTATTAAATATCAGATTGACAGTTTCTTAAGCAATATGTAGGAGAATCTTAACTAGTTGGTTTAAATTTACAACTCTAAGTGATATAGCATAAAATTACATCAATCATAATACATCCAACAGAAGTGTACTTACTAACTGCAACAATAAAATCTTTGTGTAACTTGTAAGTCATCAATGGTTCTGCAAGGCATCTACAATGGATAAAGAAGCAGGCATTAGAATGGCAATATCTTTTTTATTTCCCCTGAACTTTCAGTGTTTCTTTAAGAGTTGGGTATTAGGGAATAAGATCAAGTCCTAGGAGGGCCACTCTAGGCAGTCCCAGAATGCAGACCTCAAAAGACACAAAGGCCTTATAGCAATTCTTGGCACAACTATACTAAAAAGGGGAGGGATTTTTTTCACTTTGTGAGAACTACTGAACCACAATAGCAAAATCTCTCTCAGATATGGGGACAGTAGTTAAACAAAAAACAAAAACAAAACAAAAGACAACTTTTAGCTTCAACTTTAAAAAAATAAAACATGAAAACACATTTAGTATGAAACAAAGTATTATTTAGTATTCATAAAATATTGTAGCCTCTTAAGTTTATTATTTGAAATAGAATGTATAAGCTCCAAAACACTAAATATAAACATTACTACCTTATGTTATTTCACCTAAAATGAAGGAATTATTCTAAGTAGTGAACTTCATGCACAGGAGCTCTGAGAAATCACATGGCAACTGCCCAAGGAGGCAAGAGAGACAACACAGGCAGAATAGAGTTAAACCTTCCTTACCTGAGGTAGTTTTTTAGTCCACTTGTTATTGTCTTATTATCCCACAATTCAATATCAATGTCAATATCAGGAGGGGATTTGGGAGCTGAAAAGAGTAAAAAATAAGGTGTTTAAACTACGCAATTCAAAACATCATTCACACCATAAAGAAGATGGACACAAACATAAGTAGGTCAAGGAGAGAGAGACACTTATTCCTTAGAGTGCCAACAGTTCAGGATTGTTGTTTGTGTGAACTGATTCAAATCTTATTTTGATGCTTTATAAACCTCAAAGATTTCTTGTGAATAGGGTTCCAAATCAAATTGTTATTAATTGCTAACATCACAGAGCACTTACCATCTGCCAAGAATACTTTGAAGTATGTTTTTATGAATTAACAATCCTCATAGTTCTCAATGAGGCAGGCACTATTATTATCCCCATTTTATGAATGAGAAGGTTGAGGCACAAAAGAGGTGAAATAAATTACCCAAGGTCACAGAGCCTTTAAACGGCAAGTCAGGATTCCAAGTTAGGCAATCTGAATCCAGCATCCATAAATCTCACTGCACCTCTAGTTAATCAAAGGACACTTGAGAAAAAGTCCAACATTATAAAAAAGACCCCTCCTAAATTCTGATTGTTCATCTATTATAACTGAACATTAAAAACTGAATGCAAATATTAATTTTAAATATTACTTGAAAATATTCAAAGATAAGCAATAGTATAATTCTCAAAGAAAGCTATGGTTTGGATTATCTATAATACAAAAATTAAGTAACCAGTTCATCCAAAACTTACAAAATGTTGTGTTCATGAGTTTCTGAACTTTGGAGTTTACTCCTCCTATTCGGTAGAGGCCTAAAATAGTGATGCCTAATGAAAAAGAAAAATCACAAGAGAATGGCTTGAGACCATCAGCACAAGTACAAAATGTTAAAAAATTCAGGCATATACCTATACTGAATTTGAAAGCTACTTGTCCAGTTTTGCAGTCTAACTTCAGCAAACCTACCCTGGAAACACCCACAACACATATTTCTCAGAGAAGACACTGAATAGTATCCAAAAGTCTTTCAAATATCTTCAAAGTAGCAAAGTACCCCTGTTCATTTACCACTATTTGAATGCAAAAAGCATTAAGAAGGGAAATGATAATCAGTATTTCTCATCCTCTATTTCTTCAGTCATGGAGTCCTGCATGTTGAAGAGTTGGAAGGCATTTACATCTTCATTTTGAAGATGAGGAAAAAGATTCAGATAATTTAAGAAATACACTTAACTTCTCAAAACTTCTATGTGGCAGCACCAAAATCTGAGCCTAAGTTCACGGAATTTCAAGCCTCAATATGAGTTTTGCTTTAGACAAGTTTTCCTATAATTAAAAGAATGTAGTATGTATCTGGAGTGGGCTTCAGGTGAGAGGTCATGACTAGAGAGAGGAAAGGTGCTAGAATTGTGACTGACTGAAATCACTGAGGGAAAGAATATAAGGAAGGAGGAAGACCAGTTCCTTAAGAATCTTACCCTACTAAAGCTTGAAAAAAATGAAAGATGTGCTTATAGTAATAAAAAACACAAAGTGTATCAATAAGAAGTAAAGAAAGTCTTTATGCAGAAAAATCATTAAAAAGAAATACAGGGTAAACTATAGTTATCTGTATATTTAAGTAACTTATTCATTTATATAGTTGTTGAAGTTAATTTCATGTTAATGATGAATTTTTGAGAGGTTTCTAAATAAGAATGAACTATAAGAACTACATAACAGTAATAATGTACCTGTTAGACAACACTTACCTCTTGTTTCCACAGCTTGAATGCATTTTCTCACAAAGTTGAACCCTGCTTCATTTAAGTACACTGAAAATAAAAGAAAATCACAGTAAGGGTTTATGCCCAACTTCCATTACCCCATAGTTAGCTCTGTTGTTTTAGTACTTAATGCACAGTTTTAGTTAGAGTCTGAATTTTTGGGGGGGAGGGTAGAAGTAGAGAGATTCACAGTCACCGAAGTTACCATATAAACTTGATTCCTTAGAAAACACAGATCCTGTAAATGTGTTATACTGATCCTGTCCATTTTTTCTAAAATCAGCATTACCTTTCGTTAGATGTGTTTCCAGATGATAGAAGCAAATGTACTAAGAAAAAAAACCTTTATTGTGTGTTGGTAATTATATTGCAAAGCTATTCACATATTCTTTTTCATGGTATTCTTAAAACATTATGAGGTAGAGAGAAAGCTTTATAATCTTATGATGGTTCACTGCGTTGCTGAAAACTTCACTTTGTTCTAAGATTAAGAACCAGGATTCTAATACAGATCTCCTGAATCCAAGCCCAATATTCTTTCTCCTGCATTTTTTATCATATGGAAAGTAATTCAAAATACATGTAGTTCACCAAAAATCTCCCAAAGATCCTACATTATGAAATAGCAATTTATTTTCATGGGTTTTGCAAGATTTTAAATCTGTTCTAATTTTCTTAAGTTTTTGAGGCCAGATCAAATTAGACTGTTTCTTTTTTTAAGATTTAATTTAAGAATACCAAGTAATACCCTGAGGAAAAATTCAAATGTTTTATTGGTTCTATAATGAAAATTTTTATCACACATGGTAGAAATATATTTCTTAATATTCTCAAATAAAAATGAAAATAATTCAAATAAATACAATTAAAACTGGTTTCCAATTAAAAATGGTAGATTAGAAGGAGGCTGGAAGAAGGTGGAGCAAGAGGATCCTAAGCTTGCTTTGTCGCATGAATACAACTAAATAACACTCACGTTAAGGTAAATAGTCCAGAAGATGAAGACTGGCAAAGCAAACTCTACAATAAAAGGCAGAGAAGAGTCCACATCAAAGAGGGTAGAAAGGGTGAAGACATAGTGGGGAGCAAAACAGAGGTGGCCATCTGTGGTCAGGAGGGAGCCACAGGAACAGAGAATGGTGAGAAACAGACTAACACACCAGGAAACTCACATTGGAGAGATGAATCCTCCTAACATATGGCTTTAAAAGCAAGAGGAGCTGAATTTATTGATTTCTTACAAGTAAGAGGGATTTAAAACCTAGAATCTTAAAAATCAGCTGGCTCCATTTTGGAAGAGCCCTGGGGCAATAGGAAGATGAGTCCTGCCCTGAAAGAGACAGCATGACGAACAGCTCTCCAGATATAAGGTAGAAGCAACACTTTGAAAAAACCTGGTACATAGTAGGGAGAGTTATTTACTCATCTCAGAACATGTCCAGTGGAAGACTCTTTCAGGAACAAAGGAGCTGGCAGGTGACACTGCCCTCCCCCACCCTTCAGCATAAACACATGGTCACCTGCAGAAACCAACAGGAAGTTCACTATGTAATTGGCTTACACTAAGCCCCACACCCTAGTGCTTTGTCACATGCACCCTTTCCACTCATGCTTGCATCAGTCCCAGCACTGCAGGATACCTCCTCAGAAATACAGTGCAAACCTTGTCAATACTTCATTGCCCCACCCATGCATTTTGCAAGACTGCAGTTCTAGCAATAGCAGCTGCAGGCGCTGTGGAAGTTCAAGGAGCACCATGTTAAAATTGCACAATCCAGGGGGGGAGACAAGATGGCGGGGAAGTAGGAGGAGGCGCCTTTTCAACCTGTACCCTAAAGTGAGCTGATTACCTACCAAAGAACTCCGATCACCCATGAAATCAGCCTGAGATCAGAATTATACACGTCTGGATCTCTACGGGGGGCAGAAGACGCCAGTGGGCAGGTAAAGTGGAGTGGGAACGTCGGACTGATATCGGAAGAGAAACAAAAGGGAGAGGGAGCCACCAGA
Source organism: Martes martes (assembly GCF_963455335.1). Classification (NCBI taxonomy): domain Eukaryota; kingdom Metazoa; phylum Chordata; class Mammalia; order Carnivora; family Mustelidae; genus Martes; species Martes martes. The sequence goes on along the minus strand of NC_137898.1, from coordinate 84,126,050 downwards.
GGCGACCGATTGGAAAATAATACCCCAATACGAGAGTGCCCTGCTTCTGGGGACCAGCATTAACTTGGAGTCTGGTTGAAAGCACTCAAAAGAACAAAGGATCACGGGGGGAAATTGTGGGAATCGGGGCAGCTAGGGACAGGGGCTTAAGTCCCCAGACCCAGGACAGCCTCCCCTGGCACTGAGCCAGAGAGTGCGGTGGAGAAACCAGGTCTTGGTCCCTGAGCCCCCAGCGTGCCCGAGAACGAGTGGAGTCCAGCTCCCGTGAGGGGCTGGGAGCCACACCAGACGAAAGAAAGTGCACCTTGCCTAAGATACGCGCGCGTGCCTCACCCTCCCCTGAGAGAGGTGCACGAAGGCCCAGCCTGGTGTTCTGGGACCTGCGCTGTCCTAGAGCTGGACACGCCCGAACCCCACAACCTCCCCTGGGAGAGGTGCGCGCAAGCCGTGCACCCTTAGACCTAGAAAGACCAGGCAGTCCCAGCCCCGGCCAGCGGGAAAATCTCAGTGTGCGATCGCTGCTTGGAACCTCTCTGGCAGGCTGGAGCCATCCAGACAGCCACTGCTGCCATGGTTTTGCATACAAGCAGAAGATCCTGCGTCCCCAGGGACCTCGACTCAGAACCTGCTCTGCCAGCGGCCAGGCGGCTGCAGCACCTGCAGGGGAGCAGACTGAGGCTTCTCTCTGAGAGGGAGGTCGGGGTGCAGTTTGTTTTCCTCTAAACCTCCAAAAACCATCAAAAGCTGTCAAGATGAGAGAAAAGAAGTGAACAAATATAAAAACCTCCAGAGAACAAAAGCCTGAAAAAAACTGTTTTCCTCAGAGCCCACCCCCTTGAGGGGGGCTGGAGGACTTAACTCAGGGAACATCATTGACTGAAAACCCACGTGGTAGCCCCCTCCCCCAGAAAACAAATCAGGAAAGAAAAAAAAAAGACTACAAGACAACAACCACCACTACTTCATAGATACAACTTTTACTTTTAACTCATTCCCACTATTCTGGTTCATTTTTTTTTCTTTTTTTATATAGATAATTTTTTAACCTATTTACCATCACAGTGAGATGTCCAGTACATCAAATTCCATAAAAAACTTCTAACCTGAATTTTTTGATACATACACATGTGTTTTTCTTTTGCTTTTTTATTTTTTTAATTTAAAAAAAAATTTAGTTTAGTTTAGTCCAGTTTATTCCTTTTCTATTTTTATTTTCTAATATTCATATAGAGTTAAACTTCAAGGTAACCCCCTTTCTCCAATCAATGCTACCCCTATAGGTAAACCAATTTTTTTTATTTTTTTTTAAAGATTTTATATATTTATTTGTCAGAGAGAGTGAGCACAGGCAGACAGAGAGGCAGGCAGAGGCAGAGGGAGAATTAGGCTCCCTGCTGAGCAAGGAGCCCGATGTGGGACTCGATCCCAGGATGCTGGGATCATGACCTGAGCCGAAGGCAGCCGCCCAACCAACTGAGCCACCCAGGCGTCCCATAGGTAAACCAATTTTTAATCCCCCTTTTATCTTAGGAAAGTTGAGTCCTTTAACAAAGATATCAAGATAACATCCAGGAAGAATCAAAATAACCTTCCTCGCCCACACTGAGAATCTATAACCATGCTCCCATCTTTTTCTTCTGCCAGTGTCTCTATGTATTTATGTTTGTCCTGATAGTATATAAATATTATACTTGGGGTTCTTTTTGACAAGGTTCTTCCTTTTTTTGCTTATATATATATTTTTTTCTCTCGTCATATACTTTTATCAGTCTTTTTGTTGGTCTGTTTTTGTTTGTATACGTCATAAATCTTACCCTGGGGCCCATTTGGGCTGAACCTTCTCTTTTATCTTCCCTTTTTTTCCTGTCTCTCTCTCTCTCTCTCTCTCTTTTTTCTTTTTCTTTTCTTTTTTCTCTCGTTTGGGTGGGGAATCCTGAGTGCTCAGAAGCGTTCCAGGGTGCACCCTGACTGCACCACGGTCGATACATCCAGCTACATCTGTCCAGTCATCTCTCACCAAAATGACTAGGAGGAGGAATCCCCAACAGAAGAAAAGTACAGAGGATGGGCCTTCTGCAACAGAGCTAACGGCTATCAACATAGACAATATGTCGGAAAGAGAATTCAGGCTAACAATTATCCAGGCAATAGCTAGGTTGGAGAAAGCCATGGATGACCAAACGGAATTGATTAAGGCAGAATTGAAAGCGACCAGGGATGATGTTCATAATGTTAGGGCAGAGCTGAAGGCCACCAGGGATGATGTTCACAATGCTCTTAATGAGTTCCAATCTAATCTAAATTCTCTAAAAGCTAGGGTAACTGAGACAGAAGATAGAATTAGTGATCTGGAGGACAAACAGATAGAGAGAAAGGATCAGGAGGAAGCCTGGAACAAACAGCTTAGAAGCCACGAAAACAGAATCATGGAAATAAATGATGCCATGAAACGTTCCAACGTCAGAATTATTGGAATCCCTGAAGGGGAGGAGAAAGAAAGAAGTCTAGAAGATATAGTGGAACAAGTTCTTCATGAAAATTTTCCCAACCTTGCGAATGGAACAAGTGTTCATGTACTAGAAGCAGAAAGGTCTCCCCCCAAGATTATAAATTCCAAAAAAACATCCAGGCACCTCATAGTAAAATTGAGGAATCGTAACTGTAGATACAATCTCTTGAAAGCCGCTAGGACAAAGAAGCTCCTTACATACAGAGGAAAGCCCATCAGAATAACGTCAGACCTGTCCACAGAGACCTGGCAAGCCAGAAAGGGCTGGCAAGATATATTCAGGGCACTAAATGAGAAGAACATGCAGCCAAGAATACTTTATCCAGCAAGACTGACATTCAAAATGGATGGAGAGATAAAGAGTTTCCAAGACAGGCAAGGCTTAAAAGACTATGCAACCACCAAGCCGACACTGCAGGAAATATTAAGGGGGGTTCTATAAAAGAGGAAAAACCCTAAGAATAGCATTGAACAGAAATATAGAGACAATCGACAGAAAAACAGACTTCAAAGATAACACAATGTCAATAAAAACGTATCTCTCAATAATCACTCTCAATGTGAATGGCCTAAATGCGCCCATAAAACGACATAGGGTTGCAGACTGGATAAAACGACAGGACCCATCCATATGTTGTCTACAAGAGACCCATTTTGAACCTAAAGATACACCCAGACTGAAAGTGAAGGGATGGAGAAGCATCTTTCATGCCAGCGGGCCTCAAAAGAAGGCCGGAGTAGCGATTCTCATATCAGATAAATTAGATTTTAAACTAAAGACGGTAGTCAGAGATACAGAAGGACACTACATAATTCTTAAAGGGACTATCCACCAAGATGATCTAACAATTGTAAATATCTACGCCCCCAATATGGGAGCAGCCAATTACATAAGAAAACTATTAGTCAAGATAAAGAGTCATATTGATATGAATACATTAATAGTAGGAGATCTTAATACGCCTCTCAGAAATAGATCATCGAAGCAGAAAATCCATAAAGAAATAAGAGCATTGAATGACGCATTGGACCAGATGGACCTCGTAGATATATACAGAACATTCCACCCTAAAACAACAGAATACTCATTCTTCTCAAGTGCACATGGAACCTTCTCCAGAATAGACCACATACTGGGTCACAAATCAGGGCTCAACCGATACGAAAAGACTGAGATTATTCCCTGCATATTCTCAGATCACAATGCTTTGAAACTGGAGCTCAATCACAAGGAAAAGTTCAGAAGGAACTCAAACACCTGGAAGCTAAAGACCACCTTCCTTAAGAATGCTTGGATCAACCAGGAGATCAAAGAAGAACTTCAACAATTTATGGAAACCAATGAGAATGAAGACACTTCACTCCAAAACCTATGGGATACAACAAAGGCGGTCCTAAGGGGGAAATCCATAGCCATCCAAGCCTCTCTCAAAAAAATTGAAAAATCCAGAATACACCAGCTGTCTCTACACCTTAAAGAACTGGAGAATCGACAACAAATCAAACCAACTCCACACGTAAGAAGGGAAATAATCAAGATTAGAGCAGAGATCAATGAGGTAGAAACCAGAGATACAGTAGAACGTATCAATGAAACCAGAAGCTGGTTTTTTGAAAGAATCAATAAGATCGATAAACCATTGGCCACACTAATCCAAAAGAAAAGAGAGAAAGCCCAAATTAATAAAATTATGAATGAAAAGGGAGAGATCACAACTAACACCAAGGAAGTAGAAACAATCATCAGAAGTTATTATCAACAGTTACATGCCAATAAGCTAAGCAACCTAGATGAAATGGAGGCATTCCTGGAAAACTATAAACTCCCAAAATTGAACCAGGAAGAAATTGACAACCTGAATAGACCGATATCTAGTAACGAGATTGAAGCAGTGATCAAAAACCTCCCAAAAAACAAGAGCCCAGGACCCGACGGATTCCCTGGGGAATTCTATCAAACTTTCAAAGAAGAAATAACACCTATTCTCCTGAAGCTGTTTCAAAAAATTGAAGCAGAAGGAAAACTTCCAGACTCTTTTTATGAAGCCAGCATTACCCTGATCCCCAAACCAGGCAAAGACCCTACCAAAAAGGAGAATTTCAGACCAATATCACTGATGAATATGGATGCCAAGATTCTCAACAAGATCCTAGCAAACAGGATCCAACAGCACATTAAAAAGATTATCCACCATGACCAGGTGGGATTCATCCCTGAGTTACAAGGATGGTTCAACATTTGCAAATCAATCAATGTGATAGAACAGATCAATAAGAGAAGAGAGAAGAACCACATGATCCTCTCAATTGATGCAGAAAAAGCTTTTGACAAAATCCAGCATCCGTTCCTGATTAAAACGCTTCAAAGTATAGGGATAGAGGGAACATTCCTGAACTTCATCAAATCTATCTATGAAAGATCCACAGCAAATATCATCCTCAATGGGAAAAAGCTTGCAGCCTTCCCGTTGAGATCAGGAACACGACAAGGATGCCCACTCTCACCACTCTTGTTCAACATTGTATTAGAAGTCCTAGCAACAGCAATCAGACAACAAAGAGAAATAAAAGGTATCCAAATTGGCAAGGAAGAAGTCAAACTCTCTCTCTTCGCAGATGACATGATTCTTTATATGGAAAACCCAAAAGACTCCACCCCCAAACTACTAGAACTCATACAGCAATTCAGTAATGTGGCAGGATACAAAGTCAATGTCCAGAAATCAGAGGCTTTCTTATACACCAATAATGAAAATACAGAAAGGCAAATTAGAGAATCGATTCCATTTACTATAGCACCAAGAACCATAAGATACCTCGGAATAAACCTAACCAAAGAGGTTAAAGATCTGTACTCGCGGAACTACAGAACACTCCTAAAAGAAATTGAAGAAGACACAGAAAAATGGAAGACCATTCCATGCTCTTAGATCGGAAGAATAAACATGGTTAAAATGTCTATACTGCCCAGAGTAATCTATACTTTTAATGCCTTTCCAATCAAAATTCCACCAGTATTTTTCAAAGAGCTGCAGCAAATAATCCCAAAATTTGTATGGAATCAGAAGAGACCCGGAATTGCTAAGGAAATGTTGAAAAACAAAAATAAAACTGGCGGCATCACGTTACCTGATTTCAAGCTTTACTACAAAGCTGTGATCACCAAGACAGCATGGTACTGGCACAAAAACAGACACATGGACCAGTGGAACAGAGTAGAGAGCCCAGATATGGACCCTCAACTCTATGGTCAAATAATCTTCGACAAAACAGGAAAAAATATCCAATGGAGAAAAGACAGTCTCTTCAATAAATGGTGCTGGGAAAACTGGACAGCTATATGTAGAAGAATGAAACTCGACCATTCTCTTACACCGTACACAAAGATAAACTCGAAATGGATAAAAGACCTCAACGTGAGACAGGAATCCATCAGAATCCTCGAGGAGAACATAGGCAGTAACCTCTTTGATATCAGCCACAGCAACTTCTGTCAAGATATGTCTCCAAAGGCAAAGGAAACAAAAGCGAAAATGAACTTTTGGGACTTCATCAAGATCAAAAGCTTCTGCACAGCAAAAGAAACAGTCAACAAAACAAAGAGGCAACCCACGGAATGGGAGAAGAAATTTGCAAATGACAGTACAGACAAAAGGTTGATATCCAGGATCTATAAAGAACTCCTCAAACTCAACACATACCAAACAGACAATCATATTAAAAAATGGGCAGAAGATATGAACAGACACTTCTCCAGTGAAGACATACAAATGGCTACCAGACACATGAAAAAATGTTCATCATCACTAGCCATCAGGGAGATTCAAATCAAAACCACATTGAGATAACACCTTACACCACCAGTTAGAATGGCCAAAATTAGCAAGACAGGAAACAACGTGTGTTGGAGAGGATGTGGAGAAAGGGGAACCCTCTTACACTGCTGGTGGGAATGCAAACTGGTGCAGCCACTTTGGAGAACAGTGTGGAGATTCCTCAGGAAATTAAAAATAGAGCTTCCCTATGACCCTGCAATTGCACTACTGGGTATTTACCCCAAAGATACAGATGTAGTAAAAAGAAGGACCATCTGTACCCCAATGTTTATAGCAGCAATGGCCACAGTCGCCAAACTGTGGAAAGAACCAGGATGCCCTTCAACGGATGAATGGATAAGGAAGATGTGGTCCATATACACTACGGAGTATTATGCCTCCATCAGAAAGGACGAATACCCAACTTTTGTAGCAACATGGACAGGACTGGAAGAGATTATGCTGAGTGAAATAAGTCCAACAGAGAGAGTCAAGTATCATATGGTTTCACTTACTTGTGGAGCATAACAAATAATATAGAAGACAAGGGTAGATGGAGAGGAGAAGGGAGTTGAGGGAAATTGGAAGGGGAGGTGAACCATGAGAGACTTTGGACTCTGAAAAACAACCTGAGGGTTTTGAAGGGGCGGGGGGGTGGGAGGTTGGGGGAGCCAGGTGGTGGGTACTAGTGAGGGCACAGATTGCATGGAGCACTGGGTGTGGTGAAAAAACAATGAATACTGTTACGCTGAAAATAAATAAAAAATTTAATAAAAAAAAAATTGCACAATCCACTCGCAAGAGTGGACAGAGGAATATATCTCAAATAGGGGGGAAAAAAAGACAAAATGACAGTAAAAGACTAAGAGAAATGGGTAAAAGTAACATTCCTGACAGAGAATCTAAAATACTGATCATAAAGACTCACTCTACTTTAGAAAAGACCCATGCAGATTGAAAGTGAGGGGCTGGAGAAACATTTCATACAAATGGAAGTCAAAATGAAACCAGAGTAGTTATACTTATATCAGATGAATTACACTTTAAAACAATACAATAGCAAGAGAATAATGACACGATATAATAACAAAAAGAACAATCCAACAAGAGGATACAACAATTCTAAATATTTATGCACCCAACATGGGAGTACCCAAATACATAAAACAGTTAATAACAAACATAAAGGAACTAATTGATACATTAATAGTAGGGGATTTTAATTCCCCACTTTATATCAATGGACAGTCATGTAAATAGAAAATCAACATAAAAACACTGGCTTTGAATAACACACTGGACCAGATGGATTTCACAGATACATTCAGAACATTCTATGCTAAAGCAGAATACACATTTTGTTCAAGTGCACATGGAATACATTCAGAATACATCACATATTGGGCCACAAACAAGACTCAACAAATTAAAAAATATTAAAGTCATACCATGCATCTTTCCTGACCACAATGCTATGAGAAAAGAGATCAGTGACAAGGAAAAAAATCTGGAAAGAGCAAAAATAATGGAGGCTAGGTAACATGCTATTAACCAATGAATGTTTAAACCAAGACATAAAAGAAGAATAAAAAATTACATGGAGAGAAATGAAAATGAAAACATAATGGTGGAAAACCTTTGGGATACAGTGAAAGTGGTCCAAAAAGTGAAATTTAGCAATACAGGCCTAATGAGAAGCAAGAAAAATCTCAAATAATCAAACCAACTGTTTATATCTCAAAGAGCTATAAAAAGAGGACCAAACAACACCCAAAGCCAGCAAAAAGAAGGAAATAATAAATATTATGGCAGAAATAAATACTAATAGAAACTAAAATTTAAAAAAAAATAGAAGAGATCAATGAAATCAGGACTGGTACTTTGAAAAGATCAACAAAACTGATAAACCTCTAGCTAGACTCATCAAAGAGAGAGAGTAACAGAGAGTGAAAGGACAATTAAAATCACAAATGAAAAAGGAGAATAAGAACTGATACTATAAGAAATACAAACAAGTGAAAATTATGAAAAATTACATGCCAACAAATTGGACATTCTAGGAGAAATGGACAAATTCCTAGAAACATATATCCTATGAAAACTGAACCAGAAAGAAACTCTGAACAGATTGATAACCAGCAAACAGATTGAATCAGTATCAAAAAAAATCCCAAAAAACAAAAGTTCAGGACCAGATGGCTTCAAAGGTAAACTCTACCAAACACTTAAGAAGAGTTAATACCACAGTTTGGTGATTGTGGCCATTGCTGCAACAAACGAATGGATAAAGAAGATATGGTCCATATATACAAAGGAATATTATGCCTCCATCAGAAAGGATGAATACCCATCTTTTGTATCAACATGGATGGGACAAAAGGAGATTATGCTGAGTGAAAGAAATCAAGCAGAGAGAATCAATTATCATATGGTTTCACTTACTTGTGGAGCATAAGGAATAACACGGAAGACACTGGGAGTTGGAGAGAAGAAGTGAGTTGGGGGAAATCGGAGGGGGAGACGAAACATGAAAGACTGTGGACTCTGAGAGACAAACTAAGGGTTTGGAGGGGAGAGGGCTCGGAGTTTGGGTGAGCCTGGTGGTGTGTATTAAGGAGGGCACATATTGCATGGAGCACTGGGTGTGGTGCATAAACAATGAATCTTGGAACACTGAAAAAAATAAAATGAAATTACCAAAAAAAAAAAAAAAAGAAGAAGAAGAGTTAATACCTATTCTTCTCAAAATTTCCAAAAACTAAAACAGGAAGGAAAACTTTCAGATTCATTCTGTGGCTCCAGGATTACCGGGTACTAAAATCAGATTAAGACATCACACACACACACACACACACACACACACACACACACAGCAAGAACTAAAGAACTACATGCCAATATCTCTAATCAACACAGATGCAAAAATCCTCAACAGAATATTAGCAAACCAAACTCAACAATACATTAAAAAAATTATTCACCACAATCAAAAGGGAATTATTCCTAGGATACCAGGGCAGTTCAACATTCACAAACCAATCAACATGACACATTACAGCAACAGGAAAAACAATAAAAACATATGATCATTTCATTAGATGCAGAAAAAGCCTATGACAAAGTATAACATTCATTCATGATAGAAATCCTCCAAAAAGTAAGTCTAGGGGGAACATACTTTAAATAATAAAGACCTTTCCTGAAAAACCTACAGCAAACATCATACTTAATAGGAAAAGTTGAGAGTTTCTTCCCTAAGGTCAGGAACAAAACAAGGAAGTCCACTCTCACCACTTTTATTCAGTGTAGTACTGAAGTCCTAGCCACAGTGATCAGACAAAAAAAAGAAATAAAAGGCAGCCAGATTGGTAAGGAAAAAATAAAACTTTCATTATTTTCAGATGACATAACACTATACATGAAGAAACCCTAAACACTTCATCAACAAATTACTAGAATGGATAAATGAATTAAGTAAGGTGACAGGATGCAAGACCAATATACAGATATCCGGTGTATTTTTGAGCATTAATAATATAATAGCAGAAAGAGAAATTAAGAAAACTATCCATTTACAAATGCACAAAAATAATAAAATAGTTAGAAATAAACTTATCCAAAGAGGTTAAAGACCTATATATGGACAACTACAAAACACTGATGAAAGAAATTGAACATAACAGAAATAAATGGAAAGAGATTCACATTCACAGATTGGAAGAATAAATATTGTTAAAATGTCTATACTACCCAAATCTTTAGATTTAATTCAATCCCTATCAGATTTATTTAATCAGATTTAATTCAATCCCTATCAGAATACCAATAGCATTTTTTAATATTTATTTGTTTGTTTGTTTGTTTGTTTGTTTGAGAGAAGCAGAGAGTAAGCAAGGGGAAGGACAGACTAAGAGAATCTTTAAGCAGATCCCCACTGAGTGTGAAGCCTGACAGCTCAATCCCAGGACCCAGGAGATCATGACCTGAGCCCAAAGCAAGAGTTAGATATTTAACCAACTGAGCTACCCAGGCACCCCTCAACAGTATTTTGCACAGAACTCTAGAGCAAAGAATCCTAAAAGTTGTATGAAACACAAAAGAACTCCACTAGCCAAAAGAAGTATTCAAAAAAATAACAAAACTGGAAATATCACAATTTGATACTTCAAATTATATTACAAAGGCATACTAATCAAAACAGTACGGTACTGGCACAAAAACAAACACATGGGTCAACAGAACAGTATAGAAAGCCCAGAAATAAACCCACAACTATATGATCAATTACTCTTTGAAAAAGGAGGGAAGAACTATGTAGTGGGAAAAAGACAGGCTCTTCAATAAATGATGCTGGAAAAACTGGATGGATACATACCAACGAATGAAACTGGACCACTTTCTTACACCATACAAAAATAAACTCAAAATGGACTAAGGACCTAAATGCGAGGCGTAAAACCACAAAAATCCTAGAAGAGAGCACAGTCAGTAATTTCTTCAACATCGGCTGTAACAATATTTTTTGGATTTGTCTTCTGTGGCAAGGGAAATAAAAGCAAAAATAAACTACTGGGATTACATCAAAGCAAAAGGTTCTGCAGTGCAAAGGACAACAACCAACAAAACTAAAGGACAATCTACTGAATGGGAGGAGATATTTGCTAAGGACATATCTGACAGAGGGTTAGTATTCTAAATACATAAAGAACTGATGCAACTCAACACCCAAAGACTAAATAATTCCAGTTAAAAAATGGGAAGACGACATGGACAGACATATCTCCAAAGAAGATGCACAGATGGCCAACAGACAAGTTAAAAGATGCCCAACATCACTCATCATCAGGGAAATAAATTTAAGTCAAAACCACAATGACGTATCACCTCACCCTTGTCAGAATGACTAAAACAAAAAATACAGGAAAGAACAACTGTTGGTGAGGATGTGGGGAAAAAGGAACCCTCATGCACTGTTGGTGGGAATGCAACCTGGTGTAGCCACTGTGGAAGGGTAAGGAGATTCCTCAAATAATTAAAAACAGAATACCCTATGATCTGGGAATTGCACTACTGGGTATTTACCCCCAAAATACAAAAACACTAATTCGAAAGACTATATGCACCCAGGCCCCATGTTTATTGCAGCATTATTTATAATAGCCAAACTACGGAAACAGCCCAAGTGTCCATCAACAGATGAATGGATAAAGAAGTTGTGGTATATAAACACAATGGAATATTACTAATCCATAAGAAAGAATGAACTCTTGACATCTGCAACAACATGGATGGAGTTAGAGAGTATAATGCTAAGAGAAATACGTGTCAGAGAAAGACCACCATATGATTTCCCTCATATGTAGAATTTAAGAATCAGAACAAACAGAGGAAAAAGTTTAGAATACTTAAAGGGCACTAATTCAAAGGGATACATGCACCCCTATGTTTACTGCAGCATTTTTTATAATAACCAAGTTATGGAAGCAGTCCAAGTGTCCATTAATAGATGGATGAATAAAGATGTGATTATATATATATACATGTGTGTATATATATATATATATATATATATATATATATATATAACTCATCCTTATAAAATAATGAAATCTTTCCATTTGCAATGACATGGATAGAGCTAGAGAGTATAATGATAAGCTAAATAAGTCAGTTGGAGAAAGACAAATACCATGTGATTTTGTTCATATGTGGCATTTAGGAAACCAAAGAAACAAAGAGAAAAAAGAAAGAGAGAGCCAAACCAAGAAATGTATCTTAACTACAGAGAACAAACTGCTGGTTGCCAGAAGGGAGTTGGGGAGATGGGTGAAACAGGTGATAGGGATTAAAGAGTACATCTACCATGGTGAACACTGAGTAATGTATAGACCTTCTGAATCACTGTATTGTACACCTGAAACTAATATAACACTGTATGTTAACTATACTGGAATTAAAATAAAAGACTTAATAAAACCAAAAAAAAAAAGAAAGAAAGAAAGAAAAGAAAACTGGTTTCTTTGAAGACAGGCTCAAATTATGGAGCACTATTGGTATCTTTAAAAAATATCCCTAATGGCACAGCTTGAGCGATAGTTTAATTCTCCTCTTAACTGAATAACATTTGTTTAATATTGATGGTAGACATTGCTATTCTCAAAGTTAATGAAGTCCCAATATCTTAGAATTTCAAGAAAAGAATACTGTAAATACTGCAAGCATATTTTACAACCAGAAAAGCATTTGTTGACCAGTTCTTTAGTTTTTGTATTTAGTAGTTTTTTTCATTAAGAAGTGTCAAACTTTCCTTCTTTATTGAATTATATGCTAGTCTCATTTGCAGCATCTCTACTCTGAAAACAGTAAAGAAAGAGTAACCACAAAGTACTGAGACTTTTTCATGTTAGGTTTGTAAAGACAGTCTCATGATTCTACAGCCACAATATAGCTTTGCTCTTTATTTTATGGCATATATTCTCTGTATCTTCACAGTATGGCCCTATTTTAGGATGCTAAATAGTTTTTATTCTATTACCTTGAGGATTTTTAATGAAAGTATAGACATTATGACCGCTTTTAATGGTTAACAATCAAAACAAATTTTTATCCGAGTTTTATATTTTACAATCTCTATGCTTCATTATTAGCTTCTTCATTTCAAAAATACAAATATATCCCACACAAAACTGAGTTTCCAAAGGATAGATAACTATAGAATTTTAAGATAAACAGAATCCATCTGAATTACCAAAGCTATAAAGATGCACTTTCTAAGGTGGCAAATGAATCAAGACTAGTGCTTGTTTCAAATACCATTTGAGAGAGAAGTTACAAATGGAGATTGATATAATTCTTCGCTTTTGAGAGGAGTCAAATGTCAAAAAGGAACACAGAGACTCAAAAAAATAAGATGATATATAGAAAAGTGGTAGAAGGGGTGAACATAAAGATCAAAGCTGTTGTGAACTAACAGAATGAGCCTACATGATTAATTCAGGACTTAAAAACAAGGTCCGAGAACTTCACCATCACTGGAATATAATTTTGAACCGAAACAAATACCATTCCAGGCATGTCACTAGGAAGAAAACACAATGCTGCTCTCAGGTGAACCATATGCTAGAGTCTGGAGTGCTGTTGAGTATTCATGTATATCCTATTAGTTACTAAAGTTATTAAATCACTAGTTAAATAGTGGTGTACTGATAAGACACATGATAAAAGAGGTAAGAATTAAGATTACATTCTGAGCAAGAGATTCAAAGTTCCACTAACACATTTTAGGCCTTGATGTAGTAAAATATTTAAGATTACATGCAAAAATATTAAATTCTGAGGACCTGGAAAGCCCATCGACTCATCTGAGAGGCAGGTCATTTCAGGGAAAGGGACTTCAAGGCATGTTGGATTGAGGAATGTTTAGAGAACCTTGCTTACATAAATAGGCCAAAAAAAAAAAAAAAAAAAAGTCCACCCCACAGCTTGCAGGGAGCTTATTTCTGGAAGTACATTCAATCCTGTGCCTACATCAGTCAGAATTTCTTTTTATTGATGACATAGTCTTGTCTTTTCAAGAGAGTAGATATTCTCCTTGGGTGAGCAAATTTGAATTTCCAAGAATGTGGAAGAACAATCAGAAATAAGTGTGATTTGGGTAAGTTAGCTTTAAGCCCACATAGTAAGACTTTTTGAAATCACTACACAATTTTGTGTATAAGTTATTTTGGATGTTTAGAATACTTAAAGGGATATTAATCTCAGCATTTATAAGCCAATTTACTAGATTACAAAAGATTCCACCAGTTTAGAAAGATTATATAAGCCAGAATCAGAAACTGGCCTTTAATTAGAGTGCTGCATGTGGGAAAATAAGATATACGAGCTTTGTAATTATATCTTGATATGTCTAAAAAAAGCTTCATTGGTTAAATGTATAAATGGGGGAATTCTATCAAATTTATGAAAACAAAGTGAAAATGACATTTTAAAAAATTAGGGCATTTATATATAAAATAAGATTTGTATATAAAATAGGGTGAAAGAAAAAATATAGCTTAAGATAAATTAATAAAAATAAAAGTTAAAAGGTTAAGATTTATAACTTGAAGCACTACATATTAATAAAGCAAACGTATTAGAATATTCTTTTCTATGATCAAAATCTCCCCTTGGGCAATAAAAACCTACTGGCACTAAGAGCAACAATAAGAGCAAATGTGTCCTGAGCACATATACCTCATGGAAAAAGCCTGTGTTGAGTACTAAGAAAAAGGGGACAAGTGTTCTGTCACAAGCTGCTCAGAGAACTAAGTAGGATACTAAAACACTATACCAAAAGCCAAAATGTGAGAAATGACACAAATACATGGGCTCTAGAATAGCTACTTTTCTGAAAAATATACCATTTTATAATTACAAATGGTGGCATAGTGATGTTTCAGGTGGCTAAGGCTACAAGAAAGCAGATTTCTAGAAGTCTTTATGGCATTAAAAAGTATATTCCCCCTCCATCAGAGCATGAGTACATGTGATAACTTTCTTATTAAAATTTCCTAGTTATGATAGAAACCCTACTTCTAAGAAATGTAATAAAGATCAAATATATTCTCAGTGACTTAACCATGTCCCCCATTTAAAGCCTTACTCAATACTTTATATAGGCTCAGTTATTTTATCAGGATTTATCCTTCAGTAGGTTCATTTGAAGTTTATACTATATATGAAAAATGAAACCACTCAAAAAGAACAGATAATCATGTCAAAAAATGGGAAGAATATGGAGGACTTTGGGAGATGGAGAGGAGAAGTGAGTTGGGGGAAATTGGAGAGGGAGACAAACCAGGAGAGACTGTGGACTCTGAGAAACAAACTGAGGGTTTTGGAGGGGAGGGGGTTGGGGGTTGGGTGAGCCTGGTAGTGGGTATTAAGAAGGGCACGCATTACATGGAGCACTGGGTGTGGTGCATAAACAATGAATCTTGGAACACTGAAAAATAAAATAAAATTACAAAAAAAAAAAATTGGGCAGAAGACATGAACAGACACTTCTCCAAAGAAGACATACAAATGGCTAACAGACACATGAAAAAATGTTCATCATTAGCCATCAGGGAGCTTCAAATCAAAACCACCCTGAGATACCACCTATACCAGTTAGAATGGCCAAAATTAACAAGATAGTAAACAACAAGGGTTGGAGAGGATGTGGAGAAAGGGGAACCCTCTTACACTGCTGGTGGGAATGCAAGTTGGGGCAGCCACTTTGGAAAACTGTGGAGATTCCTTAAGAAATTAAAAACAGAGCTACCCTATGACCCTGCAACTGCACTACTGGGTATTTACCCCAAAGATAGAGATGTAGTGAACAGGAGGGCCATCTGTACCCCAATGTTCATAGCAGCAGTGGCCACAGTCACCTAACTGTGGAAAGAGCCAAGATGACCTTCAACAGACGAATGGATACAGAAGACATGGTCCATATAAACAATGGAATATTATGCCTCCACAGAAAGGATGAATACCGAACTTTTGTATCAACATGGATGGGACTGGAGGAGATTATGCTGAGTGAAATGTCAAGCAGAGAAAATCAATTATCATATGGTTTCACTTACTTGTGGAACATAAGGAATAACATGGAGGACATTAGGAGAAGGAAAGGAAAAGCGACTTGGGAGAAATTGGAGGGGGAGGTGAACCATGAGAGACAGCGAACTCTGAGAAACAAACTGAGGGTTTTGGTGGGGGGGTTGGGTGAGCCTGGTGGTGGGTATTAAGGAGGGCATGTATTGTATGGAGTACTGGGCATGGTACATAAACAATGAATTCTGGTACACAGGAAAAATAAAATTAAAAAAAAAAAAGAAAAATGAAACCAGTATTAGAAAACACATTTCAAACTCTACTCAAATGCAAATTATATAATATATTGCTCTTTAGGTAATTGCTTAGAATGAACATTTGGTACTAATCTGTTGGTTATTATTTCTGTGATTAGATATAATTGGGCAATGGAAGATTTTATACTAGTCACTTTCCTTGATTTGCAATAAAGAAATGCAAGAATAAAAACTGGAAACAATTTTTAAAGTCTTTAACATTAGGTATACTTTAAATCATGTTTTTTCTTTTGATAATTTCTGAAATGAATTGCTAGGAAGCATTTCATTCCATTAAAATAATAGTCTCTCTCATACACAATATTTATGACTTTCAAATGAGTGCTTTCCTAGTTTTTATCTTCACTTCATTCTAAATTGCACTGTATTAGCAATTTAAAAGTCAGGATTATTATTAATCTTGTTTTAAAAATAAATTTAGACATCATGAGAGAAAGTCAATTGAATCAATTAACACTTGAAATTGCTTTAGAAGATATACAGATAACCTTAGAAACAAATAAACAAACTAATTTTTATATGTCAAATAATCTAGCCATGTAGAGTACATAAAAAAGAAAATACCTTAAAATAACCAAGGGTAATTGCCAAGGGTGGCAAGAATGTGGCAGACAATTAAGTGGATTAAATTAAGTGGATTTAGAATGTGATGGAAAACACATAAAATGTGCTTCTTAAGACTGCTTTAATACCAAGCACTCGGTAATTCTATAGTGAGACAAAGGTTCTCCTAAATATCCCATGTCATATGAAAGTGTCTTTATATATCACAATCTTGGGCACAATCTCCTAAAACCAGCACAAAGTATTCATGTCTTCAGTGTAGTCACTGGAACAGGGAAACTAAAATAAATAAACTCTCTATTGCCCTTAAAAACATTTAAAAAATCAAATAAATATAAATTGCTTCAAATCTCCTCCTGGGATAAAGCAAAGTACATACCTATAAGTAAATAAACACTAAACAAATAAAAATTAATTTTGGTCACTATAACACCAGTAGCTAGTGGCTTTGACTTGAGAAATTTCTTTGAATGAAAATTTTAAATTTGTTTAACCATCAAATCAAAGGTACGTTTTCTCAGAATTAACTCTTAATACCACATAATAACTTTGTAATTAAAAATAAACTGTGATAAAATTTTAAATAATTATTAAAACAACTTACTTTCTTCTTTCTTGCTAATAATGGCAGGCAGAGTGTAAATCTAAAGAAACAAAGGAAGTCTTATCAGTTAATGACCCTGCACAGAAGCAGGGTGATGATGGTACAATGATACACAAAGGGGAATATCTTGATTTCAAGGTCCTACGACTGGTGTGTCCATAGGGCCAACTCCCTACCTGTCAACCTTACCTTGTTTCCCACTTCCTTCCATTATGGCTGTCCAGCCCTGAGCAAGGTTCTACCCCTTTCCGATGATTTATATATCTTATTTTATTACCTGAAATGATGCACAGCATGTATCCTTTCTTCAGGAAGGATCTCATGATGGACTTTACCAGATTACTCCTTCCTCAAATTATCTCTTTAGTGTTTTGTTCTCAACATGTACAGCCCTAACTTACACCTGAGCTGTCACACCATCTCCTAAACTTGCTCTAGGTCAAGGCTTACCTCACAACTATTAGTGGCAAAGAGTCAAGTCATTTTGTTATAATTTTTAGTTTGTAATTGGCTGATATTTTTATGTTATAATAAAGTAAAACATAATAAACATTATAAAGAATAGATGCAAAGTCCAAATTTTTATTATTAAACTCAACAGATGTAAAATGAGTTCTCCAAATTGCTATAAAATGTCCCAGATGTTTAATCTTAATTTCTGCACTCATTTTATTGTGGACTGGTAATAGTTGGAGGGATGGCCTCAAAGTCTAGGGACAACACTTTAGCTGTGTTGTTGCATAGGTACTTTGCACAAGTTTGTTCACAGATTCTTTGCCAACTACAGGATAGTTCTCAAGGGACAGAACAGGGCCTCCTATTTTCTCTGTGTGCTCCTCTAACAATCCATGCAGTGTTCTTCACAAAGAAAACAGACAGTGATCAGTGATTTATTCCCTTTTTTACATAGCTTCCCTAATAATTTTAAGTAAATTATCATGCCCACATTGAAATAACAATTAAAACAGTGGAGATATGGATAGAAAGGAAAATGTCAAGCCACAAGACAGTTTGACCAAATGAAACTTATTTTTTTAAGATTTATTTATTTATTGGGGGGGAGGGGCAGAGGGAGAGAAAGAATCTCAAGCAGACTCTCCACTGAGCACAGAGGTCAATGTGGGGCTCAATCTCAAGACCCTGAGATAATGACGATTTTAAGAGCTTAAGAATGACCTGAGCCAAAATCAAGAGTCAGATGCTTAACTGACCGAGCTACCCAGGGGCCCCACCACATGAGACTTTTAAACAATTATATAGACCATATGATTATTTCTTACCCTGAACCTATGCTCATCACACTGATCACAAAGCTTAGCACAGGCCTTCCAAAGAGTGGGGACTCAATTATTAACTGAATAAAATAATTCAATCAGCACAGCCAGGTTAGTGATAAGTAATTTGTTAAAAAGTAATTTTAGGATTTTAAATCTAGAAGTCCCCCTGAGAAAGAAATTATAAAGTTATGTCAATGATTAAGACAACACTAGAAAAACAGTAAGAGTCTCTACTCTGATTTGTTATACTAATTATTTTCAAATATACTACTTCAAACATAAAAAAATTTCAGATGTACTTTGTAATTAGAAGAATAAAACCTAAATTATAGAATGTGTCAAATTCTTACCGGTTCTTTACCATCCATGGCTTCAAGCCAGAGTTTCCGATTAGCTTCTGAGAATGCCTGCAATGTGATGATTCCATGCCTATTTAAAAACAAATATTTTATATATTCAGTTTATTCCTGTTGTGTCTTTACACACTTATTACTCTTAAAAGTACAGGTTAAACTTGAAGAAAAAACCCAAAAGAAAAAAAAAATGAAAAGAGAGAAAAGGAAAAAGAAAAAAGAAAAAAGAATTTCAAAAAGTAAAGTAAGACTGATTTATAGTTACCTTTCAGAAAAATCACTGTGGGGACACATATACATATACATACAAACAAACAAATATTTCTTAATTCTAATGGCTGCAGGTAGTAAAATCATTGTTTTAGGTATGACTACTGAAGGAGGCTAGTTCCAAACTATTTCCTCTGAAATGACCAAAAAAGATGACAAAGTTACATTCACCAAAGTTCAGAACCACCTAAACGTTCTATAATATGAGAATGATTAAGATTATGACCCCCCAAAAAAATATTATGACCCCAATGTGTACAATCTAGTCACCAAAAATAATTGCAATGAGTATATTCATATGACAAGTTTCATACCGCAATTAGTGAATTATTAAAAAGACACTAAACCAAAATGTTTATACCATGATCACAATATTAAAATTAATTCATTTAAAAAGCATCCTTTCCTATGTACCCATTCTGAGTAAGTTACTTGAGGATGTACTTCAAGAGAGAAAGAGCAAGCAAAGGGAAGGAGGAAAGCAATATAAGATACAAAAAGACATGAAATTCAGAAGCAGTTAAATTAACCTAGTTAACTGTGCAGACTGTCCAAAAAATAAATTTAAATATGAAATTAGAGCACTCCGTGAAGAGGTACACTGAGGAGGAAACCTGAGTTAAATATTGTGTGACTGAAAACTGGTATGACTTAAAACTGTGTTGAAAGCATATTATTTCTTGTGAAAACAGGAAAACAGATCATTGGAATGACAGGAAAAGGAAAAACATATATGAAGATCAAGATCATTTGATCTTGGAGAATCTAAGCCAGCATCAACAAAAATAATAAGATAACAATATTTTTTTTGGCTGTTTATTATGTGTCGGGCTCTATGTTATAAATGTGTTTCCTTTTTTTTAAATCTAATTTAATCATCACAGGAGCCCTTTGAGGTGGGTACTTATCCTTATTTTACAGATGAGACAACCAAAGCACAACTTAACAATGTACCCCAGGATTACAGAACTAAAAAGTGCTGAAATAAAGAAAAATCACTAGTGTGTTGGCGTCTGTCTGCATAGAAAATCTGTAAGTTCCTATCACAAAACTATTAAAATCAGTAAGGAGCTCAAAAACTATGCAGATATAGATTGATATATTAAAAAGAGTAATAGCCCTTCAATACAGGAGTCTCATCCATTGGGAAAAAGATATACTAATGAATTCTATTCAAAGCTGCAATAAAATGAAAATACTCAAGAATAAATATTAAAAAAATATAAAATCTTCAAAGAGAGTTCAACTCTCCATCAATTAATTAATAACTCTAAAGCTACTCTAGTCAAAAATCACAAAGGATTTTTTTGGAAAGAAAGGAAAACCTAATAAATGGATACATATAATCTAAGAATACAGTGCCAAAATATTTAACACAATTTTTAAAAAGCATAAAAAACAGGGGCCTTGCTCTACTAAGTAGTTACAATCTACATATATGTAAACTATAGTATATAAGAGTATATAGAGTATGTATTCTATATAGTACACCACACAAAGCTAGAATATTCAGAGAAGTATGGTAGTAATGCAGGAGAAGAAAAATAGATCATGGAGTAGAAGAGAGATCAAGAAGTATACCCATTCTTATTTAGGTTCTGTTCCTCATGTATTGATACCAAAAAAAAAAAAAAAAAAAAAAAGAGAGAGAGAGAGAGAGAAAGAGAGAGAGACAGATCTAAAAATCCCTACTAGGTTATAAGCTCACATGTACACTTATGTCTTTCCCAATATCCTGTGGCTAAGAATGTCTAGAACGGTGCTCCGCACAGAGCAGGTACTGAATTTCACTGGCTGAAGGAAAATTATGGCATTTCCAGCTGTGTCTTATTACTCGTTGGAAGCAAAGGCCACCGGCCTTCAAAAGTCCGCAAAAAGACTTATCTAGGAGTGGTACACAATATTGTCAGGATCATTCATAGTGATGGGAACTCAAGTTCACAATACATCCCATATATCCCCTAACATAGTCATTTATGTTGATTCCCCAAATTCTTCTTTGAGTGATGTTGCTTTTTGCTAGCATCCTTTGTCTGATTTATTTTTTGAGAGCATCACACAATATATATTTGTTGAATAAATACACCAAAGAATGACATAAACATGCATAATGTTTTTAAAGACTGAAAAGTACTTGTATGCTGTTTCATATTTATATCTAAACATAGAAACAAATAATTTAGCTTATTAAAAAATATAAAGTGAAAAGAAAACCTCAAACCTTTCAACTACTTCTATGTCAAAGCAGAACCGTTTGTCAATTGAATCTGTCTTTCGTCGGATACAAGATTTCAATTTAAACATTTCTGGTGATCCAGTAACAAGGCCATTCTGAAACAAGAAGAACACGTTATTGACATGATGACAAGGGCAACTGGAGAATATTAAAAATGCCAACTAATGCTGCTGCACCAAAATGTTATACTTAAGTACAGCTTGTATATCAAGGTCATAATCACATCCTGTCCTCTGAATACAGACTTTTTGCCTAATGTTAACTGCCCAATTATAATACAGTTAATAAACTAACCACATGCACATTTTAATTAAAGAATCTTGTGGCATGCCTGTCTAGTAGTCTCAAACATACTTACTTATGTTAAAGTGCACTACAATGTACATTCTTTAGGACTTCAGATTTAGAAAAAGTGTGAAATCATAGTTACCATAATGTCACAATTAGATATACAGAGCTTGTCAGGATACAACACTATTGCTTTGGCATCAAAATGCCCTAGGTTGCTAAGAGATTAGTATTATTCATTTGTTTGTATGTGCACATGTGAGCAAGTATGTGTACACATGTGTATGTTTATGCATTAGAGCCTTAGAGTATTAAATGATAACTGGCTCAAAGTTTCAGAAGAGCTACCAAAATAATATTTTTCTAGTATTTTCTTGTTGTAAATGTATTGCTATCATACACATTGCATGATTGCTTTGCTGGTAACCAATTGCTACTCTGCTCCTAAACTCTTAACTCTTTGGATAGGATCCAACATAAGCTCGAGTTGTAAGAATTCTCTTCTATACCTGAAACACCAGTTACCTTAAGAGGAATATTTCCCTAATGTCTGGTTAATTCTACTATCTTTGGTTACAAAGGTCATAGATTTATTAACAGAACTTTGGCTTGGGTCTATCTGCTAACAGCTCACTGACTGTCATGTAAGCTGACTTTCAGGCAACAACTTTTCTTATGAAAACTTTAAAGTACACAGTAGGCCTTAACTTCTAATGACGGGCTGAAGGTCTCTTTTGCTCTGGCATGTTCTTTATATTATGTCTCTCCATTTAAATTATTAGACTCTATCGAATGGCCAAGGACAATAAGTTTCAGCTGATGTATTTGAATATATATCTAAGTTAGATCAGCATTTACCTCTATTATGATCCATACCACAAATTAGCTGGGTGAGTCACTTACTTTCTACCACCTTGATTTTCTAATCTGTTAAAATAAGGCTGGACTAAATAATCTTTAGGATAACTCTCAGCTCTAGGATTCTTTGATGATGGTCCCAGTTACCTAATTCTTAAATTCAGTCACTTGCCATATTCATATCATAATTCACAAAAAGATTATACACTATATACAATAAAGGTGTTGTACTTTGTAGAACTTCCTTATATAAAGTACACTTTGTTTTATACTGTTCACTAGCCATGCAAGACATCCAGTGACCAATTTACTTTTGGAGTAAATGGGCATCAACTGATTTCTTCTGAATGCTGGCCAACATTTCAGTAAACAGTACACAATGTAGAAGAGGAAGTGGCATGCAGGGGCAAAAGGCAGCCTCCCACAGAGGTGGCCTGGAGGAAAGATGCAGAGTCCTTGAGCCTGGTCCAGCCATTGAGTCTCTACTGAGGTTCTAGCCAGCTAAAAGCAAACTCTGTGACAGGGATATGAGAGGACATGTCTGAGGTCTACTAAAAGTTCTCTACATTTAACTCAACTGTTTATAAACACTCCACTATAAGGTAAAGGAAAATCCTGGCTGCTCTTTTTAAGTCATCAAGATCACTGTAGTTAGAGAAAACTTTCTGACTTCTCAATTTTTAAAAATTGTTTACATGTTTAAGAAAAGCAAGCAAATATGACTTTGTTTTTTTACTTCTATTACTTAGCTAAAAAGAAGAAAAAGAAGAAGAAAACTCACCATTTTCCCACTGGATTTCATTTCTGAAACACTCATTGTAAATGTTTTACTTCCCTTATCATATGTACAATAATGTTTAATCCATGTAAAACCAAGGGGTCCTGATATAAGGAAACAAATATTACAGATTTTTAGTAAATTATTTGTGACTATGTTTGTACAGTTTTTGATGCTACGATACACAACTGAACGTCTCCACAGGCCATACTGCTGTAGAATATTTACTGTGAGAAAGGCCAGTATAGAGGGAGAGTTTTATAGGGTACAATGTCTGGGAATCAAACAACTTGACTCTACTTGCTTGCAGCACTGACACTCTCCTGTAGCTCAAGAGTCCCTTTAGATCTGAACCTCAGTTATCTCCTCAGTAAAAGTGGCATACCTTACATTCCCAAGAGGTAGTAAGAACAAGAAATAACCTATAACTGATCTCCTTACTTCTATCCTTTGTCCTTTATTCTTAAAACTTTCAGAAATACTGTTAAAATTTTAGCCATTTCATTTCATCCTTTTTGTTCAAAACCCTCCAGTGGTCTCCCATTTCACTCCAGGTAAAAACCAAAGAGCCTATGACTATACACAATGCGCACATGATCTGACCCTTTATTACTGATCTTACCTCACATTTTACTACCTTCTGCCTCATATACTCTGCTCTAGCTACACTATTCTCCTTGCTACCCTTGGACACAGGGAATGCACTTCTGCCCCAGGACATTTGTACATCCTGTTCCTCTAGCCTGGAGTATTTCTACTTCAGATATCTGCATGGCTTGCTTTGTCACTTCTCCGGGTCTTTTCCTAAATGACACCCTTACAATACAGCCTTTCCTACAGAGATATCTAATGTCTCAACAGTCTCACCTTGATATTTATCTCTTTCTTGCTTTATTTTCTTCTTAGCAGTTATCACTGTCTAAAATAAGATAAATTTTATGAATTTATTCTATTTATTGTCTCTTTCTACCACTAGACTCTAAGGTTCTATGAGAGCAGGAACATGTGATGCTCTGTTCACTAGGATATTCTTAATCCTTGGAACAGGGCCAGATATTAGCTGTCACTCAATAAATTCTTGACAAATGAAGGAATCAATCACTTCTCTTTCTCTCTAAGACTTCACTGATCTTGGAGTTATTTCCTCTTACCACTAATCTGAAAATTAGCAAACTCAAGTAATCCTTAAAGTGAAAGTAACTTTTACTTCCCATTTTAAAAGAAAGTTTTATATGTATAGTGCTTATTTTCCCCCCTATAAGTACTGTGCAACTCTTTCCCATAGCATACCACATTATTCTCCTATATTCTTCTTAAGGAATTAGATGCTGCCGCTTCACCAGGGAATAGGGATGCATAGTGAGTTCGATTTTTCCATGACCAAGGTAAATCTTCAGTTTTCCCACAGGTAGCCTGCATCCCAATGCCACAGTGGGCCGAGTGGGTTGAAAATGCAGTTTGTTTTCTACACAAACTTCTCTATCTAGGTCCCATTCTGCTTAATACCTGCATCTTTCCAGCAGCAATTATGTACAATATTATTGCTGGCTTGGTTTCATAACCATATATTTAAAAAGCAAGAAACTTTAATGTAAAAATGCACTATTTAAGAAAAGTGTTTCATAAGGCATTTGAAATTTTTTCTGTAATAATAGTGCCCTCGGTGTCATATTTAGCGTTAAAATACTTAAACAACCCCAGATCTCAAAATTATAGGGTATAGCTATATACTTTGTAATCACAAAGGTTTATTATAATAAACTGCAATTCATTTTTAGGACCATTTCACACTATAATACTTAAGCACACTTGTTGATAATTCTGTTACATGCAATATAATATACTTAAAGGCTTAGAGCTGATGAGTAGAAAATGGCCTGGATGAAAATCCTTCTAATGATTTTATTACTTAGGAAGAAATTTATAAAGTGATATTAGCAATAATATGATATGTTGGCTAATTGAATTTAAGCAATAATTTTAAAATAATTTTTAAATAAAGCTGTTGCAATGCTCTGATTACATTTTAGACCTAAGTTGTTTTTTTCCCTGCCTCTGTCTTAAGTTCAGAACCTCATACATTTAATCTTCAGGTTTGTTGTACACACATGCTACTTCCTTTAAAGTTGCTTGGCACTAGGCCAGGGTAAATGTTCCTAGACAAGAAATTCTAAAGTCCTTAAAAAAAGTGTAGGGAAACAAAAATTTATTCTATCTCTAGAGTTGCAAAATAAAACAAGTTTAGGAGCATCCAGATGGTGCAGTTAGTTAAGCGTAGGACTCCTGGTGGGCTCAAGTAGTGATCTCAGGGTCTTGGGCCTCAGGCTCCATGCTCAGCATGGAATCTGCTTAAGCTTCTCTCTCCCCTCTTCCTCTGCCCCTCCGCCATATCCCTGCATGCTCTCCCTCTCTCTAAAATAAATAATCTTTAAAAATAATTAAATTAATTAGATAAGTTTAATTGTCTTACCCAGTAATCATCTGAGGTTGCTGAGACGGTATTTGTGGAATGGGAGTTAAAAATATTCACTAAATACCTACTACTGTCCACATGTTATCTAGAAACTTTTTTTAAGTCAGACATTATATGAGACTCATGTGCTACTTACTGCGCTGAGAAGACAGATTAAGTCAGACATTATAAGGAGCATTTTACATATAAGAAAATATAGCCTAAGGGTGGGAGGAGTCAAGATGGCGGAGAAGTAGCAGGCTGAGACGACATCGGGTAGCAGGAGATCAGCTAGATAGCTTATCTAACCATTGTGAACACCTACAAAGCCAACGGGAAATCGAAGAGAAGAAGAGCAACAATTCCAGAAACAGAAAATCGATCACTTTCTGAAAGGTAGGACCTGCGGAGAAGTGAATCCAAAGCGACAGGAAGATAGACCCCGGGGGGAGGGGCCGGCTCCCAGCAAGCGGCGGAGCGACGGAGCACAAAATCGGGACTTTTAATAGTCGGCTCCACTGGGAGACATCGCTCCAGAGGCTAAACTGGGGGGAAACCCAGGCAGGGTCAGCATAACCCCAGGTCCCGCGGGGTCACAGAAGGACTGGGGGTGTCTGAGTGCCGCAGAGCTCGCAGGTATTAGAGCGGGGAAGCCGGCTATAGCGACAAAGCCAAGGAGTGAGCTCTAAGCCCGGGGTTACCTTGTGCCGGTCGCAGGCTGGGTGGGCTCGGAGCGCGGCCGGAGGCCACGGAGACAAAAGCGACCCAGCGCTTTTCTCCAGCTCCAGCAATTGACTGCTTTCCTCGAGGCGCGACCGCAAGCCAGGGAGGTGGGGCTGTTGGGCGCTTTGCTCTGAGAGTGCACTGAGGAGCGGAACCCCAAGCTCTCGGCTCCTCCGGGCCGAGAGATTGGGAGGCCGCCATCTTCATTCCCGTCCTCTGGAACTCTACGGAAAGCGCTCAGGGAACAAAAGCTCCCGAAAGCAAACCCCAGCGGATTCCTTAGCCCGGCCCCTGGCAAAGGTGGTGCAATTCCGCCTGCGGCAAAGACACTTGAGAATCACCACAACAGGCCCCTCCTCCAGAAGATCAACAAGAAACCCAGTCAAGACCAACTTCGCTCACCAAGAACAGCGGAATTCCACAGCAGGAGAAAGCAAATCTTATCTGTACAAAATGACAAGGTGGAAAAACTCACCTCAAAAAAAAGAACAAGAGGCCGTACCGAAGGCTGGAGACCTAATCAATACGGAAATAGGTAACATGACAGATCTAGAGTTCAGAATGACAATTCTCAAGGTTCTAGCCGGGCTCGAAAAAGGCATAGAAGATATTAGAGAAACCCTCTCCGGAGAGATAAAAGCCCTTTCTGGAGAAATAAAAGAACTAAAATCTAACCAAGTTGAAATCAAAAAAGCTATTCATGAGGTGCAATCAAAAATGGAAGCTCTCACTGCCAGGATAAATGAGGCAGAAGAAAGAATTAGTGACATAGAAGACCAAATGACAGAGAATAAAGAAGCTGAGCAAAAGAGAGACAAACAAATACTGGACCACGAGGAGAGAATTCGAGAGATAAGTGACACCATAAGACGACACAACATTAGAATAATTGGGATTCCAGAAGAAGAAGAAAGAGAGAGGGGAGCAGAAGGTATATTGGAGACAATTATTGGAGAGAATTTCCCTAATATGGCAAAGGGAACAAACATCAAAATCCAGGAAATGCTAAGAACGCCCCTCCAAATCAATAAAAATAGGTCCACACCTCGTCACCTGATAGTAAAATTTACAAGTCTTAGCGACAAAGAGAAAATCCTGAAAGCAGCCCGGGAAAAGAAGTCTGTAACATACAAGGGTAAAAACATTAGATTGGCAGCGGACCTATCCACAGAGACCTGGCAGGCCAGAAAGAACTGGCATGATATATTCAGAGCACTAAACGAGAAAAACATGCAGCCAAGAATACTATATCCGGCTAGGCTATCATTGAAAATAGAAGGAGAGATAAAGAGCTTCCAGGACAAACAAAAGCTGAAAGAATTTGCAAACACCAAACCAGCTCTACAGGAAATATTGAAAGGGGTCCTCTAAGCAAAGAGAGACCCTAAAAGTAGTAGATCAGAAAGAAACAGAGACAATATACAGTAACAGTCACCTTACAGGCAATAAAGGGGCACTAAATTCATATCTCTCAATAGTTACCCTGAATGTTAATGGGCTAAATGCCCCAATCAAAAGACACAGGGTATCAGAATGGATAAAAAAACCAAACCCATCCATATGCTGCCTACAAGAAACGCATTTTAGACCCGAAGACACCTCCAGATTTAAAGTGAGGGGGTGGAAAACAATGTACCATGCTAATGGACATCAGAAGAAAGCTGGGGTGGCAATCCTTAGATCAGATCAATTAGATTTTAAGCCAAAGACTATAATAAGAGATGAGGAAGGACACTATATCATACTCAAAGGGTCTGTCCAACAAGAAGACCTAACAATCTTAAATATCTATGCCCCTAACATGGGAGCAGCCAACTATGTAAACCAATTCATAACAAAATCAAAGAAATACATCGGCAGTAATACAATAATAGCAGGGGACTTTAACACTCCCCTCACTGAAATGGACAGATCATCTAAGCAAAAGATCAACAAGGAAATAAAGGCCTTAAATGACCCACTGGACCAGATGGACATCACAGATATATTCAGAACATTCCATCCCAAAGCAACAGAATATACATTCTTCTCTAGTGCACATGGAACATTCTCCAGAATAGACCACATCCTGGGTCATAAATCAGGTCTCAATCGGTACCAAAAGATCGAGATCATTCCCTGCATATTTTCAGACCACAATGCTCTGAAGCTAGAACTCAATCACAAGAGGAAATTTGGAAAGAACCCAAATACATGGAGACTAAACAGCATCCTTCTAAAAAATGAATGGGTCAACCAGGAAATTAAAGAAGAATTGAAAAAATTCATGGAAACAAATGATAATGAAAACACAACGGTTCAAAATCTGTGGGACACAACAAAGGCAGTCCTGAGAGGAAAATATATAGCGGTGCAAGCCTTTCTCAAGAAACAAGAAAGGTCTCAAATACACAACCTAACCCTACACCTAAAGGAGCTGGAGAGAGAACAACAAAGAAAGCCTAAACCCAGCAGGAGAAGAGAAATCATAAAGATCAGAGCAGAAATCAATGAAATAGAAACTAAAAAAACAATAGAACAAATCAACAAAACTAGGAGCTGGTTCTTTGAAAGAATTAATAAGATTGATAAGCCCCTGGCCAGACTTATCAAAAAGAAAAGAGAAAGGACGCAAATAAATAAAATCATGAATGAAAGAGGAGAGATCACAACCAACACCAAAGAAATACAAACAATTAAAAGAACATACTACGAGCAACTCTACGCCAACAAATTTGACAATCTGGAAGAAATGGATACATTTCTAGAGATGTATAAACTACCACAACTGAACCTGGAAGAAATAGATAACCTGAACAGACCCATAACCAGTAAGGAGATTGACACAGTCATCAAAAATCTCCAAACAAACAAAAGTCCAGGACCAGATGGCTTCCCAGGGGAATTCTACCAAACATTTAAAGAAGAATTAATTCTTATTCTCCTGAAACTGTTCCAAAAAATAGAAATGGAAGGAAAACTTCCAAACTCATTCTATGAGGCCAGCATCACCTTGATCCCAAAACCAGACAAGGATCCCACCAAAAAAGAGAATTACAGACCAATATCCTTGATGAACACAGATGCAAAAATTCTCACCAAAATACTGGCCAATAGGATCCAACAGTACATTAAAAGGATTATTCACCATGACCAAGTGGGATTTATTCCAGGGCTGCAAGGTTGGTTCAACATCCGCAAATCCATCAATGTGATACAATACATTACTAAAAGAAAGAGTAAGAACCATATGATACTCTCAATAGATGCTGAAAAAGCATTTGACAAAGTGCAGCATCCCTTCCTGATTAAAACTCTTCAAAGTGTAGGGATAGAAGGCACATACCTCAATATTATCAAAGCCATCTATGAAAAACCCACCGCAAATATCATTCTCAATGGAGAAAAACTGAAAGCTTTTCCGCTAAGGTCAGGAACACAGCAGGGATGTCCGTTATCACCACTGCTGTTCAATATAGTACTAGAAGTCCTAGCCTCAGCAATCAGACAACAAGAAGAAATTAAAGGCATCCAAATTGGCAAAGAAGAAGTCAAACTATCACTCTTTGCAGATGATATGATACTGTATGTGGAAAACCCAAAAGGCTCCACTCCAAAACTGCTAGAACTTATACAGGAATTCAGTAAAGTATCAGGATATAAAGTCAATGCACAGAAATCAGTCGCATTTCTTTACACTAACAACAAGACAGAAGAAAGAGAAATTGAGGAGTCAGTCCCATTTACAATCGTACCCAAAACCATAAGATACCTAGGAATAAATCTAACCAAAGAGGCGAAGAATCTGTACTCAGAAAACTATAAAGTACTCATGAAAGAAATTGAGGAAGACACAAAGAAATGGAAAAATATTCCATGCTCATGGATTGGAAGAACAAATATTGTGAAAATGTCTATTCTACCTAAAGCAATCTACACATTTAATGCAATCCCTATCAAAATCCCATCCATTTTTTTTTAAAGAAATAAAACAAATAATCCTAAAATTTATATGGAACCAGAAAAGACCTCGAATACCCAAAGGAATATTGAAAAAGAAAGCCAAAGGCGGTGGCATCACAATTCCAGACTTCAAGCTCTATTACAAAGCTGTCATCATCAAGACAGTATGGTACTGGCACAAAAACAGACATATAGACCAATGGAACAGAATAGAGAGCCCAGAAATAGACCCTCAACTCTATGGTCAACTAATCTTCGACAAAGCAGGAAAGAATATCCAATGGAAAAAAGACAGCCTCTTCAACAAATGGTGCTGGGAAAATTGGACAGCCACATGCAGAAAAATGAAATTGGACTATTTCCTTACACCACACACGAAAATAGACTCAAAATGGATGAAGGACCTCAATGTGCGAAAGGAATCTATCAAAATCCTTGAGGACAATGCAGGCAGCAACCTCTTTGACCTCAACCGCAGCAACTTCTTCCTAGGAACATCGCCAAAGGCAACAGAAGCAAGGGCAAAAATGAACTATTGGGATTTCATCAAGATCAAAAGCTTTTGCACAGCAAAGGAAACAGTTAACAAAACCAAAAGACAACTACAGAATGGGAGAAGATATTTGCAAAAGACA
Organism: Martes martes; assembly: GCF_963455335.1. NCBI lineage: Eukaryota > Metazoa > Chordata > Mammalia > Carnivora > Mustelidae > Martes > Martes martes. The sequence continues at coordinate 84,094,847 of NC_137898.1, read as the reverse complement.
TATCAGATAAAGGGCTAGTATCCAAAATCTATAAAGAGCTTATCAAACTCAATACCCAAAGAACAAATTATCCAGTCAAGAAATGGGCAGAGGACATGAACAGACATTTCTGCAAAGAAGACATCCAGATGGCCAACAGACACATGAAAAAATGCTCCACATCACTCGGCATCAGGGAAATACAAATCAAAACCACAATGAGATACCACCTCACACCAGTCAGAATGGCTAAAATTAACAAGTCAAGAAATGACAGATGCTGGTGAGGATGCGGAGAGAGGGGAACCCTCCTACACTGCTGGTGGGAATGCAAGCTGGTGCAACCACTCTGGAAAACAGTGTGGAGGTTCCTCAAAAAACTGAAAATAGAGCTACCCTACGACCCAGCAATTGCACTCCTGGGTATATATCCTAAATATACAAACGTGGTGCTCCGAAGGGGCACGTGCACCCAAATGTTTATAGCAGCAATGTCCACAATAGCCAAACTGTGGAAAGAGCCTAGATGTCCATCAACAGATGAATGGATAAAGAAGAAGTGGTATATATACACAATGGAATACTATGCAGCCATCAAAAGACATGGAATGTTGCCATTTGCGACGACGTGGATGGAACTAGAGGGTATCATGCTTAGCGAAATAAGTCAATCGGAGAAAGACAACTATCATATGACCTCTTTGATATGAGGAAGTGGAGATGCAAGGCGGGGGGGGGGGTTTGGGGGGAGGTAGGAAAAGAAAAAATGAAAAGATGGGATTGGGAGGGAGACAAACCATAAAAGACTCAATCTCAAGAAACAGACTGAGGGTTGCTGGGGGGAGGGGGGACGGGAGAGGGTGGTGGGGAAATGGACATTGGGGAGGGTATGGGCTATGATGAGTGCTGTGAAATGTGTAAACCTGACGATTCACAGACCTGTACCCCTGGGGATAAAAATACATTATATGTTTATTAAAATAAAAAAATTAAAAAAAAATATATAGCCTAAGAGTTGGAGATGATACCACTTTCTCCATCAAAAGGCATGTGATTGAAGTTGTACTTTTTAGAGGATTAATACTTCTCAACAGTTATGTTAAGAATCTAATGATATGAATACAAATTTCATGGAATAGTAAATGTTCATGGTAAGTATTATTTACCACTACTGATAATAGACACATTTTACATATATCACCTCTACTCTTGCAACATCATTACTAAATAGGTAATTTATAAATGAGAATACTGAACTCAGAAAATTGTTCATCCAGAATCACCCAGTAACAGGTTGCAAGCATGGAATTCCAACATAATTTTGACTTTGGAACCATGTTCTTCCTGTTTAAAATTAAGTCTATTACCTACCTTATGATCCAGCAACAAGAAGATACAAAAATACAGATTCAAAAGGGTACATGCACCCCAGTGTTTACAGCAGCATTATGAACAATAGCCAAAGTATGGGAAGAGTCCAAGTGTCCATCAACTGATGAATAGATAAAGAATATGTGATAGACACACAGACACGTACACACACAGAGAGAAATATTACTTAGCCATCAAAAAGAATGGAATCTTGCCATTTGCAATGTGGCTAGAGCTAGAGTGTATTATGCTAAGTAAATAAGTCAGCCAGAGAAAAACAAATACCATATGATCTCACTCATGTGGAATTCAATAAAGAAAACATGGACAGAAGGGGGGGGAGGGAGGAGAGAGGGAAACAAACCATAAGAGACTCTTGAAATAGAAAAGAAACTGAGGGTTGTTGAGGAAGATGGGTAGAAGAGGGGCTAGATGAGTGATGGGTATTAAGGAGGACACTTGTCATGATGAGCACTAGATATTGTATGTACTGATGAATCACTGAATTCTACTCCTGAAACCAATATTGTACTGTATTTTAACTAAAATTTACATTGAAAATAAATAAATAAATAATAAATAAAATGAAGTCTGTTGCAATGTAATTTAATGTATGCCTAGAAGTGGGTAACACAAAACCACATATCTAGATAAAGTGGAGCTCTGTGTCTAAACTGCAATAATCTGCTACTACTACCTCATCACATGTATCTCCATTTATCACTCAATTTACAGTTCTGATATTTACTATTGATTACTAGTTAATAATTGCATGAGTTTGTCTTATGCCTTCCACTACAGAATAAAAACCCTAAAGCCATAATTCTTTATCTCATCTTCTATTGCCCACAGAACTTATTCATTCAGTGACAGCAACAGTACAACCAATATGTTTTAGTGAACTGGTCTGATTTTCTTATAAATGCATTCTAAGGTACCAAGTAGAAAGAGGCTTTGGATATTTGACCCTCATATAAAAATAATTCCAAAGGGATATAAATTTATTCATTTTTCTTTTTAAATCTCTAGGCAATAGGAAGTGGGGAGATGGTGAATAGGAAAGAGAGAGAGGGATTACACTAGGGCAAGAGAGCAGTTCTGAAGGTGATGAATGTGTTCATAGTGGTGATAGTTTCATAGGTCATATATATATATACATATATGTATGTATATATATATATGGCAAAACTTAAACTATATGTTTTAAATATTTGCAATTCACTATATGCCAACTGTACCTCACTAAAGCTGTAAAAATAATGCGGGTAGATATAGAGAAAATTGAAAAGAAATTATCTTAGGAGTAGGAGGACAACATCAAAGGAGAGAATGCTAAAAGAGTCCAACTGTTTAAGTCTCAAAGACCACACATCATTTAGGAGGCCATCACAGGAGAGGCACAATAAGCTAGCATCATAAACAGATATGCCAAGAGTTCCATCCTGCAGAGGATGGATTATAGACAGGCAAGCCTAGAGGCAAAAGAAGAGCAATGATGAGACCAATGAAAGACTGTGGAGATGAGAGAAGGCATGGGTTGAAAGGTTATCAAGAAGATCAAATAGACAGAGTTGGCTCTGGGTTACAGGGAGACACTGGAGTTAAGGAGTAAAGGATTTACCTCCAGTCTTTAGCCTAGGAAGGTGGGTGGTATCACTTAGAAGGATAGCAAATTTCAAAGAAAAGTTGGTGTCACGAAGGGCTTTATCATCAGCTCAGACTGACCTAGAGAAGTCATGTATCTTAAAACACAACATACATCAGATGGGTACATAAAACATTGCATTTTGTGCACCCATGCAGTCCCCAAGTTACTAAAGGGCCTTTGCTTATATTTTGACCCAAATGTCCAACAGCTATAGAGTAAGTAAACTACAGCATTGTCCAATGGATGGACTCCCAAGCACCAAATAAACACGATAAACTTGAAGATCAATGTAAAAAGAATTTGCTAGATAATCCAAAGCTTTTTTCTTTAGAACAAAATACTGTGCGCCCACAAAGAGATTAGCAACTATGTAACACTGGGGGAATTAAACAACAACAACAACAACACAAAAAACTCAAGAAATAAAATACTGCATCTTAATGAATAAAAAAAAAAAAATCTTTAAACAAAAGGATGCCATCTCCTCTACCACATGCATGTTTGAACAAGCCTCTTTATCAATACATTTTTCTGCCAGGAAAACATTTTATTGGTGCAAAATGTAAGCTCCTCTCTATGTACCTCACACTGGGGTTTTCAAATCTGAAACAGTTATTCAAAACAAGTATTTAAAAATTTCCTCAGTATTCTGAGTTAAATCCATATACTCTGTATGTGACCAATGGATTAGTTTGTTTGTTTTTTTCCCCCATGAAATTGTGCTGAAAGTGATTTATTTATAGCCTAATTATAGAATAGTGAGGCAGGTCATTAGATTTATTTTAACATCCAAAAACAGCAGACTGGTCAAAGTCGATACTGATGAAAGAGAAAAATCTGAAACCCAGATCTCCTGAGACAGCAGCCCTCTATCATCTAATCCATACAGTAATAAATATTTGCTGAGTCTGTTGGATCAAATCATTATTTGCTTATATACTGTTATTTAACAAATGAGCATCATCTGAGCATGTCAAACATGAGATGTGCTGGCATTTTAGTAATCATATTGCATTACGTGAAAAACTTTCACAGCCAACCCAGTATCTCTAGCTTTCCCATCTCAACCCTTTCAACTATAATATCAAAACAACTTCATTAATCTATTACTTACTGATATGGAGACCCCAGAGCAGTGCTACTCTATGTGTTTTTTGAGTCCTAATATATGACAATAGTACAGAAAGTACTTCATTCAGTACTTCACTCAGCATTTCAAAACTTTTACAATGACTGGGCATTATTGCAAAATCCAAGCATATGATTTTGTGTTTTACAAAGACATAGATCCATAATGGATTGGAAATAAAAACGACTGCTCCTTTACCATAAACAGGAGACAAGTGCATTAGAGCATATCTGGTTTGAAATAGTTTAGTCAGACTGGTTCCATTCAATGCAAGTATCATGCAGAAAGAATTCTATTTATACAAGTTTGAATGACTTTTTATTAATTTTTGTGAGAAAACTTAGTGTAAGCAATTACAATAGTGCCATATTGCATCTGGTGCTTATTTTATAACCTCAGGAAGTAAAAAGTGCCAATTTGACATTACAGAATTGCCAGTTTTACTCCTGAAAACTAATAGAGCACAGAATTTAATGAAATAATGCTGTAGGAAGAGAAAGTATTATCATAGTCACCAGGATGATTCATACCGATAAAGGCTTTGAATTTCAATTTTCCATGAAAGTTTAAATTGAGATTAGCTATTACAATGAAATTCTAAAACTGAACTCATGTTACGGTATCATCAGTGAAGGTTGTTAAGTTCTAAGTTCAACAATATGCCAACTTGGAGATCTTGATGGCGAAATGTGGAAAAACTTCCTCACTTTGGTGGTGATAGTGGGAGAGCAGACTAAATATGATAAAGCTGTAAGGATTGCAGTCTTCCTATTTGAAGGAAGAAACACTAACCAAGTCAAATCTCATGAAACAAAAATGTTAATCATAAAACTTATTAAGTTATGTCTTTGTAACTCACGTTTCTCCTGCACATAAAGATAGCCTTCCATTGTCCACTGGCTGGGTGGTCTGTAATCTTGGTTGGCAGATTTCATTCTTTGCATCAACCTCTCTACTTCTTGTCGAGTACTTTCAAAATTATTCCTTGTCTTAAGCAAACAGAAACAATAATTTCATTCATTGCTTCCTATCAGTTTTGAGGAACTTCCAGTCTAAAATTTCAAAACTACAGATAGTGCAAACGATAACCTTGATTCTCTCAGCACTATTCATCACTTTCGTGACCTTATATGCTGAGTCTTATGGTCTGACTTTGAATTGTTTTAGTGAAACATGACCTTCTGCATGTTTCTCTGAATCTGTGTGGTATGTGTATGTGTATACTTTACTCTAAATTCCTACTCTGATATTACTAAAGAGACAAATCTAACATTTAAAAACATAACATTTATGAAATGGAGTTTTATATTCACTAATACCTAAGGTAATAAAGCAGATATATAGGGACTTATAATTCTTTGGGGGGATAAAGACAAAATGGATTCAAATATTTTTATGTGGCACTTAGCAAAAAAAAAAAAAAAGTTCATCACCCATGTTCTTAAAACTTTTTGGAAGAAATATCACTTAGCTTGGTTTCCAGAAATAGTTATCATGAAGTTACCATATAAATTAACTCATAAAAATGAATGGGTTTGCTAGATCTAACTTCTGTTAAAAAAATAGTTTACTCACAGTACAGCAAGTTTACCTAAGGTAAGATATAGAAAGCATAAGGCTTTTCCTGATCTCTTCTGCATTCAGGCCACATTATTTCAACAATTTGTTTGGAAGCAAGCCATATGTTTGGAAACAAAAATCACCACTACCCAACTCTAAAATTTGTTCTGGCCCATAATAAAAGAACTGAACCCCCAAATTAGGAAATTGCCACTTTTGCTACTTCTTAAGCTTTTTTTTTTCTTTTTTCAGATTCTTTTAAACATAGGATCAGAAATTTTCTAATTCCTTACATTCCTCTCTTGTTCTTGAACTGCAGGGATCTTAATATAATTGTAATTTATAAGGAAATAAATCATAAAAATATTTTGGCTTTTATAATTTTCCCTTTTAATATTTACTTAAAAAGTCCAAATACATTCCATATTGAAAAACAATGGAATGACTTGCATGTGAAACCAATTCTGCTAGAAAATCTAGATTAAATAAAAAGCTAAAACCCAAACACAAGTAGAATAAATATAATTACCTATTTCTCATGGGACCTCCAACCCCATAGTTCCACTTACTGAACATCTCCACAATGGCAACAATCAGATAAGCAATGGAAGACAAGATTTTATAGAAAATTAAGTGAAAGAGTTCCAAATTATGTTGGCCATTGAGCATTAAATGTATAACTTCATTTATACAAAATTCTCAACAAATACAACTTTCTTATTTGTCAGGTTTGATAATGCAGAAATGGATTGGGTAAGTTGTGTGAGTGTGCATATGTGTATGTATAGTGTGTGTGTGTGTTTGTAAGTGATGCTTAGCATCTGTAAATCTGAATTTGTATAACTATAAAATCAGATACTAAAAGGATTAGATAACTTTACAAAATAAGCCCTGACAGAAATAGATAGGATGTTTATAAATAATTCTCCATTAAGCTTTAAAGCAGTCTATGAATGTTTAAGAGCCACATTTAAATTATTAGAAAATAAAAATATCACTTATATTATATACAATTTCAGAGAGGAAAAGGACATTCCTTCAATGCTAAAGTTTAACCTTTTCATTTCACAAATATAGAAATGTTACCCTTTGTGCATAAACAATGATTCTTGGAACACTGAAAAAATTGAAAAGAAAAAAAAAAAAGAAAAGAAAAAAGAAAATAAGACTTGCCTGAGGTCACCCAGTAAAATAATGAGAACACTGGATAAAGGGAAAAGTTTCCAGCCTTCCAAGTATCTATTATCTATACGTCAGTAATAAATTTTTCTAACATATGATTAACTCCTTCTTGGTACACTTTCAACCAGCAGCTAGGAAAAAAATGTTTTAATAAATTTATTAAATAACTTTTCTAAATTAGATAAGTTTTTGAAACACTCCAAGGCTTGGCTTCATTATAGTTAATTTCTCTGTCCCCACCTGATTCACTAAGGAGAAGCAGTGAGAACAGGTATAGCCTTACATTCTGCAAGTTGAACTGAAGTTGTTGCTTATATGGTGCAAATTCCTGGGCGAGTTCATATCCCTCGTGGTAAAAAGTAAATAAACCCTGAAGGAATGACAAAAGCTGCAAAAACAGAGAAATGAAAAATGTATTTTAAAAAAAGATGACCATCAAACATAATAAATTGGGAAGTTATATTTCATTCTAAATCCACAAGCTAATAATTTTTCAAACCCTTTGTTTGGCAAGGCAGACACTTGAGTTGTGAAATAAACCACAAAAGCTAATTTTTACTTCCTTTTTGGTAAACAGTGACAGGGACAGTTGTTATATTAACTATTCCACTATTCAAATGCATTGAAGAAATATCCAGTAGAGACCACTAATAGGGATACTCAAGTGACATGGGTCCTACCCTAGAAGAGGTTCTAATCCAGAGAGATAAAACATGTGCAGATGTGAGGAAGACTAAACCAGTAAATTAGAGATAAGTAGTATCCAAGGAAAGGAGTAAGAATTTGGCCAGATAAAATTAAGAAAAATATCACAAGGTGGCAGTACTGATTCAGGTATTAAATAGACATTTTAGCAAGTAGTGGGAAGAACTAAAAATGAAGGAAAGAGTTGAGCAAAAACTTGGAACAGATACAGATTTTTCATATGAAGAGATGGAATAAAATTCTCTTTAGGAAACCACAATGTCTATCAGCCTTCTAATCCCAAACTCACAATGCACTTATTTATTATGGTCATATTCATAAAGCAAGAATGGATCTCCATGGACTTACAGGACACAGTTATTTATATAAATTACACTGAAAAATAATTATTTTTTCATTTAGCTCATTGGGATTTTTATTACAAACTTGTCCACCAGTTTGATCTCTTCCTACAATAAAGTTAGAAAATATTTTCTAGAAATGGCTAATGTTTTTCTAATTCAAATAGCATATTATGTCTGTAAGCTATTATTTTAAACTGAAGAAGAAACACAATCTGAAATTGTCATAAGTGAATAAATCTCCCACAATCTTCTGTTTGGGGAAATTGGGGGATTCAGCTAAGCATCAATTGGTATGTGTGTTATGATTTCCAACAGATAAATAATGCTTTTCTTCTATAGCAAAGTCAACTTCTTACCAAGTTATGTTCTTGTCAGAAAACATACTTTCAGGTTGGCTTTAAATTGTAATATTTTAAAGACTTTTCTTCTCTTATTCAATAATTCCTGATATGTTAAAATATATTGTTTTCCAATTTTAGAATTATTTTACACTGTCAATTTTACATCAACTGATAATTATTATCAAAACTAAATACTCAATAGATTATGCTTTACTAAAATGATGCTACAATATATCTGTAGAATTATCCTATAATTTAAAATATATAGTCTGCATATTGTGGCCTAATTAAAAAGAACTATATCCTTTAATTAATTGAGATTTGGATATACAGATATAGAAGTTTTCAGAAACAAATAAGAAAATACTTTTGAAGTATATGGATAACACTAGTCTTTGAAATATCCAAATAATAGTTTATGAAGTTGTTTGAAGTAGAATTATTTCATGTTTTAATGTCTATAACTGGCCCCCAGTTAGATTATCTTGTTATTAACGGGATGTCATACAGGAAGATGCTATTATAATATCATCCTAAGTATACAAGATTTAATTAAACTCATAAAGAGGAGTTTTAAGAATATTTAAGTCTCCCCATAAAACACCAAATTCCCCAAGATCTGTCTAAATAAATAAATCTATTGGCATCTTCTAGCACCATTCAGATTCATTCACTCAGTAGGAGACAATGCATGCTGATTACCTACTAGGGAGAGAACAATTTCGAGAGAAGTACAGAGAAATTACCTACAAAGAACAACCCACCTTTTCCTCCTATTCTACATCCAGTTTGGAAGCAACTTCTATGCAGTTTTAAAAAGACAGCATTATGAAATAACTGCCTCTAGAGGGCAGTAAAGTAAAACCTTTTTAGATTTGAATCTATACTAGCTCATTTTCTTCTCCACAAATTCCATGATGCTAAATTAAGGTAACTTAATAGGACAGCCCGAAAATCTTTTAGAATTGCATTCCTACATGTCCTTTTCTTTGTTCAGACTGCCTGAGTGAGTGGAGCAGTGTGGGAAAGACTACTGTCTCAGCTTATCTTCAGGTAAACCTGACCTTTCAAATAATAACAACAACTACTAAAAACTACTTAAGAGACAAATTAATATTGAATCACTTTTGGGGTGCCTGGGTGGCTCAATCAGTTAAGCGTCTGCCTTAAGCTCAGATCATGAACCCATGGTCCTAGGATGGAGCCCTGCATTAGGCTCCCTGCTCAGGGGGAGTCTGCTTGTCCCTTCCCCCACCCCTGTACGTGTACACACACACACACACACACACACACACATTCTCTCTCTCTCTCTCTCTCAAATAAATAAATAAAGACCCCAGGTTCATGACAGATGCTTAACTGACCAAGCTGCCCAGGCACCCCAAAAATATTAAGTAATTTTTATCATCAGTAAAAGCTTACATAGCACTTTATTATTTCCAAGGGTTTTAGAATCAAATTATTATTTGTCACTCCAATATCCCAGCCAAATATAAACATTGATGCTACATTTACAATTATTTAGCAAAGTGACTACAAGACAGTAAAGGAAAAAATATTCATAATTCCCCAGTCCATTAATTACCAACTTCCAAGTCTTATAGGCCCACAGTTACCAGTAATACTGTGAATGGCAGAAAAAAGTAAGAAAAGGAGTTGGGAGCTAGCTTGGGAGTGAGGGGAAGAACTCTGAAGGAACTGATGTAGTAATTCCGGGACTGCTGCTCAGTCTGAGCAGAAGAACTCGGATATAAAGGCTCTTATAATGGTGTGATCCATTCCTTGTCTCCTAAGAAATTAATCACTGAAAATCTTAGGGAATCTACTACCAAAACTATTAGAACTGATAAACAAGTACAGCAATGCTTCAGGATACAAAATCAATACACAAAAGTCAACTTTATTTCTACATGCTTGGAATGAACAATCTGGAAATGGAATTAATTCCATTTATAATAGTTTCACAAGAATTAAATACTGAGGAATAATTTGAAGTACAAAATTTATAACTTGAAATGTACAAAACACTGTTTAAGGAATTAAAGAAAGTTTAAATAAAAGAGAGTATTTCATGCTCGTGTTTCATGTTCAATTAGAAGACTTAATACTCCCCAAAATGATGGACAGATTCAATGCAGTCCCTGTGAGAAGCCCAGCTGACTTTTTTATAATAACCGACATGCTGATGCTAAAACTCTCATGGAATTGCAAGGGATCCAGACCATCAAAACAATCTTGAAAAAGGAGAACTAAGTATTTAGACTTACACTTTTCCATTTCAAAACTCAATACAAAGCAATTGTAATCAACACAATGTAATATTGGCATTAGACATTAAATCAATGTCTAAGCATTGCGAATCTAGAAGTAAGCCCACACTTCTATGGTCAACTTATTTTCAACAAGGGCACCAAGACCATACACGAGGTAAAGAATAGTCTTTTCAGCAGGTGATTCCTGGACTATTGAATAACCATATGCAAAAGAATGAAGTTGTCACCCTACCTCACACCATAGATAAAAATTAACTAAAGATGAGTGAACTATATGGTTGTTGATTTATACCCCAATAAGACTGCTTTTAAAAAAATAAAATATACTTCACATACAGAGTACTATAATTGATTGAAAAAAATCCAAATCTCATGTAATACCTCTTTATTTGGCCATTGGAAACTTTAAGAAAATGGGAAACACAGGGCAAAAGCAAGACATCAATTTTCTTCCAGTACAAGTGTCCAGCCTGCGAGTTAAATCTGTACTCTTTGCTATTCCTTACTTGGAGGAAACTTAGAGATAAATATCTTAGATAACAGCCTCAAAATAATGAGTGAATGCTTTAATGCATAGCTATTCAGAGCAATTTATTGAATGGAAATGAAAGAGTATAAAAATATAATCAAATAAATGAGAAAACTGAAGAAAAGAGAGCAAATATGAAAAGCAGCCTGGGGAGACAATTTTTAAAAGAGGATGATTAAAGAAAGACAGAAAAACAAATGAATGAATGGACAGACATGGGCATATATTCAATTAATTTAAAAAAAAGGCAAAACTTTTTGAAATCATGGCTATATCAGCAGTCAAGTATCTGTGGAGTTCCAGCAAATTTCCAAGATTTCAAAGGAATGGAATCCAGATGAAGTGGCAGGAGAAAACTTCTGTGGTGAAGAAACAGAAAAAAACAAAGAACTGTAGCCAACCAGGTGATTAAAGAAGCCATACAGATGGCTAACAGACAATTGAAAAGATGCTGAACATCACTCATTATCAGAGAAATGCAAATCAAAACTACAATAAGGTATCACCTTCCACCTGTCAGAATGACTAAAATGAAGAACAAAGGAAACAATCGGTATTGGCGAAGATGAGGAGCAAGGGGAACCCTCTTGCACTGTTGGTAAGAACCCGAACTGGTGCAGCCACTCTAGAACACAGTATGGAGGGTCCTCAAAGAGTTAAAAATAGAGCTACTCTATGACCCAGCAATTGCACTACTAGGTATTTCCCAAAGGATACAAAATACTGATTCAAAGGGCTATGTGCCCTCCAATGTTTACAGCAGCATATGAACAATGGCCAAATTATATAAAGAGCCCAAATGTCCATATGTCCATTGACTGATGAACGGATAAAGAATAATCACAAACTGAGATCGTGTGTGTGTGTGTGTGTGTGTGTGTACACATATTCATCAGCCATCAAAAAGAATGAACTCTTGACATTTGCAATGATGTGGACAGAGCTAGAGAGTATTTTGCTAAGAGAAAGAAGAGAAATATGATTTTACCCATATGTGAGATTTAAGAAACGAATATAGGGTGAATAAAAAAAGAGAAAGGCAAACCATTAAACAGATACTTTTTTAAAAGATTTTATTTATTTATTTGACAGAGAGACAGACAGCGAGAGAGAAAACACAAGTAGGGGAAGTGGGAGGGGGAGAAACAGCTTTCCCTCTGAGCAGGGAGCCTGATGTGGGGCTCGATCCCAAGACCCCAGGATCATGACCTGAGCCAAAGGCAGACATTTAACCAACAGAGCCACCCAGGTGCCCAAGACACAACTATAGAGAACAAACTGAGGGTTCCTGGGGGTGAGGTATGGGCTGGATAGGTGATGGGTATTGGGGAGGGCACTTGTGGTGGTAGGCATTGGGTGTTGTGTGTGGTTGATGGATCACTGGGTTCTGCACCTGAAACGAGCATTGCACTGTATGTAGACTATAACTTAAATAAAACATTGAAACTATAAAAAATAAAAATAAAAAAAGTTCAACAGAAGCTACATTTAGATAAGGTCTTTACACAACTCATTTCTAACACAAAGTACAAGGAGATGAGTCAACCAAACCAATGTGATGTATTTTTCTTACTTTTCCAAAATTCTATTCACTAATTGCTTTTGCAAATTTCAGATTTTCAGTAAGAGTAGCTAGAACTAAATCCAAGGACCAAAATAGATTTTAAGATGTATGATCTGAGGACAGCTTTATTGTTTCATTAACTGTATTTAGGTTTTCAGTAGGATAGAAATTTAGCCTTTTGTCCTACAGAATTTTGGGGGAAAAATGACATTTTCATATTTGTTCACTTTAATTTATGCTAAATTAAATTTTCTACATAAAGCTAATAAATCATACCAAAAAAGAACACAAAAAGGTTTAACTTTCAAGACCTGCAGGTCTATATACTATTTGACTTTAACTTAACAAGTTTATTGAGTCTCCAAATTATTCAAACTTTAGACAACTCCAAAAGTATTTTCTAGTATATTTCATGATATAATAAGCTAAAAAGCTAACACATATTAAGCAGATTAAGTAAAATTTTCTTTAGCAAAAGATTTAAAATTAAATTTAACAGACTAAGGGCAGAGTGTCAAAAACAGTATGTTTTAGTTTACATATAATGGTTTATTTTCATTTTTCATATTAATTTTAAACACAATACAAAAAGACTAAAATGAATTATAAAAAGAATACTCTAATAAAGACATGTTCTTACAGTATTTAGATGTATATTTTAAAGCATGTTAAAATCAAAAATTTGTTTTTGAAGCTTTGAAGCCACACTAAAAAACAATTCATCAATATTGTTTTCACATCTAGTGCTGACAATCAATGTAAGAGCTCAATACCAGGAGAGGAGTCAAGATGGCGGAGAAGTAGCAGGCTGAGACGACATCGGGTAGCAGGAGATCAGCTAGATAGCTTATCTAACCATTGTGAACACCTACAAATCCAACGGGAAATCGAAGAGAAGAAAAGCAAAAATTCTAGAAACAGAAAATCAATCACCTTCTCAAAGGTAGGACCTGCGGAGAAGTGAATCCAAAGCGACGGGAAGATAGACCCCGGGGGGAGGGGCCAGCTCCCAGCAAACGGCGGAGCAACTGAGCACAAAATCGGGACTTTTAAAAGTCGGCTCCACTGGGAGACATCGCTCTAGAGGCTAAACTGGGGGGAAACCCAGGCGGGGTCAGCATAACCCCAGGTCCCACGGGGTCACAGAAGGACGGAGGGTGTCTGAGTGCCGCAGAGCTCGCAGGTATTAGAGCGGGGAAGCCGGCTACAGCTACAAAGCCGAGGAGTGAGCTCTAAGCCCAGGGTTACCTTGTGCCGGTTGCAGGCTGGGTGGGCTTGGAGCGCAGCCGGAGGCCACTGAGACGGAAGCAACCAGGCGCTTTTTGCCAGGTTCCAGCAACTGACTGCTTTCCTACCGGCGCGACAGCAGGGCAGGGAGGCGGGGCAGTTGGGCGCTTTGCTCTGAGGGCGCGCTGAGGAGTGGGACCCCAAGCTCTCGGCCGAGAGATTGGGAGGCCACCATCTTCATTCCCGTCCTCTGGAACTCTACGGAAAGCGCTCAGGGAACAAAAGCTCCCGAAAGCAAACCCCAGCGGATTACTTAGCCCGGCCCCTGGCAAAGGCGGTGCAATTCCGCCTGCGGCAAAGACACTTGAGAATCACCACAACAGGCCCCTCCTCCAGAAGATCAACAAGAAACCCAGTCAAGACCAACTTCGCTCACCAAGAACAGCGGAATTCCACAGCAGGAGAAAGCAAATCTTATCTGTACAAAATGACAAGGTGGAAAAACTCACCTCAAAAAAAAGAACAAGAGGCCGTACCGAAGGCTGGAGACCTAATCAATACGGACATTGGTAACATGACAGATCTAGAGTTCAGAATGACAATTCTCAAGGTTCTAGCCGGGCTCGAAAAAGGCATAGAAGATATTAGAGAAACCCTCTCCGGAGAGATAAAAGCCCTTTCTGGAGAAATAAAAGAACTAAAATCTAACCAAGTTGAAATCAAAAAAGCTATTCATGAGGTGCAATCAAAAATGGAAGCTCTCACTGCCAGGATAAATGAGGCAGAAGAAAGAATTAGTGACATAGAAGACCAAATGACAGAGAATAAAGAAGCTGAGCAAAAGAGAGACAAACAAATACTGGACCACGAGGAGAGAATTCGAGAGATAAGTGACACCATAAGACGACACAACATTAGAATAATTGGGATTCCAGAAGAAGAAGAAAGAGAGAGGGGAGCAGAAGGTATATTGGAGACAATTATTGGAGAGAATTTCCCTAATATGGCAAAGGGAACAAACATCAAAATCCAGGAAATGCTAAGAATGCCCCTCCAAATCAATAAAAATAGGTCCACACCTCGTCACCTGATAGTAAAATTTACAAGTCATAGCAATAAAGAGAAAATCCTGAAAGCAGCCCGGGAAAAGAAGTCTGTAACATACAAGGGTAAAAACATTAGATTGGCAGCGGACCTATCCACAGAGACCTGGCAGGCCAGAAAGAACTGGCATGATGTATTCAGAGCACTAAACGAGAAAAACATGCAGCCAAGAATACTATATCCAGCTAGGCTATCATTGAAAATAGAAGGAGAGATAAAGAGCTTCCAGGACAAACAAAAGCTGAAAGAATTTGCAAACACCAAACCAGCTCTACAGGAAATATTGAAAGGGGTCCTCTAAGCAAAGAGAGACCCTAAAAGTAGTAGATCAGAAAGAAACAGAGACAATATACAGTAACAGTCACCTTACAGGCAATAAAGGGGCACTAAATTCATATCTCTCAATAGTTACCCTGAATGTTAATGGGCTAAATGCCCCAATCAAAAGACACAGGGTATCAGAATGGATAAAAAAACCAAACCCATCCATATGCTGCCTACAAGAAACGCATTTTAGACCCGAAGACACCTCCAGATTTAAAGTGAGGGGGTGGAAAACAATGTACCATGCTAATGGACATCAGAAGAAAGCTGGGGTGGCAATCCTTAGATCAGATCAATTAGATTTTAAGCCAAAGACTATAATAAGAGATGAGGAAGGACACTATATCATACTCAAAGGGTCTGTCCAACAAGAAGACCTAACAATCTTAAATATCTATGCCCCTAACATGGGAGCAGCCAACTATGTAAACCAATTCACAACAAAATCAAAGAAATACATCGGCAGTAATACAATAATAGCAGGGGACTTTAACACTCCCCTCACTGAAATGGACAGATCATCTAAGCAAAAGATCAACAAGGAAATAAAGGCCTTAAATGACCCACTGGACCAGATGGACATCACAGATATATTCAGAACATTCCATCCCAAAGCAACAGAATATACATTCTTCTCTAGTGCACATGGAACATTCTCCAGAATAGATCATATCCTGGGTCATAAATCAGGTCTCAATCGGTACCAAAAGATTTGAGATCATTCCCTGCATATTTTCAGACCACAATGCTCTGAAGCTAGAACTCAATCACAAGAGGAAATTTGGAAAGAATGTAAATACATGGAGACCAAACAGCATCCTTCTAAAAAATGAATGGGTCAACCAGGAAATTAAAGAAGAATTGAAAAAATTCATGGAAACAAATGATAATGAAAACACAACGGTTCAAAATCTGTGGGACACAACAAAGGCAGTCCTGAGAGGAAAATATATAGCGGTGCAAGCCTTTCTCAAGAAACAAGAAAGGTCTCAAATACACAACCTAACCCTACACCTAAAGGAGCTGGAGAGAGAACAACAAAGAAAGCCTAAACCCAGCAGGAGAAGAGAAATCATAAAGATCAGAGCAGAAATCAATGAAATAGAAACTAAAAAAACAACAGAACAAATCAACAAAACTAGGAGCTGGTTCTTTGAAAGAATTAATAAGATAGACAAACCCCTGGCCAGACTTATCAAAAAGAAAAGAGAAAGGACGCAAATAAATAAAATCATGAATGAAAGAGGAGAGATCACAACCAACACCAAAGAAATACAAACAATTAAAAGAACATACTGCGAGCAACTCTACGCCAACAAATTTGACAATCTGGAAGAAATGGATACATTTCTAGAGACATATAAACCACCACAACTGAACCAGGAAGAAATAGATAACCTGAACAGACCCATAACCAGTAAGGAGATTGACACAGTCATCAAAAATCTCCAAACAAACAAAAGTCCAGGACCAGATGGCTTCCCAGGGGAATTCTACCAAACATTTAAAGAATTAATACCTATACTCCTGAAACTGTTCCAAAAAATAGAAATGGAAGGAAAACTTCCAAACTCGTTCTATGAGGCCAGCATCACCTTGATCCCAAAACCAGACAAAGATCCCACCAAAAAAGAGAATTACAGACCCATATCCTTGATGAACACAGATGCAAAAATTCTCACCAAAATACTGGCCAATAGGATCCAACAATACATTAAAAGGATTATTCACCACGACCAAGTGGGATTTATTCCAGGGCTGCAAGGTTGGTTCAACATCTGCAAATCCATCAATGTGATACAATACATTAATAAAAGAAAGAGTAAGAACCATATGATACTCTCAATAGATGCCGAAAAAGCATTTGACAAAGTGCAGCATCCCTTCCTGATTAAAACTCTTCAAAGTGTATGGATAGAAGGCACATAACTCAATATTATCAAAGCCATCTATGAAAAACCCACTGCAAATATCATTCTCAATGGAGAAAAACTGAAAGCTTTTCCGCTAAGGTCCAGAACACGGCAGGGATGTCCGTTATCACCACTGCTGTTCAACATAGTACTAGAAGTCCTAGCCTCAGCAATCAGACAACAAGAAGAAATTAAAGGCATCCAAATCGGCAAAGAAGAAGTCAAACTATCACTCTTTGCAGATGATATGATACTATATGTGGAAAACCCAAAAGCCTCCACTCCAAAACTGCTAAACTTATACAGGAATTCAGTAAAGTGTCAGGATATAAAGTCAATGCACAGAAATCAGTCGCATTTCTTTACACTAACAACAAGACAGAAGAAAGAGAAATTGAGGAGTCAGTCCCATTTACAATCGCACCCAAAACCATAAGATACCTAGGAATAAATCTAACCAAAGAGGCAAAGAATCTATACTCAGAAAACTATAAAGTACTCATGAAAGAAATTGAGGAAGACACAAAGAAATGGAAAAATGTTCCATGCTCATGGATTGGAAGAACAAATATTGTGAAAATGTCTATTCTACCTAAAGCAATCTACACATTTAATGCAATCCCTATCAAAATCCCGTCCATTTTTTTTAAAGAAATAGAACAAATAATCCTAAAATTTATATGGAACCAGAAAAGACCTCGAATAGCCAAAGGAATATTGAAAAAGAAAGCCAAAGGCGGTGGCATCACAATTCCAGACTTCAAGCTCTATTACAAAGCTGTCATCATCAAGACAGTATGGTACTGGCACAAAAACAGACATATAGACCAATGGAACAGAATAGAGAGCCCAGAAATAGACCCTCAACTCTATGGTCAACTAATCTTCGACAAAGCAGGAAAGAATATCCAATGGAAAAAAGACAGCCTCTTCAACAAATGGTGCTGGGAAAATTGGACAGCCACATGCAGAAAAATGAAATTGGACTATTTCCTTACACCACACACGAAAATAGACTCAAAATGGATGAAGGACCTCAATGTGCGAAAGGAATCTATCAAAATCCTTGAGGACAATGCAGGCAGCAACCTCTTTGACCTCAACCGCAGCAACTTCTTCCTAGGAACATCGCCAAAGGCAACAGAAGCAAGGGCAAAAATGAACTATTGGGATTTCATCAAGATCAAAAGCTTTTGCACAGCAAAGGAAACAGTTAACAAAACCAAAAGACAACTACAGAATGGGAGAAGATATTTGCAAAAGACATATCAGATAAAGGGCTAGTATCCAAAATCTATAAAGAGCTTATCAAACTCAATACCCAAAGAACAAATTATCCAGTCAAGAAATGGGCAGAGGACATGAACAGACATTTCTGCAAAGAAGACATCCAGATGGCCAACAGACACATGAAAAAATGCTCCACATCACTCGGCATCAGGGAAATACAAATCAAAACCACAATGAGATACCACCTCACACCAGTCAGAATGGTTAAAATTAACAAGTCAAGAAATGACATATGCTGGTGAGGATGCGGAGAGAGGGGAACCCTCCTACACTGCTGGTGGGAATGCAAGCTGGTGCAACCACTCTGGAAAACAGTGTGGAGATTCCTCAAAAAACTGAAAATAGAGCTACCCTATGACCCAGCAATTGCACTACTGGGTATATATCCTAAAGATACAAACGTGGTGCTCCGAAGGGGCACGTGCACCCAAATGTTTATAGCAGCAATGTCCACAATAGCCAAACTGTGGAAAAAGTCTAGATGTCCATCAACAGAGGAATGGATAAAGAAGATGTGGTATACATACACAATGGAATACTATGCAGCCATCAATAGACATGAAATCTTGCCATTTACGACGACGTGGATGGAACTAGAGGGTATCATGCTTAGCGAAATAAGTCAATCGGAGAAAGACAACTATCATATGATCTCTTTGATATGAGGAAGTGGAGATGCAAGGCGGGGGGGTTTGGGGGGAGGTAGGAAAAGAAAAAATGAAAAGATGGGATTGGGAGGGAGACAAACCATAAAAGACTCAATCTCAAAAAACAGACTGTGTGTTGCTGGGGGGAGGGGGGACGGGAGATGGTGGTGGGGAAAGGGACATTGGGGAGGGTATGTACTATGATGAGTGCTGTGAAATGTGTAAACCTGGCGATTCACAGACCTGTACCCCTGGGGATAAAAATACATTATATGTTTATTAAAATAAAAAAAAAAACAAAACAAAAAAAAAAAAGAGCTCAATACCAGCTGATCTCTTACTGATGCTAATGACACACCAGGCACTTGCTGTGTGTTACCTGCATTGGATGAGCCTCACCACAATCCTGGGAGCTATGGTTTTTATTCCCAATTTACAAATAAAAGCCTAGGGTACACAGAGTTTGAAAAACAAGCCTGTAAAAAAAAACAAGCTGTAAGACGAGAGCCAAATTCTACCTTATTACCTCTCAGGCATTATAGTTGTCTGTCACTACATGAAAAGTGGTGTGTCAACTGCAGCCTGGTCAGGGAGAGGTTTTTTTAAAAGGATGATTAAAGGGCACCTGGGTGGCTCAGTGTGTTAAAGCCTCTGCCTTCGGCTCAGGTCATGATCCCAGGGTCCTGGGATCGAGCCCCATGTCAGGCTCTCTGCGCAGCAGGGAGCCTGCTTCCTCCTGTCTCTCTCTGCCTATCTCTCCCCCTACTTGAGATCTCTGTCTGTCAAATAAATAAATAAAATATTAAAAAAAAAAAGGATGCTTAAAAAAAAAAAGTATGGAAGAAAGAATATATGGAAAGATAGGTGCACTGATTCAAGCACCTTTACCAAAATAAACCTCAAATTTTTTTCTAATTTTAAGGAATTAAAATAACTTTACAACACAATTTTCCATAGTCATCCATTTTATTTAGTCATAGCAAGTGTCAAGGAAGGACTAATTGTTATTGTCAGGTGGCCAGTGAGACAGCAAATAGTACTATATAGGACTTCAGCTTTGGGGTCTGGATTCCTCGGTCTCCCTCTCTTTACGTTTGTGATCTCAAGCAACTACCAATCTTCCTGTGACTTCCTCATCTGGACAAATAACAACTACCTAACAATAAAGCTGTTGTATGGGTAATGTGAGATAACACAGAGAAAACACATGACACGGTAGTTCCTCATAAAATGTTAGTTTCAGCCAAGTATGCAAAAGAATGTAATCAAAATATACACAAACTGCAGCTGAATGTACTGTGAGGGAGTTAAGTCATAAAGAGATTCTTTGGGTTTCTGAGCCACAAACTTTCATGTACCATAATGTATAACAAATACACTAGGGCTCAACTCTTTTAGGTAAGCTGTTCGTGTTCAGCATACTTGAGAAGCTTTTTCTCCTACCTCTCAAAATTCTCACAAGATCCAAGCAACTCTGAGAAGCAGAAGATCTTAAGATCAAGAGTTGGGAGATGGGGTTTTTCCCTCTCTGATCTTTCCCCCTCCTTTAGCCCTGAACTCATATATCTTGTTGGCAAATCTGAAAGGATGAAGTCCAACCCTGTTTGACAGAAACATGTGAATAAATGCAAACCAATATGCAATTTGAAATTTTCTAGTAGCCACATAAAAAAATTAAAGCAAGTGAAATTTAATATTTTACTTAACATGATATATCTAAAATGTTATCATTTCAATATTTAAGCAATATAAAAGAGGTTTTGAGATATTTTACATAATTTTTTGTACCAAACCTTTGCAATCTAGTGTGTGTTTTACATTTACAGCCCATCTTAATCTAAACTATCATTTTGAGTGCTCAATAACCAAACATGGGTCATTGCTACCATATTGGATACTGTAGGTCTAGAGATCAGTTGACTACAATCACTTTCTATATAAGATATGATACACGGAGCGGGGGGAAGGCCATTAAAACTATCTAATGAAGAACTGAGTTTAAAAAGCTGATTTTCTGTATCTTTTAAGAACAGTTACATAGTTTTATAAAAAAATATAAATGTCCCTCATTCTTCTATGTATTAGAACTGGCTTTTCCTTGAAATAATGACACTGTAGGAATATTTATTTCTAATATAGTAATATCCTCTTACCCAAGGTTTTGCTCTCTGTGATTCAGTTACCCACAGTCAACCATGGTGAAAGCAGATAATCTTTCTTCTGACCTATCATTAGGTTAACAGTAGCCTAACAATAACAATATATTAACAATGCCTACATTATTCACTTCATCTCATCATATAGGCACTTTATCATCTCACATCACCACAAGAAGAGTGAGTACAGTAAGATATTTTGAGAGACCACATTCACATAACTTTTATTATAGCATATTCTTATATTTGTTCTATTACCAGTTATTATTGTTAATATTTTACTGTGTTTAATTTGTAAAATAAACTTTATCTTGGTATGTAGGTATGTACAGGGAAAAAAACCACAGTATACATAGGGGCAGGACAACCCTTGGTTTCAGGCATCCACTGGGGGTCTTGGATTTTATCCACATAAACCTGTGGATAAGATGGGCATATTATTGTATCTCCTGAATATTCTGTAGAAATTTTATGGCAAGAAGTAAGATCTTTTTTTTTTTTTTAAGATTTTTATTTATTTATTTGACAGATCACAAGTAGGCAGAGAGGCAGGCAGAGAGAGAGTGGGAAGCAGGCTCCCTACTAAGCAGAGAGCCCAATGCGGGTCTCGATCCCAATACCCTGAGATCAAGACCCGAGACGAAGGCAGAGGCTTTAACCCACTGAGCCATCCAGGTGCCCCAAGAAGTAAGATCTTGACATTAACTGAAAAACGTAAAATTATCTCAAACATATCAACATTCTTACTTTATGATATTCAGTGCCAATGATCATTCTCTACTTAAAATTTTTATTCTACATTATATCTAACTATATCTATATCTACTATAATCTATAGAAGATAGGTCCCATCCTTGGAACATTCTGCTTTACTCTAATGTTTATCTGTTAAATAAATATGGGCCAAAACTAGAGTAGACTACTAGATTTCTGCAATATAAACAATAATGCAACAGGAATTAGGTAAAATATTAGTTTTCTTAATATGTTTCATGTTTATAGCTCCTAGGAACTTTGTTTTTGAAACTTAAAAAAAAAAATTCTTTCCTCAGAATTAATTTGTAAATATATAACCTAAAGAGCAGCATGCCCATGTTTCATTAATTCCATTTCCATTCTTCTCATTACTATAAAGGAAATTAAATAGAACCCCGTGGATGAAGCTATATGGCTAGAAATGAGAACAAGACTAAACTGACAGCATTATTTTGGTTTGGCCAGACAGTCCAATAATAGATGTATAGCAGCCAAGGACGTATTTTGGAAGGAGGACAAATTTAACATCGGTTTTGATTATGGTATCACAAGAAAGGCATGCATTACAAAGATTTATCAGACCATCCCAGTTTGTGATACGTTAGAGGGAAGGAAGAAAACACATTTCAACTGAAGTATAGTTTCTACCTCTCTGCATGTATTACACCAAAGGAATTCACAAATTCTTATCTATCAGTCACCTGTGAGCAAACAATATTAGTCTTCTCCTTATATATATGATATCATCTGACAGAATGGTCTAGTTCTCTGTTCCCAGAGAGGATACACTATAGAAGAGGCTCTTACAGGGTGATAGGCTACCCGAATGTCCGTCCCTCCCCAGACATGTCGCTCCCCAGGGGAGATGGAGAGGGGTATTACATGTGTGAAAAGGTCATTCCAGGTGCAAGGAAGAAAAACAACACAGCAGATAAGAATAGTATCTGAGGGGTGCCTGGGTGGCTCAGTGGTTTAGAGCCTCTGCCTTCGGCTCAGGTCATGATCTCAGGGTCCTGGGATCAAGCCCTACATCGGGCTCTCTGCTCAGCACGGAGCCTGCCTCACCCCCTCTCTCTGCCTGCCTCTCTGCCTACTTGTGATCTGTCATCAAATAAATAAACAAAATCTAAAAAAAAAAAAAAAAGAATAGTATCTGAAAGGAACAGGAGCAGACAAGAAAGAGTATGAAAAAATACCATCAGATATAATGGGCATACACCACAAGTTTACTGTCAAGAAGAGCTAAAATTCAGAAATCCCAAGAAACAGATCCTAAGGAGGAAGTTTGGCTGGAAGTAGAGAGGCTTCAAAAAATCATGGTAGGATTCAGAGGCAGGATTTCGTCTATGAAAAGGGGAAAGGAATTTTAAATACTGGTCATCTTCCTAGATTGGGGGTTTTTAGGCAGCCTAGTTCTCATTGAGCCACAGATAAGCTTCAGAAGACCCCCTAACTCATATAAAATTTAATGAGATCCCCCAAACATCTACTAACCAAGAGGTTACTAACTCATTCTAAGGAATTTAAGGACTTAGTTGTTTGGCAAACAGAACTTGTAGTTAAGACTGTTAACCCAAATAAAGGGTAAAAATTAAATCCCTGAGCCTGCGTTGTGGCCTTCAGTTCCTTAAATTTGTCCAGCTGAAGCGTATAAACTTGCCAAGTGCCCAGTTTATAGGAGAGAGTCAGGTTGCTTCAGGTGAAGGGAGAGAAGTAAACTAGAAGTGGCTGGGAGCCAGGCAGGGACTAGAACTCTTCCCAGTATCTGCTCTGCCTGTTTCCCATCATCCTTAAGGAATCACCGATGGGCTTCCATCAAGAAATGAAATTTCATCAAATACGTTTTAAAATATGTCTTCTTTTCCCTTCTCCCCACAATCTCCACTGAGAAACAGATATTTATTTCTTATTATAAACAGATTTTTAAACAACTGACATAGAAAAATATGGATTAAATCATCTTTTAGATTATCTATGTATTTAACTATTGTTATCCACTCATCTCATGGGAATTGAACATTATATATTAACAAAGATTATCTTGACTTACAGGACTTACTTTAATTCATCACAGATGATGCATTATGAAGATGCCTACTCAGGCAATACTGTAACATATTATGGTAGTACTTGGGGAAAAATGCTAAGAAAATGAAGTAAGCTTATGAAGACCAGCCACCTGTTCTTTCCTGTAATGCAATTTACATTAGGAAATCCATTACTTTTTACACTGACTTAGGAAGATAAATTACTTCATAGGGAAGTCAGGCAGATTCCAGCCTTGCAAGGAAGTGGAAGGGAACAAAGGGAGAAATATAACCTTATGTTTTCTCCTTTCACCTAAAGGTTTAATAAATGGGTCACTTTAGTGGTGAGCTATATTTACTTAGGTATATATATAATGTGAACCCCTTTCATTTTTTAATATTTCCATTAATAAACTATTTTTAAGAGCAGTTTTAGGTTTATATAAAAATTGAGTAGAAAATATAAAGAGCTCTCATATGTTCCTTCAACCTCCACCACAGTTTCGCCCATTATTCACATCTTGCATTAGTGTGGTACATTTGTTACAAATGAAAACCTAAGATTGACAGATTATTATTAACTAACCTCCATATTGTACATTAGGGTTTACCCTTTTCATTGTATATTCTGTAGTTCTGACAAATGTATAATGACATGTATTCACTAGTATAGTATCATATCATATCATAGTATAGAATAGTTCCACTGCCCTAATAGCGCCCTATCCTCCAGCTAGTAGCCTTCCTCTACACCTCCCTTCCCTTTTGTTTTTAAAAATCACATGACCAATAGAAAAACATTACAAATTTTGTTTTCATAGGCTGTGTTGAACTACTATTTTGTAGGGAAACTGAAACTTACCGGTTCAACAAATTCAAACTTCTTTTTTTCTTGAACCTCCTGAATTTTAAAGACATACTCTAGTGATGCTTCATAAAAATTTTGATGTTCTCGGTCAATCTGTGTATCTGCCTAAAGAGTAAAAGAGATGCAAATCATAAAACAAAGAGTAATCATTGATAGTTCAATATAGAAAAGGACTCAAATCCTATTCTACCTCAAATTTTTTATTAAAAATTAAGTTCTACAAAAAGTTTTAATATAGCAATTATTATGCTTTGAACATACAGAGACAAGGAAAACACCGTCCTTGCCCACCAGAGTTTGTATGTTATGGAATGTGAAGAAAAGAGGGAGGATAAGCATACAACCTTCACCATAAAAAATATAAAGAAGGGAAACATAAAAAAGTAAAGAGGCATGAAAGATACTGACAGAGTTTGTCTACAGAGTAAAAAAGTAGAGGACAGGAGGGTGAATGAAGTAAGGTTGACATCACACTGTAAAAAAATCTTAGATACTTTGTAACAAATTTGGATTTTTACTGAGGGAGAATCATTTGAGAATCTTCAGTAGAGTCACATCATTAGGTAAAGTCTCAGAAAGAGAATACTGATAGTAGAGCCAAAAGAAAAAAAATTAAATAGTTCTAACTTAGTGAATCATGCTTTATCAATGTTATGCACATTTATTATGCATAACTGCAATAAGGTACTATTGATGAAATATGAGAAAGTATTATCGAGATAATTTTCTCTTTTATTTTTGATGTTGCCTCTCCTTCATGCCTATTATCATCTTCTGATGTCCTCTTTAAAACTGATCTTAATTTAGTAGAGAATCATAATTTTACTTTTCTTTCCCAGTTTTGTACTCTTCACTGCCAGTTGATATTACCAAGAGCAGATGAAAAGAAAAGAATGGGCTCCCTCTCTCTTAAGTATCCACTAACAATAATTTGGGAATATAAAATGCTTTGGAGCCATTTACAATGATAATTTCACATAGAAAAGCTTTAAAAAAGATAAAATTAGGTTTGTTGGTTTGAACATCATCATAGCATATTAAAATTTCATTTGAAACACCTTTAGAAATAATTATTTACTATTAATTTATTTATATAAATAAAAATAATCCAATATTATTAGCAACTCATTAGAGATTTTTAAAGTTGGGAATTCCAAGTTTCCAAACTAATATACAAAAGAACATATAAATCAGGTAGGAAATTTGAACCAGAAGCTTCTCAGCTCCCAGAAGACCTTCTTAGGTCCCTAACCTAAGAGTATTAAGTTATTTCCTGAGAAACTTATTGGCCACACACAATCCTATGTCATCAGAAGATAGGGAATGGGAGCACAAAGGGGAATAAAAGAAAATAAATGCTCTTATTGTTTGTCAGTAATGTGGGTTTTCCATCATCTCCAACCTAAACAACTATATTCAATATACCGAACCTGCTTTGAAGAGTCATCCAGAATATACAGAGCTTAAGAAATACTATAGTTTAATTACTTTCCAGTATGAAATTTAGAAAAGCATTCTTTTATTTAAGGTGACTCCCTCTAGTACTTAAGTTCATAGCATGCGGTTCACTAGAAGGCACTTGCTCATACATCCAGTAACAACTGTTGCTATGTATTCTGTACTGGATCAGTAGGATAACCATGTAACTTATTGTTCCAACTTTTAAAATTGAGAGGGAGCACTAGGAATATTTATGCCAGAACCATACGTATAAACTGCCATTTATAAGATGAAGGGGACAGTAAAGTCATCTTGCTAAAAAAAGTAACGTTAATTTCTTAAGAAAACCATACAGTTCTCAGACACATAAATTCTCCCCCAGCTCCAATAAGCTACCTACATCAACTTAAGATAAAGAAAATAGTTCCATGTGATATTTGTCAAATTACCTCCAGAGGAGAAAGAATTTAAGCTGGACCCTGAAAAATGAAGAGCTTTAGAGTAGGTGGAAATAAAAGGAGAGGAGTTTGAGAGAGGGAATAGAGTCAAGAAAAGTTATGTTTCAGAAGACTGCCAGGTTTGGAATAATAAGAAATGAGAGTAAACGCATAAGATAGAATGAGTGCAAACTTCATCATGTAAACAGGACAAAAGCTTCAGGAAGATGTTGATTTGTCAAAGCAGCATTTCAAGAAGATTAAAGTGAGGACAGTGTAGAATATTTTGATTAAAAGGCAGGTGATGATAAAAGACCACTTATTTGATAGGGGTAAAGATGTTTATATATCCCAGTAAGAAAGAGAAATTGAAAGATGTGGGTATGATAAGCAAGGGGAGAGGAAAACTTAAAGATAATTTTGATAACAAGAGATAATACCAGCATTAATTGAGAATTAAATAAATGAGAAACAGAAGCAAATTTGAGAAAATTGAGAAATTGAGAAAATCAGGATGGGGAATTCCACACATTCACTAAGAATTGATAGTCTGAAATCCTGGGAACCAGCAATAGGCAGTGCAGGTGGTCAGGTATGATGAAATCTTGACTCAGGAGATAGTCATTAAAATGTTACAGGCAGTACAGGAGAGATTTCAGGGACACATATGCTATAACAATAGAGACATAAACATAGACTCTAAGGGATTCCCTTCATTTAGGAGGTGGGGATAAAAGGAACCTATTGAAAGACTATTTAGTGCTATGTGGACCCTTTTTCTCCTCTTGTTTTCTTTTCCAGATTATAAAGGAAATATATATTCATTATTGTAAGTTTACTCATTATTCATTACTAAAACATAAATATAAAAACAAGAATTATAATCCTACCATTTATATTTTGATATGTAACACACAAACTTAAACAAACCTGAATAATACTGCATATTCTGGTTTAAGCTCTACTTTTTTCCCCCCACTTTATCTAATGAGTATTTTTCAATATCTTTAAATAATTTTCAAATAGAACCTTTTACAGCCATATTACACTCCATTTTTGCCAAGTTATATTGGCATATTTATTCCAATTATTCATTTGTGCCACTTCAGATGTTTCTAAATTTTTACCCTGTAATTCTTGCATCAACATATTTATACAACTTATTGTTTTGCTCATGACTGATAATTCCTCTTAAGTAAATTCTGGCCAACATAATCATTTTAATTATCTTGCACATTTAAACTTTGTTGAAATAAGTTGCCAAATTTACCTTAGGATTGACTGAATGAATTTATGTTCCCACTAGAAAAACAAAAGTGTACTGTTTGCCACACCTTCACTATGCATATTATATTCTCATAAGTTATAATAATATCCTGCAGCAATTACTAAACTGCATTGTTTTCTTAATATGTGTGACATTGAAACTTACAGTATTTATATAAAAAAGAAACAAAATTCTTATTATGGTTTATATTTCTTCTTTGATGAAATATACTTTTATATTCTTTTTAAAATTTTTAAATTTTAACTCCAGTTAACATACAGTGTTACATCAGTTTCAGGTGTAAAATATAGTGATTCAGCAACACAGTACTCATCAAACAAGTGCACTCCTTGATCCCTATCACCTATCTAACCCATCCTCCCCCTCACCTCCCCTGTGGTAACCATCAGTTTGTTCTCTATAATTAAGAGCTTGCTTGAATCTTGGTGTCTTTCTCTCTCTTTCACCCTTGCTCTTTGTTTTCTTTTTAAGGTTTTTATTTATGTCCAGTTAACATACAGTGTATCATACAGTGATTCAACACTTCCATACATCTTTGTTTCTTAAGTTCTAAATCTTAAGTGAAGTCATATGGTATTTGTCTTTCTCTAACTGAATTATTTCACTTAATATTATAGTCCCTACCTCCATCCACAGTGGTGGGAATGGCAAGATTGCATTCTTTTTTATGACTGAATATTCCATTACACACACACACACACACACACACACACACACACCCCACTTCTTTATCTGTTCATCTATTGATGGACATTTGGGTTGCTCCCATATACTGGCTATTGTATATAATTCTGCAATAACACAAGGGTGTATGTATCCCTTTGAATTCGTATTTTTATATCCTTTGGGTAAATACCCAGTAGCCTGATAACTGGATCATAAGATAGTTCTATTTTTAACTTTTTGAAAAACCTCCATCCATGGCTACATCATATTTGTGTTCCCACCAATAATGCAAGAGAGTTCCTTTGTCTCCATATCTCACCAACACTTGTTTTCCGTGTTTTTTATTTTAGCCATTCTGACAGGATTGAGGTGAAATCACATTATAGTTTTGATTTGCATATCCCTCATGGTAAATGATGATGTGAATCTTTTCATGTTTCTGTTAGCCATCTGTATGTTTTCTTTGGAAAAATGTTCATGTCTTCTGCCCATTTTTAAATGGATTATTTGGGTTTTGGGTGTTGAGTTTTACAAGTTCTTTATATATTTTGGATACTAACCCTTTATCAGATATGCCATTTGCAAACATCTTCTCCCATTCTGTAGGTTCCCTTTGGCTTGGTTGGTTGTTTCCTTCACTGTGAAGGAACTTTTTATTTTTGCTGTAATACAAATAGTCTATTTTTGCTTTGTTTCTCTTGCCTCAGGAGACATCTAGAAAAATGTTGTTATAGCCAAAGTCAGATAATTATATCTGTGCTCTCTTCCAAGATTTTTATGGTGTCAGTTCTCACATTTAGGTCTTTAATCCATTTTGAATTTATTTTTGTGTATAGTCAAGAAAGTGGTCCAGTTTCATTCTTTTGCATATAGCTGTCCAGTTTTCCCAGCACCATTTGTTAAAAGAGATGATCTTTTTCCCATTGGACATTCTCTCCTCCTTTGTCAAAGGCTAACTGACCATATAATTGTGGGCTTATTTCTAGGTTTTCTATTTTGTTCCATTGATCTATGTGTCTATTTTTGCACCAGTACCTGTGTTGATTACTATAGCTTTGTCGTATAACTTAAAGTCTGGAATTGTGACACTTCCAAAGCTTTTGTTTTCTTTTTCAAGATTACTGACTATTCAGGGTCTTTCATGTTTCCATACAAATTTTAGGATAATTTGCCCTATTATTTTCTGTGAAAAATGCTGTTTGTATCTTGAGAGGAATTGCACTGAAAGTGTAGATTGCTTTAGGTAGTATAGATATATTAAAAATATTTGTTCTTCCAATCAATGAGCATAGAATGTCTTCTCATTTCTTTCTCTCATCTTCAATTTCTTTAATCAGCATTTTGAGTTTTTAGAGTACAGGTCTTTCATCTCTTTGGTTAGGTTAATTCCTAGGCATCTTACTATTTTTGGTGCAATTGTAAATGAGATTGTTTTCTTAATTTCTCTTTCTGCTGCTTCATCATTGGTGTATAGAAATGAAACAGATTTCTGTACATTAATTTTATATCCTGTGACTTTATTGAATTTATCAGTTCTAGCAGTTCTAGCACACAATTTGGATGCCTTTTATTTCTTTTTGTTGTCTGATTGCTCTGGCTATGACTTCCAGTACTATGCTGAATAAAAGTGGTGAGAGTAGACATCCTCATCTTGTTTTTGATCTTAGAAGAAAATCTCTGTTTTTCCCCATAAAGGGTAACATTTGCTGTGGATTTTTCATATACAGCCTTTATTATGTTGAGGTATATTCCCTCTAACCCTACTTTGTTCAAGATTTTTACCATCAATGGGTGTTGTACTATGTCAAATGATTTTTCTGCATCTATTGAAATGATCATATGGTTCTTATACTTTCTTTTATTGATGTGGTTTATCACGTTGATTGACTTATGAATACTGAACTAGCCTTGCATCCCAGGAATAAATTCCACTCAGTTGTGGGAAATGATTTTTAATGTATGGCTTCTGTTCGCTAGTATTTTGTTGAGGATATCCTCAACTATGTTCATCAGAGATATTGGCTTGTAGTTCTCTTTTTCGCTTGTGGCGTCTTTATCTGGTTTTGGTATCTGGGTAATGCTGGCCTCCTAGAATAAATTTGGAAGTTTTCCTTCCTTTTCTATTTTTTGAAATAGTTTGAGAAGAATAGTTATTAACTCTTCTTTAAATGTATGGTAGAATTTGCCTGTGAAGCTATCTTGTACTAGACTTTTGGCTTCGGGAATTTTTTGACTACTGATTTGGTTTGTTTGTTGGTTATCAATCTCTTCAAATTTTCTATTTCTTGCTGGTTCAGTTTGGTAGGTTATATGTTGCTAGGAGTTTATCCATTTCTTCCAGGTTGTCCAACTTGTTAGCATATAGTTTTTTATACTATTCTCTTATTATTGTTTGTATTCTGTGGTGTCATTTGTTATCTCTCCTCTCTCATTCGTGATTCAGTTTGAATAGTTTCTCTTTTGTTTTTTGATAAGTCTGGCCAGAGGTTTATCAATTTTATTGATTTTTTTAAAGAACTAGCTCTTGGTTTCATAGATCTGTTCTAGTGGGGTTTTTTTTTTTTTTTTTTAGTTTCTGTATCAATAATTTCTGCTCTAAGCTTCATTATTCCCTTCTTTTTGTTGATTTTGTCTACTGTTCTTTTCTAGCTCCTGTAGCTGTAATATTAGGTTGTTTATTTGAGATTTTTCTTACTTCTTTAGGTAGACCTGTATTGCTATAAAGTTCTCTCTTAGAACCATTTTTGTTGTATCCCAAAGGTTTTAAAGCATTGCATTTTCTCTTTTTCTTCCATGTACTTTTTCATTTCTTCTTTGGTTTCTTGGTTGACTCATTCATTGTTTAGTAGCATGTCATTTAACCCCCATGCATGGGTGGTCTTTCCAAATTATTTCTGTGGTTGACTTCTAATTTCATAGTGTGGTGGTTAGAAAAGATGCATGGTAAGAATTCGATCTTTTTGAATTTGTTGAGGCTTCTTTTGTAACCTAATATGTGATTTATCCTGTAGAATGTTCCATGTGCACTTGAAAAGAATGTGCATTCTGCTGTTTTAGGATGGAATGTTCTGAATGTGAAATCCGTCTGCTCCAGTGTGTCATTCAAAGCCATTGTTCCTTACTGATTTTCCGTTTAGATGATTTGTGTTTTGATATAAGTGGGGTGTTAAAGTCCCCTACTATTATTGTATTATCATCAATTAGCTCCTTTATATTTGTTATTAACCATTTTATGTAATCGGGTACATAAATATTTACAATTGTTATATCCTCTTGTTGGATTGTCCTTTATCATTATTTAGTGTCTTTCTTTGTCTCTTTTTACACTATTGGTTTTAAAGTTTACTTTAAATATAAGTACCAATATAAGTATTGCTACTCCAGATTCCTTTTGACATCCATTTGCATGATAGATGATAGACTGATAGATGTTTCCCCAAACACTCACTTTCAATCTGTAGGTGTCTTTAGCTCTAAAATCAATCTCTCATAGGCAGCATATTGATGGGTCTTGTTTTTTTATCCATTCTGTCACAATGTCTTTTGATAGTGTACATTTAGACCATTTTTATTCAACGTAATTATTTATAGATATATTTATTGTCATTCTATTACCTGGTCTGTGGTTGTTTCTGAAGACTTTCTCTGATCCTTTGTCTTTCTCTCTTTCATGGTTTGCTGGTTTTCTTTAGTGATATATTTGGATACCTTTCTCTTTATTCCTAGCATATGTATTAGTGGTTTTTGATTTGTGCTTATCATTAGGCTTATATATAACATCTTCCGTATACAGTAGTCTGTATTAAGATGAACCTCTTGTCTTCCTCATGTTTTAGGTATATGGTGCCATGTTTTACAACCTTTTATTTTGTGGGTCCTTGACTGATACCTTATAAACAATATTCATTTTTACTTTTTTTTCTCCTTCCTTCATACTTTTTGTTTGTTTGTTTTTGTTTCCTTCCTTCATACTCCTACTTACCGTCTTTCCTTTCCACTCAGAGTACCCCTTCAATATTTCTTGCAGGGCTGGCTTATTGATCACAAACTCTCTAGTTTTTATTTGTCTGGAAAACTCTTTATCTCTCCTATTCTGAATGATAGCCTTGCTGTTAGAGTACTCTTGGCTGCACATTTTTCCCATCCAGCATCATGAATATATCTTGCCACTTCCTTCTGGCTTAGAAAGTTTCTGTTGAAAATTCCCATGATAGCCTTAAGGGGTTTTCCCTTGTATGTAATTGTCTTCTTTTCTCTTGCTTCTTTATTTATTTTTTTTAATCACTGTATTTTCTTTTTTTTTTTTATCACAATGTGTCTTCATGTAGATCAGCTTTTCCTTTTTTTTTTTTTGAACTTTGTTGGGGGTTCTTTGTGTCTTCTGGATCTGGGTATCTGTTTCCTTTCCAGACAGGGAAATTTTTAGCTATCATTGAATTTCAAATAAATTTTCTGCCTCCTTTTTCTCTCTTCTGTGATTTCCATAATAGTGTTATTATATTTGATGGAGTCACTAATTTTCCTAACTCTATTCTTATTTTGCATAGTTCTTTTTTCAATTTTTGGAGTAATTGCTTGATTACTTTCTATTACTCTGACCTCTAGGTCATTAATTTGTTCCTCTGCTTCTTCCATCCTGCTATTTACTCCATCAAGTGTGTTTTTCACTTCATTTATTGAGCCCTTTATCTCTGCTATGTTATTTCTTATCTACATGTTAAGGGTCTCACTGATGCCTTCTACTCCTTTCTGAAGCATAGCAAGTATCTTTATGATCACCACTTTTAATTCTATCTCAGTCATGTAACTTATATCTGCTTCACTTAGATCTTTGGCCATGGCCTTAGATCCCTTGTCCCATTCTTTCATCTGGGACAAGTTCCTCTGTCTTCTCATTTTGTTTAAGTCTCCGTGACTATGTTAGGAAAGTCAGTTACATCTCCTATTCTTTAGAGTAATGGCCTTATAAAGAAGAGGTCCTATAGTGCCCCACTTGTAGTGTCCCCTATTTCCCAGGGCCTGGCACTTGTGGGATTATCTCCAATGTGTGCTTAATGTGCTCTGTTCTTGTGTCCTGGCTGCTTTATCCTTCAGACCAGTCATCTGCAGAGGCTCTCTTTGCCTTTCCAGGCCATAGTTGGTCCCTAGCCTGAATGTGGTGCCTTTCAACTAGGTGTGCTCTGGTCTGCTTGTGAAATGAGACATACTGCCACAGCCACTAGAACCTAGGCTCCACAAAGTTCCTGCATCTGTAGATGCAGTGTTGGTAGGATTTTGGCTGACCTGCAGGTGGGGGCCTGCAATTCTGGGACCAAGGCAAGCATGACTGGGAAGGGTGATTCCACAAGGGGGTAGGGGGAGCGTCTGCCCTGCAGTGGTTCCCACAGGTGGCCCTGTGCTTATGCTGAGGGGCAGGGGAGGGAAATGGCACCTGCCATTTCTTTTGTTCTGGGAGGGGTCTCTTTGTGAATGCTGCCTCTTTGGCACATATTCCGAGATAAGCAAATAACGTCTTCACTGGGTGACCCAGGTGCTCTTCAGATCACTATTTCCACGCTGTATGCCCACAAACTGTTTACCCTGCCTTCCCTCCAAGAGCAATCCCAATGCTGCCAGGATCTCCCTGAGCCAAGCCCGCTGACCATTAGAACTTCAGGCTTTAAGCCCCATGGTTGCCAGAACTTGTGAAATTCAAAATTCAGTTCCTCTTGCTTTCTAAGCCAATTGCTGTGGGGATTCGTTTCTCTACTGTGCTCCCCTCCCCCGTCATGCGTTAGTCTCTCTCTCTCACCCTTCTTAGCGACTGTGGCTACCCCTACCACAATGGCCATGATCTATTTCTCTCCTGAACTGTGTTTTTGCACTTCCTACGTTCTTTGTGTGGCCTCTTCTCTCCCTTTAGTTATGGAGCTTTTTTCTGCATGTCTTCGGGTCAATTTCTAGGTGTTTAGCATGATGTGATAGCTATCTATTTGATTCATGGGATGAGGCAAACCTAGGTAGGGTCCTCCTATCCTGCCACCATCTTCCCCTCCATTTTCTGCTCTTTCCAATTCTTACTTCATATTTTCCATTAAAGACCTTTTCACACTGATTTGCAAATGCAACTTGTATATAAGAGATAGTAATCCTGTGTCATTTGTTGTACAAATTCCCTAACACTTAGCCTTTTAATTTAATATCTTTTGAAATAAAGATTATTTTGATGCATTCTGGTCTTTGACATTTCCTTTATGTGATCTCTTCCTGTTATTTCATACTTAGAAAGACACTGTCCAATTATACATCAAATATTACTTCTTTTCATTCACTATAAAGTCTATAATCTTAACAAGTCTGGTTCTAATTCTGCTTACTCCAATGACCCATCTATATGATGGCCTTGTAGCTTTATCAATACAAACTGACCCCTAATTCAGTCCTAAAAATGGACAACCACTTATTTTCCATGAACAAATCAACAAGGATTCCACTCTGCAGGTGAGAAGGCACAGAGCAATCTTTCTGAAAAAAATAAGCAGGGTGCTGACAGAAGAACCAGAGCTGCTCTGGAAAGGAAGAGAGGTTACAGAATTAAACACATGTATGGTAGCATCTCCCTACAACAGGTTTGATTCCTGGAAGGGCAGAGGGAAAAAACAAAGCAAAACAAGGCACATGCTTCCTTGGCTACAATCCATGCTCTGAGGAGCCACTCTGGCACAATTTGTGTTGTGGGCTACGGCTCCTGGAAAAGTAGTATGTGCCCACATGTGTGGGGCAAATAGAGAATGCTGCTAACCATACTATAGGTTTTTCCAGACTCCAAGTAAATATAGAACCAGAACAGATATTATTTTCCACCATAGCCTAAGCAATTGAGAGTCACTAACAAGCTAATATTAAATATAGAGTTAGGTTGTCAAGGAAAACGGAAGTATATCCTCTAAGGAATTTTAAAATTAAGATTAAGTTAGCACTTGCTTGATGATTTAAGCAATGTCTAAGTGTGGTCTCTCATATTCACCAGGAATCTGAAAAACATATACCCTTTAGAGACCCTAAAAAGCACCATTGCTTTAGAGACATTGTATTTTTAAAACTGCACCTAGCCATAGCCCTTGGCATGGCAAATAGTGGTATATTGGTGATAATTAGGTGAGACTTTCTTCACCAGATTATATCTATGCAATGCATTCTTTCCTAAGTTTGTTGTAGTGTAATGCCCAAAGAGGTACATGAGCATTTAAGAAGTTTGGAACCTGTGAACATAATATTAAGTTACAACATAGTACTTCATAAGATTAGATATGTCTATGAAAACTCAAAATATGACTTTTCTTAATGATAGTTTTTCTCCATCTCGATGTAGCCAGAAATTCTTTCCCTCAGCACAAATTGGATATTAATATATCCTATTTTAATAATAGGCGCTAATAACAAGATATTATTTATCATGAACACATGTTCAAATAACAAATATTCCAAATATTAGACTTTTTAAAAAATGTTTTTAAATGAAGAAATTCAGTCCCCTCAATAAGAACATAAAAGTACAGAAAAAAAAAAAAAAACAGAAGTAAAAACAACCTCCCATACCTTTTGACTCCAGCTCACTGCATCCAAATTCTAACTTGTCAAGTATGCCTGGTGGGTAAATGTGGAGGTAAGGTAAATAAAAAAAGGAATAAGGAAAACAGAGAACCAGGCTGAATTTGATAAGCAGTTCAGTAAGGTTTGTGCCTTTACTAGAAAGATTAAGAGGAGGCATTTGAAAGAGGTTCTTAACTATGATACGTAGAAGTACAGATAGAAGAGAAAGAAGATACTGGAGGAGACTCAGCACAGAATAAGATTCCTTGCAAAGGTCTGGAGTAAGGAGCAACCGGTGAACTAGCTCAACAACTCCCAACCATACTGGGTTTGATGTCCATGCACTGTGTTTTAAGATTTTATTGATGCCAAGATCATAATGGCAAGAGGGTCCAATTTTTTTTAAATGTAGCTCATCACTGTACTGCAACTGTACTATGACTTAGTAAAAGAACTACTCAATTTTATTACTTACAGTTAAAAACTACCAATGAGAATAAATATTTCAGAAAAAAGAAGAAATTGATTGTTTAAATGCATAGAGGTTAAAATTTCTGCTAACTTGTTTTTTAAGAAAATTGATAGAAATTTTATTTTATTTTTTAATTTTTTTAGGGATTTTAAAACTTGTAATTTTGTATCTGTTTTACCCCTAATGCAAAAGCAACACTTTAAAAGTAGATATTTTTAAAAAGCTATTTCATCAATTTGGTAGGTCCTGCCTTTGAAAATATGCCCAAGGAGGAAAATAAAAAATCTTACTTCATTCTTCTCATCATTGCAGGAAATAACTAATCTTTTACTTGGAACTATTAATATTAAGGGTCATAAAGCATGTGAAATGTTCAGCACAGTGTCTGTCCATTGTAAGTGCTCAATTAACTCCTATTATCATTTTTTTATTATAAAGTAGCAAATTCTGAGATACTACCACCTTTGGAAATTTGGACTTCACATGACTTAATGCTAATGTCCTGTTCACAATTCAAGTGGAAAAGCTTACCTCTTGCAAATGAGATTCCTTTTTCTTTGCAGATAAATTTAAATGTTTATCAAGAATAGAATAGTACTTTTCACTCTCCTTGTCAAACTTCTTCTTTCCATCCTAGGAGATGACAATAACAACAAAACATTCTAATTCGAGAATAAAACTGATTTTTTAACATTCCCATCAAATGTCCAATACAAGTATTTAATAAAGTTTTAGTGAGCTCCAACGAAGCACAAAACTTGATGGAGTATGAAAAAGAATGTGAAACAAGTAATTTGAATATGTATTCAAATATGTATTCAAATGTATTCAAATATTCTCAAAGAAGTTCATGGAACTATATAGTATGGAGGGAGGCAGGCTGGCTACAGTAGAATCCCTCTGAGAACTTTATAATTGATTCTTAACAAGAGATTCTGATCTAGTAAGTCTGAGATAGGGCCAAGAGAAAATGTCTCATTTATGCTTTTTGGTGGTGTCAGTGAGTTAATATGTGACCAATTTGGAACACTGCTCACACAGACTCTTTTCAAGGAATCATTATCTCACAGCTACAAAAAGATATCTGACACTTTAAACAATTCATTCTAGATGGTGAAAAGCTGGTAGCATGAAATAATGAAATAAGATGCTTCAAAGTCAAACCAAAAAGATTAGCAACATCTTTATTATATACTTATCATAACTATAATAGCTGACCTTTGCTTTTCCCTAAAATTTCCCAAAATTACATTGATTTATAGGGAAAACTGTAACCAGGTTGGCCTTTTGTGGAAGAGGAGGACAACTCTACATTTCATCCTGTGGCACACTCTTATACAAATGCAAATGGAATAAAATCCTGGGCATATAAACTTCTCCATCTATAAATATGTTATCCACCAGGTAAGGGTTTTTGTTTCGTTTTGTTTTGTTTTTAAAATTTATTTACTTATTTGAGAGAGAGTGAGCCCAAGTGGGAGGGGCAGAGGAATAGGAACAGAGAATCTCAAGCAGACTCTGCACTAAGCATAAAGACCAACACAGGGCTTGATCTCAGGACCCTTGAGATCATGACCTGAGCCAAAACCAAAAGTAAGATGTTCAACAGACTGAGCTACCCAGGTGTCCCAAAACCAGGCAAGTTTTTTTTTTGTTTTTGTTTTTTGTTTTTTCCATTTATGAGTCCAATGAAGTAAATACTAGGTAATCAGACTCATAAAATTCATTGGCCAAAGAAGTACGGTTACTTGCTTTTATTTTAGTGTTTCTGGAAGTGTAATGCCTGAACCACTTTAATAACAGTCAAGTATTTTTAAGCCTATTCAAAATGTAAATTCCTATTTCCACCATCTAGAAGTTTGGGAATTATTATTTTTAGCAATCTCTATGATTATTATACATAATGCTTTACTTCATTATTTGCTTAAGTATTTGAAAGAGTTTAATAAAAAATAATAGTTAGATATGAGCTCAATTCACAGCAGCACATACTAAAATTAGAACAATACAAAGAAGATTAGCACAGTTTCTGTGCAAGGATGACACACAAATTTATGAAGTGTGTCATACTTTGGGGGAGTAGCAAAAAACAGGCTTCCAGTTATGGAATAAATTAAGTCACAGGGATGAAAGGTACAGCATTGGTATATGGACAATGGTACTATAACACTGTCGTATGGTGACAGATGGTGGCTACATTTGTGGTGAGCACAGCATACTGTACACAGTTGTCAAATCATTATGTTGCACACGTGAAACTAATATAACACTGTGCTGTACATCAGTAGAAAAACCAAACCATGAGAGACTGTGGACTCAGAGAAACAACCTAAGGGTTTTGGAAGGGAGGACGTGGGGGTATGGGTGAGTCTGGTGGTAGGTATTAAGGAGGGCACATATTGCATGGAGCACTGGGTATTTATGTAAACAATGAATCTTGGAACACTACATCAAAAACTAATGATGTATTTTATGGTGACTAATATAACAATAAATAAATACATATATATTTGGGAAAAAAAGAAAATTTTAAGAAAATAGATGGATAATTGTACAGAGGAACAGGAGAAGGGGAGGAAAGGAGAAAGGGATAAGAGAAGCAGGGCTCTCGCCTGTTTTTCACATTATCTGAGGTTGTCAGACTGAGATTGATAGATCCAAGTAATTCTATTTTGATCCACTGGCACCTTTGATGTTTTCAACCCACTAGGATCTAGTTCCAAATATGGAACTTTAGAAGGTTAACTGATAAAATTACACTGAATGGGAAGAGCAAGTAGGATGGTACTGCAAAAATTCAAGTCACTTTTGGACCATTTAAGAAGTACCAATATGTTTGTAAATTCAACTACTAGATCTATAAATGAGAAAATTCAAAATCTCCAAAGGATTTTCATTACATAAGGACAAAACATGGTCCTACTAGGAGAAACACAATTAAAAAAAAAAAAAAAAAAAGAGTGGCATTCACATTTAAAAAAAAAAGTCTACTGAGAAACTCACATTACAAAATGTGGAGTAGCAGACCCAAAAGGAAGCAGGGAAGTCCAAGGTTCAGAAAGGGAAGAGCTTGTCCTCTCTACAGTTGTAACAAGATACCTGGGTGAACATTTCACCATTTTCTCAGTGGAGTTTATTTTTTCATCTAGCATTTCATACACACAATTGACCTGCCCAGTCAACCTGTCAA
Source organism: Martes martes (assembly GCF_963455335.1). Lineage (NCBI taxonomy): Eukaryota > Metazoa > Chordata > Mammalia > Carnivora > Mustelidae > Martes > Martes martes. The sequence continues at coordinate 84,054,845 of NC_137898.1, read as the reverse complement.
AAAGGCTCTCTCACTAGCACTTTTGAGCTCCTTTTCTTTTTTCTCTCCTGGCCATCTCTCCTTTGACATAAATGCGCATTTCTTCCAATTTCTACATATTCAAGTTACAACCACTTTTAGTATCCAACTCATACAGGCCTCATTCACAAGCCCCTTCCATCAACTCTTTCTCCCTTTTGAATGCTCACAGAGCTTTATACATGGACTTCTCACAGTGTTCATGTCTGACACTGTAGCAGAGAAATTTATGTATATACCCTATCCTCTTTCAAACTGAATATTTGAGGGAGTGCTCAATAAATATTTAATGAAAAAGTGAAATTCTTCCTCTTATTACACTGGGCACCAAAGTTCCTCACAGATATTCCATTTGATTAAAAACAAACAAACAAACAAAAAACCAATATCCATGATACCAGGGACAATTCCACACAAACAGTTTAACTCAATCCCAATGTACACAAATACTGGGAGGCAACCGGTTACATTATAGTATAGTACACAAGACTGATTCACTTTTGTCTTATGCTAGGGGACTTAAAATTCTTTGCTTTGCATAGAAGAAACTGGGTAAAGATGAAGAGAACACAGCTGCAGTGACAACACTAGTATCTTTGTTTACACTTGAGTGTTTGATGGCATTTTTGGAAACATTAATTCAGTGCCAACATGTAGCATTCCTGGCAATACAAAAATCATTCCCAGAGCACTTCCTGGACTCTTACTCAAACCCTAGTGCTTCACACCATCAGGCCAGCAAAAAAGATCTACTCAAAGATTCCAGTGATGTAGAAAACAAAAACACACTTAGATCTAGCATAAAATTAAAGAGCTGAGTAGGTCACAAGAAGGACAACTATAATGTGGGGAATCATGTTCTTAAAAACAAAGAGCATTTCTCCTTGAAATTCACATCTGTCCCAAAAGCCATGATATACTCCTCATGGAAGCCAAGTCTCATTTGGACTTACTCATTTAACACCATAGAGCTACGCTTATTCTTTGAGTTATATGTTCTGGATATCAAGCTAAAAATTTGCTCTGAAACAAATGCTATAGATAGAAGGGAAAAATACCCATGAGTCTTTATTAAATGCTGGATGTGATTCCTGTCTCATTGTCACAGCATGATTCAAAAAGGGAGACTCCACTATAGTTTTACATTTTCTGTAAATCCAGTTAACGGTCTTTGGACTAGGTAATCATTTAAAATGAAGTCATATGTGTGATGTTTGGATGCATGTGAGTATATGTATTATAAAATTTAAAAGGAGATCATCCAAAATAGCAAATTATTCCTCAAACCCAATTTTAGCTGGCAAAAGTATAAGGTAAGTTCTGGATCTGCAATCAATCTGCTTTCCAAATGACACTACATTTACTCTAAGCACAGTGGCCATATTATATCTTAGCTTCTAAGATTAGCAACAGTGGTTATGCCACACCCTCACTTTACACTTTACACAGTAAAGTAAAGAATGGGAGGGGAACTCCAAGTGTCAATTTTACTCCAAATCTGTATATAGCAAAAAAAAAAAAAAAAAAAGTCAAATAATTATAAAAACTATAGATCTACCATGCAGATAAAAACTATGAAATTATACATAATTGTTAAAAGAAGGCCAAACCAATCCCTTACAATGACCGCAAGAGGGTACCAAAGACGAAGAACAGAATCTACCACAACATTTAGAAAATCACAAATACAAATTCTCAAAATGTTATCTAACTGCATTTTTTTCTATAGAAGACCACTGCAAAGTTTTGTTTAAACAATGTCAGTAATGTTTATTTTAATGTTGCCATGATATAAATTATTAAAAATAAAAAGTTTAAAAAAATAATATATTTCTTTTTTAAAAAACGGAGCACATGCGGCACTTAGGTGTCTTAGTCAGTTAAGCATCCAACTCTTGATTTCAGCTCAGGTAATCATCGCAGGGTGTGAGATCAAAGCCCTGCTTCCGGCTCCACATGGGCATGGAGCCTGCTTAAGATTCTCTCTCTCCCTCTACTCCCCACCCTGCTCTCACTCTTCTCTCAAAAAAAAAAAAAAAAAAAAAGAAAAGAAAATGAAAATGAAAAAAAAAAAAAAGAAAATGAAAAACCACATATTTAGTTTAGGATTTATACATCAAATTTTAAGACTATTTCAATGTTATAATTATCAACCAAGATACTGCGAAATTTCCCATGCAACTAATTATGTCATTGTGTTAGTACACCTATTAGCTAATAAGCAGTTTGCGCATATTATGAAAAACTCCTTCAAATGAAGGCATATAAGTAGAAATAATAATAGAAAGAATAGGGGCGCCTGGGTGGCTCAGTGGGTTAAGCCTCTGCCTTCGGCTCAGGTGATGATCTCAGGGTCCTGGGATCGAGCCCCACATCGGGCTCTCTGCTCAGCAGGGAGCCTGCTTCCCCGACTCTCTCTGCCTGCCTCTCTGCCTACTTGTGATCTCTGTCTGTCAAATAAATAAATAAATAAATAAAATCTTTTTTTAAAATAGAAAGAGTTATAATTAAAACGAATAGCTACATTTCTTATTCAAAAATATGTGGACTTCTTATAACTGGCATTGTGCTAGGCATTGAGAGGATAAGTTATAGCACTGGATACCAATCCTGGCTAGACTTCTTCTGATGGTTGGATTTACTCACTGATTAGAACGGCAGTCCAGGGCGACATCATCATCTCTAAGTCCCAAAGTGCCAGATGCTAGGATTTCATGACCACATGCTGCATGGTTGTAGGAAACTTAGCAGTTAGGATTTCCTAAGGCCCAGGAGATTCCTGGTAACCAGAAACCAAGGTTATTGAGAATCTTAGTATAGCTTACACAGCAATGTCCCTCCTGTGGTAATGCTACCCAACCATTCCCAGTCTCCCAAAACACTGTCCACCAAGTCCTTCCTCCTCAATGTGCTGAAACATAGACATTCCAAAAGGTCTCCCTTCTGGGTAGCTGTCACACTATAATTCACCACATCTTCCTCATTTCCAATTACCCCATCACAACCACTACCACGTGATCAAACTCGTAAGGACCAAGGGTTTCATACTGGCCTTTATGAAGAACTTCTACAAACTGGAATGATTTAAAAAAAAAAAAAACAGAAATAGATATGAAGGTGTAAGACACAGAAGAGGAAGGTCCAAAGGGTAACAAGCATATGAAGAATTGTTAAAACTCATTAGTAATTAAGAAAAAAGCAAATTAAAATATTGGGATATCACATTGTCTCAGATGTTGGCAAGAGTTAGAAGGTTGATTAATGCTACATGTATATGTACATTGAGTATATATGAAGATACAGGAGGCTTTATATATTACTGGTGGAATAGTACAGTGGTGCAGACTTTTTCTAAAGAGAGATCTTGCACTACTAAGTGGCCCTAAGAACACAAAAAGTTCATAAACACAAATGAGGATATGCATCTGTGGGGACAGGAAGATAGCCAGTATATTCATTAATGGACATAAAATGAACTTGATTCAAACCATGGAGTGCTAGGCAAAAGTCAGAAGAAAATATTAAGGGGTACCTGGGTGGTTCAGTGCTTAAACAAGTGTCTACCTTCAACTCAGGTCATGATCCCAGGGTCCTGGGATTGAGCCTCACATCTGGCTCCCCACTCAGCAGGAAGCCTGTTTCTCCCTCTCCTACTCCCCCTGCTTGTGTTCCCTCTCTCACCATGTCTCTCTGTGTCAAATAAATAAATAAAATCTTAAAAAAAAAAGAAGTAAATATTAAATGTTGTTGGATCTTAAAACACAATTCTGAGTTTAAAAACACAAAACAGGTAAGTAACACTAAGTCATTTACATAAATTTAAAAGCCATGCATACAAAATGGTAACAATTTTACAAAAACACAAAAAAACAAAAATACACATATTAAACTCACAGGAATGGTTATTGGGTAGGGAAGAAAATGAGAATGAGGTATGAAAAAATGAATAAAACAAGAGAGGGTTGTGAACTAAAGGACAATAGATAAAAAAGGAAATTAATCAGGAAACCCAACATCTGACTGACAGAATTACTGAAAAAGAAAGTGGCAGGAGAAAATTCCCTAAAAAATAATAGATGAAAATTTCTAAAACTGAGAAAAAATTTTTCCATATTAAAGTGTCACAGTATGTACAAAGCACAATAAATGAGAAAATGCCCATAAGACATATCATCATAAAATATTACAAACCCATGGATAAAAAGAAAACCTAAAAACAGAGGTCAAATAAAAATTATCAGAAATCACAATAATGAATCCATAACAACATCACAGGAAATTAAAAAACAAAAGGTCAATGCATTCAAAATTCTGAGGAATAATTAATTCTAATCTAGATTTACTATATCCACTTGAAATGGCACTCTAGATTTGAAGGTAGAATAAAAATATTTACAAACATATTAAAAAATATTATACATGTACCATTTCTCAAAAAGATAGTGAGAGATGTGCTACACTAAAATGAAGGAATAAACCAAAAACCAAAACATAGGATCTAGGAAAACAGTTTAAACAGGCAGAGGGAATTCCCAGAATTAAAATAATATGAACTTCCATGAAAACAGATGGACTAGTAAACCTATGAAAGTAGCCAGTTAAGATGAGAGTTTCAGGAGGAATGACTCTTTAAAAATAAATAAATAAAACAAATGTATCTAATGTGTTCAAACATACCAAGATATGTTTTATAATTATGTTTGTGCATTTGAGAAAAGAGCATTTTACGCTGATTTTACGGGCAAGCCAATTATTAACTCTAGGAAAAATGAAAATATGCAGGAAACAAAATGTAATCATAACTTGGTATGGCTTACCTATGAACAATAATTTCAGTATTATATAAACACTGACCACAAGTTTTAAAAAATTTGACTATATATTTGGAGGACGGCAGGAGCAGAAATATATATGGAGTAGCAGTGCTTGTGGTGCTGTAAAAGTGTGTAATATTCATGTTCCATTGTAGGTAAATTAATCTAATAATGCCTAAAATTAAAGCAAAATATACTAGTTTATTGTTTAGGAAAATGGAAATTAATGTAAAACAATAGTTTAAAGAATTAAAAGTGCTTGACTTTGTGGAACTTTAGAGCAGAGAGATGGGGTAGGAAGTTGATATATTTTATAATTTATCAACCTTCACACATTATTAAATTTTTAAAAACTTTGTATACATTCAATAAAAATTAAATTCAATCTAAAAATAGGAGGAAAATAGAGAACTAACTTGCAGAGTGGGAATATATAGAATATATAGGAAGAGGTACAGAAATATAAATGTTAGAAGGGTACTAAGAAAGGGATAGAAATTAGAATACAGGGGAGAGAAAATTTTCTATGGGTATGCTAAACCTTGCTCACAAATTAGTTTTTTATGAATTCATTAATTTGAGCCTTTATGAAATCCCCATTTTGCAACTGGTACTGCTACTCAGGCTGACCAAAGCTGAGAAGAAAACTGAAAAAAGGGACCAATCTTTCTTAAGTGACTGCAAAGTGGTAGTTTGCATAGCAGAGCTCCACATGCAAACCCTACAAGGTAAAAGTAGGTATCCTCATTTCACAAACATGAAAACATTATCAGAGAAGAAAAGCAATCTGAATGAGATCACAGTGTTTATAATGGACAGAGTGAATAACTAACTGAAATCAATCGCCTAGTTCCAAAGCCCATGTTATTTACACAGTGAAATGCAGCCTGGAGAAGCCTGAAAATGCAGACTATAGCGCTTCATTTTAACTCCCTTCTCCTTAAGAAAAAGGCCAGGGCGGGGGAAGGGAGGGGGGTTTTGAGGAAGGAGGCAGAGGAGATTAAGAGAGTAGAGAAGACTTCTGTTTCTGGTCCAGGGTGTAAGGAGCTCAGCTGCTGCTGTCCTATCCTAAGAAGAAGTAAAAAAGCTGAACAAACTCAAAGATTAATAAATCTTCTTAGATGTTTCAGAGTAATAAGGTCACAGGGCAAACCACTGCCCCAAAATTTAGAGGGCCAGCTAGGCAGATACAGAGAATCATAATTTACTGGAACAGAAATCCCCCTGGAAATCTATACTGGGGTAGAAAAACATGAACTGTAATTAGAGAATTGCTGGAAGCTCAATATGTAAGTCTAAGGTAAAAATTCCAGGGGGCCCACTCATACAGCTCCCCCCACCCAACCTCCCCATATACAATTTTGTTAGTTTTATCCCTAGGAGCTCAAGGAAATTCTCACAGTCAAGAACAGAGAAAAATCCCCTCCTGCTGCCTACAGTATGTATAGAGAAATAACCATTTTAAAAAATGCCAGAGCATTCTGTTCTTCTTCGGAGAAACTATTTTACCAGTTTCTACATATTAGGGTTTTCTTTTTCTTTCTTTTTTTTTTTTTAGATTTTTTTATTTATTCATATGAAAGAAAGTGAGCATGTGTGAGTCAGAGCAGGAGCAGGAAGGAGGGTGAAGGAGAGAGGGAGGAGGAGGCTCCCCACTGAGCAAGGAAGCCTGAAGCAAGGCTTTATCCCAGAACCCCAGGATCATGACCTAAGCCAGGGCAGCTGCTTAACTGACTGAATCATCCAGACACCCCCATATTAGCATTAAAGAGCTGCGGGAAGGCAAATGTCTAACTCCAACACCCTCTAGCCATTCTGTCTCATCTAAGGTGGAGAAGAAAGGAGCTGGGAGCAAACTGAGATGCACTGGTAAAGTTCACAGTCCAGGAGCACGGGTTCACCAGTTCTAGGACCTCCTCACACCTCACTACTAACATGGTAATGGCCTAGTTTCTCTTGCCACATATATCATGCCCCGTTTCCAAGAAAAGGTTGTAAGACATGCTAAAAGGCAAAATAGGGTGTGAAGAGGCAAAAGAAGTATCAGAAATAGAGTCAGCTATGTTGGCAAAAATGTTAGCATTCATTAGACCAAAAGAGTTTTTTTGTTTTTCTGTTTTTAATTTGAGCTAAGGGCTCAAAAGGAAAAGTAGATAACATGCAGGAACAGATGAGTAATAAGTAGAGATGCAAATTCTAGAAGAAATTACAAATGCTTGATATAAAAAACACTGTTACAGAAAAGAAGAATGTCTTTGGAAGTAAACTGGACATGGCTGAGCAAAGAAACTTAAGAATGTTTATTAATAGAAATGCTAAATGTTAAATGTTTATTAATAGAAACTTCCAAAGCAGAGAAGAAAAAAAAAAAAAGACTAAGAACAAACAAACAATATCTAAGAATTGTGGGACAACTACAAAAAGAAACAACAGAAGAAATAAGCAATAGCTAAAGCAATAATGACTGAGAATCTTCTCAAATTAACATCAGACATCAAACCACAGATCTAGAAATTTCAGAACCAAGTAGGTGAAGCGCCCAAGAAAACTATACCTACACATTACACATTCAAGCTGCAGAAAATCAAAGATAAAGGAAAAAATCTTGAAAGAAACCAGAGGAAAAACACCTTACCTATAGAGGAACAGAGATGGGAATTTCAACCATCTTCTCCTCAGAAAGTATGAAAGTTAAAAAAAAAAAAAAAAAAAAAAAAAAGGTAGAATGAAATATCTAAAGTACAGGAGGAAAATATCCCCACCAATCTAGTTTTCTACAACCTATGAAATTCCCCTTCAAAAGTTTAAGCAAAATAAAGATTTTCTCACACTGTGGAAAATTTATTGCCAGTAGACATACCTTGTAAGAAATGTTAAAAGTTCTTCAGGAAGAAGTAAAATGATATAGTCAAAAACTGGGATACATACAAAGAGCATCACAGAAAGAATAAGGGAAGGTAAAATAAAAATTTATTTTTCTTATTCTCAGCTGAGTTAACATAATAACAGCTTCTTCACAATATAGCATCAACAATGTATTCAATTCTGTATGCATACATAAATGTTTGCCTATGTATAATTGAAATGAAGGACAGCAATGGTAGACAGGAGGAAGGAATTAGCAGTATTTTGTTATTATAAGGTATTTGCACTATCTATTAAGCAGTATAGCATTATCTGAAAGTGGATTTGGATTAGTTATAAACGTATATTGAAAATTCTAAAGCAACCAGTAAAAAAAGTTTTTAAAAAAGTATAATTGATAATGATAAGAAAGGAAAGAAAAGAAAATACTATAAAACACTCAAATAAAACAAGAAAAGGCAGAAAAAGAGTAGGAGACAAAAATATAAAGAAAGAATAAGAACAACAAATGGAAGATAACAAATACGATAGATACTAATGCAACTATATCAACAATCACTTTGAGCATCAATGTGCTAAATGCACAGATTAAAACACAGATTGTCATAGCGGATCAAAAAAAATGACTCAATTATATCTTGTTTATAAGCAGCCAACTTTAAATATAAAGACATATACATTAAAGGAATAGAGAAAGATATACCCTGCTAACACTAATCAAAAAATAGCAAGATTATGTATATTAATTTCAGAAAGAGCAGACTTGAAAGCAAAAAAATAAAAAATAAATAAAAATAAATAAATAAATCAGGGATAAGGAGGAGCATTACACAATGATAAAGAAGCCAGTTCTTCCAAAAGACATAATTCTTAATGTGTGTGCACTTAACAGCAAAGCCTCAAAATATGGGAGAATAATAGAGCTGCAAGGAAAATAGGTGAAGCCACTACCTTATCTGGAACTGCCACAGCCATCTATTAGAAAGGGTCAGGTTCAGCAAGGAGAAAAATCAGTGAGACAGTGAAACTCTGCGGCACCATCGGTTGACTGGGTATAATAGACATCTATAGAGCACTTCATTCAACAGCAGCAGAATACACATTCTTCTCAAGCTCACACGGAACATTTCTCAAGACAGGCTACATGCTGGGCTATAAAATACCTCTTAGCAAATTTAAGAGAATAGAAATCATAAAATGCTTGTTCTCAGTCTACAGTGGAATTAAACTAGAAATCAATGACAAAAAGATAGCTGGGAGAAAAAATTACAGAATACTTAGAGATTAAACAATACATTCCTAAATGACACATGGCTCAAAGAAATCTCAAAAGAGATTTTAAAATAATTTGAACTAAATGAAAACACAACTTACTGAAACTTGTGGGATGCAAGTTTAGAGGTAAATTAAAGCACTAAGAAACAGGAAAGGAAACAAATGGGTGAAACAGGGACAAGAAGAAGCAGAGGAGGTACTAATGTTACTTTAGACCTTGGGAGAGGGAGAAAACTATTGAAAGTTTTTGGTGGTTTTCAATTGTCGATCTTCTCTGACCATGGGAAGGCAGGAAAGATTGGAATCAGGAGGATGGGTAGTGTTGGGTATAGCTATAATGTAATGGGGTCTGGTATGACACTATGAGTAAACCTAAGGTTACACAACTCTGCATGCAAGGCAGGATATTTGGAAAATTACATTCAGTAAATTTAAGGATTTCCTAATTAAAAGTAACCCAAATCTTTTCTTCATGCCAGCACTGAAATGTCTCTGTGATTTTCTTGGATGACAAAGGACTTAAAGAAAAATCTAAGTCACAAAATTCAAAAAGCGCTGAAAATGTGGAAGGAAAAACAAATGTGGAGAGATAAGACTATGACAAAAACTGCTTATAACAAACACTGCATCCAACCGAAAAAGGAGTTAAAAGCCATAACAAGTAGAAATTAATTAATATTAACATAATACTTTTTTAGTCCAAAATTCCTAGAAAACTGAGCCCGAGGCACAGCTTGCCTGCTATACGCTTGCGTGCAATTCTTTGTAAGCAAAAGTGAGGGAAATAGGAAAGATAGACATTGAAAGGATGAAAATACAAGTGTTTATTACTGAACTAACCACAAAAGCAGGAGGAAACACAGCCAGATGCTCAGGTAATATGGTGCACCTCTATTCAGGTTTTACAAAACCAACACACCTCAGGACATTTTTTTTTTTTTTTTAAGATTTTATTTATTTATTTGACAGAGAGAGATCACAGGTAGGCAGAGAGGCAGGCAGAGAGAGAGGAGGAAGCAGGCTCCCTGCTGAGCAGAGAGCCCGATGTAGGACTCGATCCCAGAACCCTGAGACCATGACCTGAGCTGAAGGCAGAGGTTTTAACCCACTGAGCCACCCAGGCGCCCCACCTCAGGACATTTATAAGCAAGATTTATCTGTCAGTTCCATTCTATACTTGACCCAAATGCACTCCACTACAAGAACTCTCCTGCACATCAGACTAAGTTTTTGTTAATGAATATGACCATAAGCATTTGGTGGCAGCTTCTAGAAGACTTCCAAAACTACTCAGTGCTCCTGTTCCTTCAACCTTTCCTCCTCCAAGGGGAAAAACATGGTCAAACCTGCACTGTAAAATGATCTCCCTGCTCACCTCCTCTGCTCTTCTTCCTTGACCCTTGGGATAACCTCTTCTTATTTAAAAAAAAAAAAAAAAAAAAAGCTTTTTTTTTTTTCTTCCCCCTAAAATAAAAAGATTTTATTTATTTTTCTGAGAGAGAGAGAGCACAAGTCGGGGAAAGGGGTAGAGGCAGAGGGAGGGGAGAGCAGGCTCCCTGCTCAGGGGATCCCAGGACCCTGGGATCATGACCTGAGCCAAAGGTATATGCTCCATAGACTAAGTCACCCAGGTGCCCCAAGAGTAGTGCTTCTAAAAGAATAGTTCCAGGAGAAAACTGAACTATTGCAGGTATTTCTGTATAACATCTAATTTGCGTAAGCAGACTGAAGGACTCCCCACTATAAAGATGAGAGAGAAACAAAGAGATGGAGACAGACATTGGTTTTGATTGACTGATTCAACCCAACATATTAACAGTGTTGAGGCTGAAGAATCCTGGACTAGACTATAAGCTAACGTGACCTCCCACATAAAAAAAAGTCCATTGTGTAAATGCTGAATGAATGACTTATAATCAGCCAATTCTGTGAAACTATGACTGTCAGTCACAGCTATCCTCTGGGTTTTATTACTAGTTGTACGATCCTGAACACTTAACCACTCTGGGATCTTAGTCACCTTATCTGCCATATATAAAAGATTTGGGATTCCACAACTTCAGGTCAAACATTCTGGAAGCAAATACAGCATAAAGAAGTAGTTGATGACTTAAAGCCCAAAATGGCTGCTTCTCTGCAGTTGCAGTATGTAAGCTTTTCCCGACACAGCCATCATTAAGAAATACCTTGGAAGGTTGGTATTGAGCTACCCAGTTGCCCCTCTAAATGCAATCACTGGTGGTATGGCCCTGCATACTGGCAAACAATTCCCACTGCACCAAGATTAACATTAACAATTAGGAAGGTGGAGATTGTAAGAAATACCTACTCTGGCACTTTTGGCCAGTGCTCTCTTGGCTGCTCATCTGCCTTATTAAGCTTGGGATTTTTGACTTCATTGGCAAAAATCCCTTTTTCAAAATTCCATATTAACTGATGAGAATAGTGAAAAGCTTAAAGGAAAGAGAAAATTCTCAGAAGGTTGCTGCTTCTGAAGATTGTCAGTCTGGATGGTAGTGCTACCACTTGGCGCTTTCAAGTCTCACAGTTTAAGCCACAGACTTAAGAACAAAGCACAATTTTCATTCACAAAAAATACATTTTTAAAAATATTTTACTTTACAATTTCAGCATTCAGTGCTATTTGTGCCTGAAGTTTAATTAGCTACATATCATGTTCTTTATAATCAAGAAGTCCCTTTGTTATATAAAAAATAAGAATACTTGGAAAATGCAGTCTCTATAGTCTAGAGTCACTATCTTGTCTCACGTGAAGTTACCAACACTAGTATTCCTACAGCTCACTGAAGTCTAGACTATGTTACTAATTATGCCAAATAAGCAAGGGCCGGTCACACCTAATTTTTTTAAACTGAAATATACTGAAAGACTATTTGGTAGAATACATTCAGACATTTCTTCAAAATATAAAAGTAGAAATGTGGACGACTGAAAAGTCTTTATTTTCGCTGAAATACAATCATTCTAAAATTCAAAACTGTCACTTTAAACAATGATTAATTCTTTCTTACATCATCAAAAATACCAGAAAAAAAAAAAAAAGCAGACTTTGGTTAATAAAATGTGCACTTAACTCCTCGCAATGAAGTTACTCATTATTTTCCAAGAAATAGTTAACAAGTGCTTTTAATGACAATCTTAGTCAAGTTTGTTTGTTTTTTTTTTTAAGATTTTATTTATTTATCTGACACAGAGAGACACAGTCAGAGAGGGAACACAAGCAGGGGGGAGTGAGAGAGGGAGGAGCAAGCTTCCCGTTGAGCAGGGAGCCCAGGGCTCTACCCCAGGACCCCGGGATCAGGACCTGAGCCGCAGGCAGATGCCTAATGACTGAGCTACCCAGTCACCCCTCTAAATGCAGTTTTAAGATTCAAACAATTAAGTTGTGAAAATGAACAATGGGGAAGGCTAAAACAAATTTTTCCATCAATTGTGCACAGTGCTTGATTTAAGAAATAAAGTTATGCTTTACTAGGAAATTTATTAAGTACAATTAGCAAAAGTAATTATTTTGGGGGGGGGGGGCAGAGGAAGAGAGAGAATCTTAAGCAGCCTGTATATCCAGTGTGGTAGGGCTCCATCTTATAACCCTGAGATCATGACCTAAGTTGAAATCAAGAGTCGGATGCTTAACCCGTTAAGCCACCCAGGCACTCCAGCAAAAGTAATTCTTAAAAGCTTAGTTCTGTAGTCTCAAGAAATGCAAAATCAATAATTACCAATAATCTGTATTATTCTTTCTTCCAACCATTAAGAAACCAAACCATAAAAATAAATATTTCGGTATTATGATTTTCATAGATTGAAATATATCTCCAAGGATGCCAATCACTCAATGGAAGATAAATTTTATATTAAAGGATATATTAGTTTTCTTTTCAGTTAATTAAATGGAATTGAGTAACCATCTGTACTATTTGTCAATTATTGATGATTCTAAGTTTTTCCTCACCTTATCTGTGTATGGCCTGTTGGTCATTCCCTGTGGCCTATTTCAAATAAGTGAAAAGGAAAGTTTTAGCCCAACTTAATCTATTTTATATATCATTAACAATATTTTAAAGTTAATTCGAAAGTTCATTTTAATGCAAAGGCTAACAATAAAAGTTATTTGTTCTTTCCTATAGTCCAAATATTCTCTCTCCATATCATGTAGGCCAACTTCAATCACAGACTAGGAACATCTGAATGAAATTAATTTACAGTAATATAGAGATGAAATTTAAAACCCAGGGACTCCAATCCTTTAAACACAAACACACACACACACACACTCCTAATAGTTTCTCTAAAGAGCAGTGTTGTTTGAATAAGCATTCCGTCATTTATCATAAAATGATCTCTCAACTCTTCGTGGAAATCATATTATTCAAATGTTCCTGGCATTGTAGCGAACGTATGATGAGCACCAGGAGGGAAATCTAAGGTGAAGGAAATAACTTACAAGTTCTTTTAGTTGCTCTTAAAATACAAGTGTGTTACATGGTAACCACCTGTTCTCATCTCCAGTTGAAGAAATAGAAGGAAATGGGCTAAGTCTGAGATATTTAGGTTAGTTATAAGTTAGAATTTTTAAGCTACTTATACCTGACTATGCTGGTAGACATGAGGTAATAACAATAAAATGTGACCAAGTAAACCAGAGAGCTTCTTCCCGAGAGCTCAGTCACAGACGATATACAGAAACCCAGAAATAAAATGTGCCTCTAAGGGCTGACAGAAATCAAGAGGTAACTCGACAATATTTGACAATTATGATGACTGACTGAAAACTGACATACCAACACTTTCCTAGAAGCTGCTATAAGGTCTTCTTCATGAATTTCATATTCTTCATTTGGTTCTAGATAGATATCGCACATAGTTCCATTTGTATTTACAAAGATGGCTTCTCTTTTATCATGCTTTCTAGGCCTAAACACCAGATTTTGCAGTGTGAATTAGAGATAAGCCTACAGTACCACTTGTTTGAACCTGAATCAGTACTACTGACTAATTAGGAAATATAATACTCGAGAAGTAGACTGCTATTGGTTAAAATGTGATACAGATAAGGAGCTACCAGCCAAATCATCTGTTTTCTGAACATCCTACTCCGAGGGCATAGGTAGCTTGCCCCAACCGTGCTACTTCCAAAATACGTACAGAGAAAGCCTTATCTTTCAAGGTACCTGACTGTCGCAACTCTCCCAGTGTCTCTGTCCATATTACATAAGACTTTCATTTCAGGACATTTTACTATATATTTTTCCTTTTGTAAGGGCCTACTTAATCAGAGGGAGCCATTTTGTTGCAGTAAACTTAGATTGACCCTGCCCCTCCCAGAGGAACTTACTTGCAAAGCCTAGATACAAGGGCGGGTCAGGCCAAGTGAAGACATCCAATCAGTGGGGCACGCATATATCTACTAGGGTAAATTGAAATTCAATTGGCCGCCCGTGTGTAACCTAGCAGTTTTTTTGTGTGTGTGGCAGATCTAGCATGACTGTGCAGTTTTCTCTGTGTATTGCAATCTCATTGGCTACCTGTGTATAGCCTGGCTAAAAGTGCCTCTATAAAGGTTAGTTTGCGAGGGGAGTAGTAGGAGTAGTAGGAGGAGTTAGTCAGGGAGAGCCGTTAGGATAGCCGTCATAGGGTAGTCCTCGGAGCGTCGTCATGGCCGGTGGGAGCGTCGTGGTCATCGTCCTGTTCGTCATAGTCCTTGGCAGCAGCGCCGCGACAAATGGCCTCACCGCCAGCAGCCTCACCGCCGTGAGCGGCCTCACCGCAGTGAGCAGCCTCACCACTACCGAGCCACGGCCCCGCAGCCAGCGGCCCCACCGCCTGGAGCCCCTGCCCCGAAACCAACAGCCCCACTGCCTGGAGCCGCTGGCCCCACGCCAGCAACCCCGCTGCCCCAAGCCGGGCCCCGACACCAGCGGCTCCGCCGCCCCAATGCCAGCGGCCTCATTGGGGCGGCCTTGCCAGAGCAGCCTCATTCTGGGGAGTGGCCCTGTCTGGGGAGCAGCCTCGTGGGCAGCGGCCTCCTCCACAGCGGCCTCGCCGGAGCAGCCTCCTTCCAGGGAATGGCCTCATCTGGGGAGTGGCCTTGTTGGAGAGCGGCATCGATCAGAGCGGCCTTGTCCGCAGTGGCCTTGTCGGGGTCGTCATCATCATCTCTTCATAAGAGATGGCCCCTACCAGTCAGTTTGATTCTCGATGCTTGGCGCGAAATAAAGCTTTGCTTGACCTTCGCTTTGTATCAGTCTTGCTCCTTTGATCACGGACCCAGCACCTTTTAGTGCTTTTCTCTGGGGATCGTCTAAGAAAGGTTATCTTTCCCCCCAAACATCCTGATTTATTCAATGATACTAAGTACTCAGGATACTAAGGCCCATATATAAATAAGATATACTGCCTATTCTGGAGGCTCTCATAGTCTAATGTAGGGAAGACACAAAGCAAAGCAAAGCAAAACAAAACAAAACAAAACAATCAAATACAGCAGTGATGACTAGCTCATGATCAATGTAAATTAAGACATGGGCTAAAACCAAAAAAGTAATTTGAGGGATAAATTATGGCTGCCAAACTCTTCCGTACATCCTAAGAAGTTTTAAACTCTAGACACTACGTTTACTTTATTCAGAGATTTTTTTTTTTTTCACTGGGACAGAAAAAGATCAGACTTATTTTATTAAGGGAGATTCCTCTGGCAGCAAAATAAAAGTAGCATTTAAGGGGAAAGTATAAGTAAGAGATAATTGGGGTCTGAAATAAGACAATACAGGAATAAGTACAAAGGTACCAATTTAATAAATCTTTCATGACTTGGTGGCTGTATAGACATGAGGAGTGATGTCAGGCATAAAAAATGACGAAGGTTTCTGGCTAGAAAAAAATTAGAACATTTTTGTGGTTACTCCATGAACTGAGATCAGGAAACCTGTCATTCTTTCAGACTCCTCCTTTTCCTTAAACATATATATATATATATATATATATATATATATCCAGGGTGCCTGGGTGGCTTAATTGGTTAAGCATCTGCCTTCAGCTCAGGTCCTGATCCCAGGGTCCTGGGATCGAATCCTGCATCGGGCTCCACGGAGCCCGCTTTTTCCTCTGCCTCTCTTTCTGTCTCTCATGAATAAATAAAATCTTTTTTTTTTTTAAGATTGTATTTATTTAATTGACAGCGATCACAAGTAGGCAGAGAGACTGGGGGTGGGGTGCGGGGAAGGGGGGAAGCAGGTTCCCTGCTAAGCAGAGAGCTCAATGCGGGGCTCGATCCCAGGACCCTGGGATCATGACCTGAGCCGAAGGCAGAGGCTTTAACCCACTGAGCCACCCAGGTGCCCCATACATAAAATCTTGATTAGAAAAAAAAAAACAAACCTACATCCATTGGTCCTATCTATGATTTTTGCCTCCAAAATACAGAAGTAGAATAAAGTTTTAAAATATATTTCATGTGGTGTTATATGCAATTAATGAATTGTTGAACAGTACATCAAAAACTAATGATGTATTATATATCAGTTAATTGAACATAATAAAAAAAAGAAAACAAAAACACTAATTCAAGAAGAAAAAAATAAAATATATTTCAAAATTAATGCAGTAATTTTGGACTTTGAGGTCTCCCAGATAAACTAATTAATACCTGCCTGGTTTTCCTTGCAGGTGTTGGTCCTTCTTCTATTATCCATACTTTAGCTAGACTATTTAATCTAAAACACAGTTCTTTTAGCATGTGCCCCTAGGTAAATGGTTCCCCAAAGCAAAAGAACAAAGTCTAAACCTCTTAGCAAAGCAAACAAGGCCCTTCAGAATGTTGGAGATAAGACCAAATATCTGTCTTTGGTCTTATCTCCAACACTTCCAACTTCCTATCTTATGCTCTAGTAATACCAACATTCCTGAAGTTCTTCCCACATACCATTATAATCTCTTGCTTGCTTTGCCTCTGCTCTTTGTTCTTCCAGAAAAACCCTTCTTCCTCTGCCTAACTCTCACTCACCCATCAAGATACCTCCAAGATCATCTGAAAAGAGACTGGATTTTCACATTAGATCAAGTGCCCTTTGATGTCCTCAAAGAACTTTGTTATCTGCACATACCTCTGACTCAGCATTTATCCTGGCAAATACATAAACAGTCTGTATTTTACCCATCAATAGTTGCTGACTTTGAGTTATATCCTATGGCTTACCTGTCTTTGTACCTCTAGGAATAAGAAAAATGTCTACCTGCCATGCAGAAGGTTCATAAATGTTTTCAGACCTAAAGATCTGAAGACTATATACAAATAGGAACAACTGAGAGATGAGGGGGAGGCGAGAAAAGGACAGGAAAATAAAAGAAATTTGCTATGGGCTGCACAGCCTTTTGTTCCTGATCCATCTGTGAATAAATGCCATCTGTGAATAAGTAAATATTTTCTTGGAATTATGATTAAGCCATAAGCCATGTTTTTGGTGATACTTTCTTTTGTAGGGTTGAGAATTGTGATACTGTCCTATAGTAATAAATACATATTTGGTCTCCATCCCCATTTCTGGCACAAAGCTCCTAAAACTACCTTGAAATTTCCTAAGAATGCTAAATATGTCTTGATATTCAAAATAAGACCAACTCAATCGTACCTGAGTTTATGTTAATAAGGCAACTTTTGAAAAGCCCCCAAGGAGGAGGGCAGGTTGCTAGTGGAGCCACCCATGTGATTATAGGACTGAAATTTTCAGTCCTACCCTCTTGTCCCCACCACAACCTACAGGGAGGGGAAAGGGCCTGGAAACTAAATTAAACCACCAATGGCCAATGATTTAATCAATTGTGCCTATGTAATGAGGCCTCCATAAAACCACACAAAGAGGAGGTTTGGAAAGCTTGTACACTGGTGAACACATGGAGGTGCTGGGAGAGTATGGAAGCTCCACACCCCTTCCCATATCCCTTGCCCTATACATCTCTTCCACTTGGCTGTTCCTGAGTTAAATCCTTTTATAATAACCTGATGGTCTAACAAGTAAAATGTTTTTCTGAGTTCTGTGAGCTGCCTAGCAAATTAATCAAACCCAAGGCAGGAGTCATGAGAAACTCCAATCCATAGCCAGTAGGTCATAAGTATAGGTGACACTGGACTTGTGACTGGCATCTGAAGTTGGGGGTTGGGGGGTTGGGTGTGTAGGACTGACTGTTTAACCTATGGGATCTCACACTATCCAGGTAGTATCAGAATTAAGTGCTTGATGGTATGTTAAAGAAAAAAAATAGAGACACCTGGTGGCTCAGTGGGTTAAGCCTCTGCCTTTGGCTCGGGTCATGATCTCAGGGTCCTGGGATTGAACCCCGCATTGGGCTTTCTGCTCAGCAGGAAGCCTGCTTCTCCCTTTCTCTCTCTGCTTGCCTCTCTGCCTACCTGTGATCCCTGTCTGTCAAATAAATAAATAAATAATCAAATAAATAAAAAATCTTAAAAAAAAAATACATGTCAGTAGGGCACTATCTGTTCTCATTTGTCTCATGTGCCTCAGAAGAATCAGCTACCTGATTTCTTATCATTAAAGATTCTATAAGACTCTATAGGAAATCAACTCAATGTAACATTACCAATACACTTGGTTCCCTAAACTCTCTGGCTGCAACTGAATTGATAAAATCAGAGGACCCAATCTTTGGACTGTTTACCTTAATTTATGCCCTGTCAGGCATGAAGGGAAAATGGTTATTTTCCTCAAGCTAGTATCACAAGGCATAGCAGAGAGAAGAGAAGGGAGTCTTGGAGTCTATCAGAATTCATATCCCAACTCCATTATTTAATAAATTCTGCCTCATATATAGACAAGGTCATCTTTGCGTGCTGCCAGATCTGATCTGGCAACTAGGTATCTGCCACATAGCCAGTGAGGAAGGACATATTTTCTGAAACAAGCAACTTGTGCACCCATATCTCAGGCTCATGGTCATGGAAGACCAGAGAAGAAGAACTGGTTGGATTTGAACCTACAAGGACACTTACCCGAATGATATGCAATCCAAAAATTTCCAATTTTTCACTGCTGTAGAGCTACCCAGGCTCTCTACCCACTTAGGCATTTCCAAGATTCACTGCTTTTAGCATTCTTACTGGGATGTGGGCTTCCAATAGAATTCAGCTCTCTTTGTACCCTAAGAAAATTCCAAATCTCGGGGCGCCTGAGTGGCTCAGTGGGTTAAGCCTCTGCCTTCGGCTCAGGTCATGATCTCAGGGTCCTGGGATTGAGCCCCGCATCAGGCTCTCTGCTCAGCGGGGAGCCTGCTTCCCCCTCTCTCTCTCTGCCTACCTCTCTGCCTGCTTGTGATCTCTATCAAATAAATGAATAAAATCTAAAAAAAAAAAAAATTCTATAAAAAAAAAAAAATTCCAAATCTCTACTGAATCCAGAAATTCCTTTGTCTGGTTATTAGTTCTCCAGAGGAATGCTCAGGAAGGATTTTAAAACATCCTGAAACATGAATGATAAATTTCCCTATAGTTAAGCCTTAACAGAAAAGAAATTGAGGGAGGTAGAGAGATAGAACCTAAGTTAAATAGCAGCAAAGTACTATGGCTTTTTTGTTTCACCAATGGAACTTTTATTTTTGTGACTTTATCAACAAATGATTCTATTTTGGCTTCTGTGTAACATATTTGGACCAATTTGCTGGCTAGTGGCAAATGATTCCATTCAACATCTTTTGAGTCTATTAGGCTTATAAGATTATTTACAAAAATAAATTCGTAGCTTCTAAATGAAGCTGAACTTGATAACAAATACAACAGAGTCAAAGAAGGAATGCTACCCAAAGACTTGGATTGGATTTTTGGGACAACAGAGCAAAAGGACTGAGGTGGCTTATGTTAAACCACCACCATCAATGACAAAAACCTTACTGCTTTTAAAAGAGTTTTAAGTTTTAATCACTACTGTTGTAAATTTTGCTGAAATGATAACTCGAACAATTTACAGTAACTAAAGAAAACCAAAGGATACCCATCCCAGGTTGGCAGGTTTTGTTATGATCCAGACACTAAACAACTGCACATTATATCCTATAATGAAGCTATATAGGGAAGACCACATGTATGACATGACCATACCGTACAAGTGAATGAAATCAAAGTGGGAGAAATATCCGCCATCTGAGTTCTCATTCTAATTATGCTTAAGGTTAGCATTACTCATAAGATGAACTTTAAGGATAAAAAACTAACTTGTACAGATTGTTGTCATAAGTGTTATTACTAGCATCAAAATGTTCAAAATTGTCCCGACACAGTAAACTATCCCAGATATTATTTCTTAAAAATATATGGCAGCGTGAGAACCATACTCACCTTTTGGGTTATTCAAGCACCCCACAAAGACTTCTGCCTTCTTCTTATAGACCCCAGTGATGAAACCTGTCCCTCTTTCTAGACTTACTAAGTGTTTTTATTAATACTCTTCTTTATGTAGCTTCCCAAATCAAGCATCCAGTCCCTTTAGTCTTTGGAATTTTGCTATTAATGTGCAAACAGACACGATAAACAATACCAATATTTATACTGTGTTACTCTGTGTCAGGGATTGGGGATATCAAAATGAATGCAGAATCTGTCTTCTAAGAGTTCAATCAAGAGATGAAGATAGATAGAAAGATAAATTAGAGCCAAGCTCAAAGGCTGTGTGCTGACAAGGATAAGGGTTCAGTGACCACGAAAATCCATGGAGGTCCCAGGCTAAGAGATCTTGTAATTTGGGCTCCCGATTTTTTTGTTGTAGATTTTAATCTTTCTGCCAAAGACTTTTTCACCCAAAAAACAAAATGAGAACAGAAAGGAAATTGTAAAAGATGAAGGAGATCTGAAGGATGCATAAAGAAGCTGGAAGAAAGGAGAAGAGGTATTGTCCACGGTTTAGAAAGGAAGGGAAGAAACGGTTACTATAGTATAGCTAGCAGGAGGAAAGCAATTAAAACCAACCAGAATGGGGCACCTGGGTGGCTCAGTGGGTTAAAGCCTCTGCCTTCGGCTCAGGTCATGATCCCGGGGTGGTGGGATTGAGCCCCGCACCAGGCTTTCTGCTCATCGGGGAGCCTGCTTCCCCCTCTCACTCTGCCTGCCTCTCTGCCTACTTGTGATCTCTCTCTCTCTGTCAAATAAATAAATAAAATCTTTAAAAAAATAAAAATAAAAACCAACCAGAATTCACTGGCTCAAAGCCTGACAAAAATACAAGTGGCAAAGCAGATGGGAAACTAAGGGTGGAAGATGGGAATCAGCCAAAAAGGAATGATGATACCAGTCTGTGATCTTGTGCCCCAAGAAACACACAGCAATACTCATGAGCACTATCTTTACCCAAATTAAAAAAAAAAAAAAAAAAAAAGAAAGAAAGAAAAGAAAAGAATATCTTTCTCTGAAGGAGTTTACAATTACAGTCTAGACAGAGAAGATGGTGGTACCGTGATAAAAGTTCACATATGCTCAGAATTGACAGGTAAGCACAGAAGGGGAAAGAAATACCTCTTTCCCATTCCTCTCCTGAGTCAGACCTCTTTGAGGTCATTCAAATATTTCAAACCCAGGGCTAATCTCCAACATAGTGAGGGCCACACTTATTAGAGCTGAGGAGCCCAATGAAGTGATACATAGCAGTACTTTTCAAAATTCACTGTGCATTTCAGTCAACCAGAGATCTTATTAAAATGAAGACACTGATTGAGTAAGGTCAAGAGTATGACCAAAGAGTCTGCATTTCTAATAAATTCCTAGTTGGGCTGCTAAACTGCATTTTGAATAATAAGGATATGGAGAACATGGTCTCTCTTGTTACCACGTGGAAAATTAACGACGAGGCAGGGAAAATCAGCCAAGTTCTATAAATATTATCCAAAAGAGACAGTTTAAAAGTGAGGCCAAGGAAAAGCTGCAATTAGTCCATGGCTGGATAGAATGAATCAGAAATTGACATTTTTCAAGCATCGATTTTATATTAGGCACCTTCACGCAAACATTAACCTCACAAATCCGGGGAAGAATAGGTATTATCTTTTACCAGCATGAAAGTTAAGTAACTGTCCTGAAGTTCATCAAGTTCACACATGACACAGCCAGGATTCAAAACCAAGGTCTATCTGACTCAAAATCTATGCTTTTTCCTCCAAAACAAAACATTCACTGAAAAGCCAAATTCAGAATACAACCAAACCTAAAGCAGGAATTTTAAGAAGCCATGAGAGGCTAAGATCTTTCTTTTCTAAACATCAAGTGCTATCTGATAATTAAAGAAAATGTAATTGAGAGATTCCATCCTAAAATTCTAATGTATAGAGTAGCCTTACATGAAGTATTATAGTAAAGCCCCACAGTACATACGAATTTATTTCCTAAAGTAGTCTTGTTCTTTGAGGAATAAATTAAAAACAAAATTTCCCAATAGCTAAGTAAACAACATAATAGATCAGAAAATACACATAGAAAATTTTCAAAGTGTCAATGCATTTGAGTTTAATTCTCAAAAGGGAATACTGTCCTTTCAGATTTTAGTCCCTGGCACATCAATAAAAACTAAACAATACCACTTGGCACTCTAATTCTAATGGATAAAAAAAAAAAAAAATTCAAGAATTTGGCTTAGAGAGACAATACATCTCACAATGAGCTCACCAACATTACCAGCTGGGGCCAGTTAACCACATTTACCAAATAAGGCAAGTTTTTTCAATGCTTAAAATCTTTCTACAGTGAGCTCACTTCACTTTTCACTGGATTTCTACAGTAATTGTAGAGGTCATCTCTCCAATGTGGAGCCAGTAAATCACCAGGCTCTCAAGGCAAGCGTGGGCTGCATGGTCTCTGGAGAGCATTCAGTTTGGCTCCATATTATTACTGACTGGATACAGAAGAGAAAGACACAAAAATCTACTCTAAAAGCAGAAGAGTAAGAAGCTATCTGTATTAAGGAAAACCTATTGATAAAATCAATGAAAGCTGTTTATTATTGTGCATAAAAATGGTAGACCTTATCTTATTTCTCTCAATGTATGTGTCCAGTTGCAAACATACTTGTTATCTAGTGCCCAGTTTTTACAAATAGATTCACAAATTTTAATAATTTTGGTTAACAAATGAGTCACCTTATCGTACAATCCCAAAACACCAAAATATTTTTTTTCCATTACTAATGGCTGCTTTTGTATGGTTGTAAAATGGTGCACATGAACAAAAGAAATTTAAATCTATAATGAGATTTTACCACATTTTTACTTAAAATAACACTTTTGGGAAGAAGGCTGTCCACATATTTAGCAGTTCCAGCTGCAATTTGAAACCTCAACAAAGGCAAGCAATTATAAAGTGGTTTTTACTTGGCCATCTCTTAACTATTTAAATATATTCTACTTCAGAGTATAAAAGGATTCATCTTTTTCTAAATTGCTATCTGCAAAAAAAAAAAAAAAGCTCTAAACTGAGAATATATATTTGGCATCAAAGATAACATTCCCAGGAAGATATATATGCTTGAAATAAAAAATGTTGGTGTTTATGACTTTTAGCCACTAACCTGTTCAAAGTCACACCCAATTTATATTACAATAAATTCTGTGGTTTTCTAATCTAGGAAGCTAAGTAATCACATTTACTTTATTAAGATTGATACCAGAGAAGGTCTATATTTGCATGGAGACCTACAGGATTACAGAGGTTAAAAATGAAATTTGTCTCAGGACTCAGACTAGGCATTGCAAAATTTTTTCTGCAAGATAGTAATCTTGGGGCCAGATAGTAATATTTTATGCTTTGTGGGCCATACGGTCTCTGACACAACTGTTACTCAATTCTGCTCTTCTAGGATGAGAACCGCCATAGAAAACCCAAACAAATGGGCAATGCTGTCTTCTAATAAAGACTTTTTTATGGGCACTGAAATTTGATTTCACATAATTTTCATGTCACAAAATATTGTTCTTTTAGTTTCTTAAACTATTTAAAAATATAAAAACCACACACATTCATAGTTCGAGGGACACAGGTAGTGAGCCAAATCTGGCATACAATTTGCCACACTTGGACTTAAAACAGAAATTAAAATCATTTTCAACTCAGAAAAGGAAACAAAGGACGGGGCGCCTGCGTGGCTCAGTGGGTTCAGCCTCTGCCTTTGGCTCAGGTCATGATCTCGGGGTCCTGGGATCGAGCCCCGCATCAGGCTGTCTGCTCAGCAGGGAGCCTGCTTCCCCCTCTCTCTCTCTGCCTGCCTCTCGGCCTACTTGTGATCTTTCTCTCTGTCAAATAAAAAAATAAAATCTTTTAAAAAAAAAAAAGGAAACAAAGGACACCCTTAACTCTTCGGGGTGGGAAACTCATCCTGAGTAGAAGAGAATGGAGTCACCCTCGGTCCCTTAATGAGAAACTTGCTCAGCACTGGCACTGGTACATATGAACTGCTAAAAATATCACACAGGATGGCCGGCTCACCCTCTTCTGTGCCATCATTCTTTTGGGAATTTGTTAACAGCTGAACTCACAGATAGGAATATCAGCCTCTCAGACCCAAAGGCAAGGACAGAAGTAAATTCTAAAGAGGAAAGATATAGTAGACTGGAGAAATATATTGACTCAGAAGAAAAGCATTACAATGGCAAGAGCCCAAGGGGCACCTGGGGGGCTTAGTCAGTTAAGTATCCAACTCCTGATTTCAGCTCAGGTCGTGATCTCAGGGTCCTGAGATCCAGCCCCACCTCAGGCTCCTGCTCAGCACAGAGTTTGCTTAAGATTCTTTCTGCCTCTCCCTCTGCTCCTTGCACGCTTGTGCACTGATACACATGTGCATGCTCTCTCTCAATAAATAAGATCCTAAAAAAACTAAAAAAACAAAAACACAGTGGCCTAAGAAAACTGCAGGGCTAACAAAGGGGTTCATCTTTGAACTACGTGGGGAATGGGGAGGATTATTCTAGAGGTTTGTGGTTGGATGGAGGGTATTCAGTGGGAGCTTAGAGTCAGAGACCTTTATATGACACAGGCCTAAGGTTCCTGTTGGTGTGGTTTTCCGGTTACATGCCTGTGCAGCTGGCAGGTATACAGAAACGGCTAGATAAACTGATGGCAGGAAAAAATTACATAAACATTCTAATGCAAGTATTGATGAATTATGGGCTGACAGCTAGTTTCTCAGATTCCAGCCTTTCACAATGCTCCTATCTTCTTAAAATACAGACTAAGACTC
The DNA here is from genome assembly GCF_963455335.1 of Martes martes. Classification (NCBI taxonomy): domain Eukaryota; kingdom Metazoa; phylum Chordata; class Mammalia; order Carnivora; family Mustelidae; genus Martes; species Martes martes. Next base: position 84,029,635 of record NC_137898.1, on the reverse strand, counting down.
TGCCCACCTGAGTATCATATCTGCCATATGAGTAAATTATCATGGCTACAAGCATGTGCCTTAGAGACAAACTGCCTGGGTTCAATCTCTGTGCTTTGTCATTTACCAGCTGCCTATTCCTTAATAAATCACATTATTTTCTCTGTGGCTCAAGTGTACTCATTGATAAGAAGAGGATGAAAATAATAGCCCCTACCTCACAGAGCTGTAAAGACGAAATAAATATATGATACCTGCCTAGAATACATTTGATATGTATGATCAATATCTATTATATCCTATTCATCATTATCATGATTTTTGTTACACCCCAAAACAAAACAAAACAAAAAACCCTCCTTAGTGGCAACACAAAACTCTCCATTATTCTGCCTTAGCTGAATATTTCCTGCCTCATTTCTCACTAATTCACCTTCACCTTTCATTTATATTTGCATGCTAAGCTATGGCCCAATATTTATTCACATTATGGGTTATCACATTAGGGGGTTATAACTAGCATTTGTTTGAATGAAATAGATTACAGTAGAATACAACTGAAAATATCAGGTTATATCATAGGTTATAACAGAAGAGTGTTAGTGCATATATTCATTGCATTATGACATAAAATGCATTTCTTAATGTGGTTCATGTTGCAGGCAGGGTGGGACACTAAAATCAACAGCTCTAATCACATCGGAATATACCAACTTTCTAAGCCACATCACAATTTTTTTTACACCATTATGACTCTTCTCTTTTGTTTGGGATGTTGTTTACCACTTGCACTAACTGGAAAGTTTCTGCTAGCCATTACATTGCATGTGCTGATGCCAGAACATCACAAAAGTCTTTGCCAGAAAAAACTGTTCCACTGTTCTTGTAAAACTATGGGTGTACTCATATATACCATTAATTCCATTTCATCATAATTATCTGTTTCTCTGTGACTGCTTTTGCTGTACTGTTAACCCCATGAAGGCAAGCATCATATTTTATTTTTGTGCTTTGGAGTCCCTAGACTCCACACCATCTCTAACAAAGCAGATCGACACTGTCTAGTTGAATGCTTTTGTATCAATAACTTAAGATGGATGATGGCATGCTAATCAACTCTCTAATGACTCAGAGACAGGCAAGGAGGATTAAGTAGTAGAGAAGAACCTGTTATTAGATGATAAAGTATAGATGCCAAAATATCTCATTACTTTGGAATGAAGTAGCAAAAGTCTCACCATCAAATCCATAGTCTACTAAGCAAGTATGGAATCAAAGTGTTCTACCATAATTGCTGCTGAGATTTTATTTTGATCTGAATAAACATTACAACACGAACAATGAAAAGGTAATTAATTTTATCAGCTACTATTGATAAATATATTTTTTAATGTAGTAGTAACCAGACACTGTTTGGAGTTTCAAGTTCAATTTTCACTGCTAAATTTTAACAAGAACACTTAAAAACTGAAACTCTTTATAGAAAACAAGAGTTTGGTAGTTGAAACAATGTCCTCTTAAAAATAACTATATATAACAGGAATGTTCAACAAATGCAGATGCTTCCTTATACTGACCCTAGCAACTTTGGCAATGGGTACTAAGTATATGTTTGTTTATTTTTTGCTGGACTAAATAAATTTTCTGTATTTCAGATGTAACAAAAGGTTGAATTAATTTTAAAAGGAAAGTACTGTTAAGTTCTTCATGATTTTTAAAGCTATCAAAGTTTCCTAAATATTAACTCAATGATTTTATAGTCTTTAGAGCATTTCCAATTACTTCAATGTGTATTAAGTTTTAATTCTAATTTGATACACGTAAAACATAGGAAAGGGCCATAAAAATAGCCCAATAAAACACCATTAAAATTCAAATGCTGATATAATTCATTTGCGACAACCCTAAAAAATATTATAAGGCACAAAAATTAGTATTCTGTAAAAATTATTTGTAAAGTCCTTCATCCTTCTTCTTTGCTAGATCACCCCGATAATAAGTTCTGACATGTTTGTGTGTTTTCTCAATAAACAAGCAACTATTACAGTATAAAATTAAACACAGGAGGGTATTACTCATAGCGGGTAGTCATTTTATAAGAGCTCCCCAGTTAACATCAAATGACATATACTACCTACCTATTCCTGATGCTTGAAATGTAATCCTCTTTGTATCTGCAACTTGCTTTGAATTCTAAAACACAGTGTGAAATAAAATGTTTTGCAATTTTAGTGTGTTGAGTTTTCCACAGAAATCAATATAAAGATTCCTATGTGTTTCAGAATATTTCTAACCATTTAAATTTGGGGGAAAAAAAATCACTGATAGTTTCCCAACCACCTCAAGGACAAGTGCAAAGGCAGGGATCACAAACAAAGAAGGTGTAAGTAAAAATATCAATGTATATAGTAAATAGAAGCAAAAATTCTGATGAAGCAAATTCTTCTGCAATAGAGCAGCCAGTAAATGTGCTAGAGGAAAAAAATGTATATACAAATAAAAACTCCAACTATTGAACCAAGGAAACCACCTTGTTTTTTAGAGAAGATATAAAGTACACAGGAGACATTTCTTCAGGGAAATGTTCCAAGTGAAGCTTCTGAACTCCTCACTGTTGTCCCTATTGAGTCAAGAGACCTAGAAAATTCTCATTAGTTATTTGGAGTTTCTCCTTCTACCAGATTAACTTTAAGTAACTGGATTTGATACAGAGAAGACTTCATTACATGGAAACAGGCTTAATTCTTACTCAGGAAGCCCGACCACTGAAGAATGAAAAAAAAATTCTATTGCATAACAAGGTTTCCCTCTCTAGAACTCTCAGTGTCAATTTTAACAATGACACTGGGGAGGCTCTACTGCATTTCATCAATTACCATTATGTAGGACACTTGTAAATTGCATTAAAATTTAATAAACTATATATTTGACCTAAAAACTAGCATAAGGGGGGGGGGGAAGACTGGGTGGCTTAGTTGGTTAAGCATACGAATCTTTTTTTAAAATATTTTACTTATTTATTTGACAGAGAGAGATAGAGAGTGATCACAAGCAGGGCAAGTGAGAGAGGGAGAAGCAGGTTCTCCACTGAGCAGGGAGCCAGACGTGGGGCACGATCGCAGACCATGACCTGAGCCAAAGGCAGACACCCAACTGACAGAGCCACTCAGGTGCCCCATTTGACTCTTGATTTCAGCTCAGGTCATGGTCTCAGAGTCCTGAGATCAAGCCCCACATTGGGCTCCACATTCTGTGAGAAGTCAATCCACTTGATATTCTTCCCCTCTCCCTTCTCCTTCTGCACCCCCACTCATGCTCCTTTGTGTTCTCTCTCAAATAAATAATCAAATCTTTAAAAAATTAGCAAAAGGATCATTTGTAAAAATATAATTTTGGGGGATATTTAAAATGTTTCCTAAGTATCAGTCTCTAGGCATCAACATAAGGATAATCAGGAGGAAGAAAAGTGATAATCTTATCTTCAATTTATTATAATCAAACTATAACACAAGTTTATCCTCCTGAGCATGTACCACCCACTTAACGAAGTTAAAATAATCTATGTATGTATGTAAACACACATATACATTTAAAATATAGTAATGTAAAATATATATATTGATTGAGTTGTTCAGCAGAATGCCTTTAGTTATGTCCCTCCCCAGAATTCTAACTGTGGGAGGCTCAGCTTTTCTAATGGACCAGCAAGCTCTGAAATGTAAAAAACATGATACCTCAGCAATTTTTGAAACATGTACAGACACTGAATGGCAGCACCTGTCAAGTAGAAAGACTACTACTGACTCACCTGTCCCCAGGGGATGTGATCTGGTTTGTTTTTCTAGTGATGGCAATGGGGTCAATTAGAGCAAATACTCACTTTACAAGATGTTGTAAGGATGATGAAAACACACTATAAACTATAACAAAAAATGCACTTACATTCCCGTGATAAAGGCAGGTATAATATGTTGCCCAAATTACTGAATTAGATAGCAGAAGGTATGGACTTGAGTCCCCAGCTAAAGTACATGTGTACCTCTGGATTGTTGGCAATACTTCTTGATCTTTCTTGACCTTTCAAGTTAGTCCTGTGGAAAATACTTCCTACCTTCCTACTTTGTAGGACTGTTGTAAGTAATAGCACTTCACAAATTTTACAGTTATTAAGTATAAGTAACGTCCAGGTAAGAGGTAAGACCCTCTTGCTTGGTAACCCTATGAATTGCACTTAATAACCAACAAATCAACACTGATTTGTCTCTGCCTGTAAAACAAAATAAGGTAAACTAAACTACATGAATCTTATTTTTACTGAAATACTTTGATACTAACAGAATGTATATAACATGAATACTAATTATTAACTATAAGAGCAATTAATACCTTAGCACTTAATATGTAGAAGAAATTATGTGAAGAAATTTGTGAAATGTCAAATTATGCTGTCATATCAATCCTATGAAGATGGTTCTTTTATTGTCTCCATTTTTTTCAGATGGGGAAAGGTAAAAAAGGTAATTAACTTACCCAAATCCGCAGTTCCTATGAGTATTATATGTCAGGTTTTGATCTCAAGTTTGTATGACTCAACAGAACTTGCTGATAAATTATGAGACATTATCCTGTTCTCCAAATGAGCTAACCAGACAATTTTCCTTCTTTAAGAACAAAGGAATTAATATTTCTTGAGTACCAAACATGTAGTGGTGCTACTAGAGAACTATATAGGTTTTAGCTCATTTCTGTTTAAAAAATGAATGTACTCCTTTACTAGCTCCATGACCTCAGCCCATTTGCTTAATTTCTCTGCACCTCAGCTTATTCATCTAAAAATGTGTTTAGGGGCCCCTGGGTGGCTCAGTGGGTTAAGTCCTCTGCCTTCAGCTCAGGTCATGATCCCAGGGTCCTGGGATCGAGCCCCAAATCGGGCTCTCTGCTCAGCAGGGAGCCTGCTTCCTCCTCTCTCTCTCTGCCTGCCTCTCTGCCTGCCTCTCTGCCTACTTGTGATCTCTGTCTGTCAAATAAATAAATAAAATCTTAAAAAATGTGTTTAACAGTTTTCCTATCTAATATGCTAGATATGAGGATTAAATGAGTTTCAAGTAAAGTAGTACTTGGTTACCTATTATGAAGGATAATAATTATTATTATTGCTTAAAAAAAGATGACGAAATAACAAAAACCAACAATTCTCAAACCCCATGTAATAGGTTCTAATGACAGAAAGTACAATAAAGAGAGAATTACAAGTAGTTTCAAAACAACTATCAAATAGTTTATAATTTGCCCTGAAAATTCAGCCCCAGAGAACATCTGTCCAGGAAACAGACTCAGCTCAGCCGCACATGAAAAACCAATCCTGGGTGCCTGGGTGGCTCAGTGGGTTAAGCCTCTGCCTTCGGCTCAGGTCATGATCTCAGGGTCCTGGGATGGAGTCCCGCATCGGGCTCTCCGCTCAGCGGGGAGCCTCTCTCCTCTCTCTCCCTCTGCCTGCTTCTCTGCCTACTTGTGATCTCTCTCTGCCCAATAAATAAATAAAATCTTAAAAAAAAAAAAAAAAAGAAAGAAAAAGAAAAACCAATTCTGACCATCCTCTGTAGAACTTGTTGACAACTGGAGGAAAAATAAGGTCATGTGACACTAGAAACCATACTCTGACACTAGAAACCACAATTTTAATTTTTTTTAAAGATTTTATTTATTTATTTGACAGACGGAGATCCACAAATAGGCAGAGAAGCAGGCAGAGAGAGAGGAGGAAGCAGGCTCCCCGCTGAGCAGAGAGCCCGATGCGGGGCTGGATCCCAGGTCCCTGGGATCATGACCTGAGCTGAAGGCAGAGGCTTTAACCCACTGAGCCACCCAGGCGCCCCTAGAAACCACAATTTTAGATGGTTCCTATCATGAGTCCAATGTATTACCCATTAAATTAGATTAATAACTCAGTCAAGTGGCAAAAACTTTTTAATTTGGAGTAAGTAAAATATCTGTAATCCTTCTAGATTCTTTAAGTTCTTTGTATATTTGAGACAACAAATGAGATTAAAGCCATTTTTCACATGATAGAAATCTAAGACTAACAAATTAATCATGACAATTCTTCACAGATTTTAGACACTACATGCTAAAATAATTATATGTACAAGATGTGTTTAAAAACAATAAATGCCCAGAGACAGAACCAAACTCTACTATGGAGAAAACAAGAACAAGAATCATTGGATTCCATTACAGTCTTCAACATAAAGAAAATCAAGTTCTACTGTGAAATGACTAATACTACATTGTCTATTTTTCACAGAACAATATTCATATGCTTTCTATTAAGGTCTACTTAAAAATGTCTTTAAAAAAAATTAAACCAGTCTTGAATAACATTTCCCACAGAAATGAAAATGTCTTTAATGGGCAGTATTTCTCAAGACTGTTATCTCTATTGAAATAAGTCAGTATTACATGTCTACTGTGTGATGAGGAAAATTAAAAATCAAACGAAATATGTGAACTAGGCTTGATTCAAAGTAGGCAAGCTTGAAACATAAAGTGGGCATACTTGAAACGTTTTTATAATTAAGATACATTTCACACTGAATCATCTTTGCTAAAGGTTAGGGAAATAAAATATTTTACAAAAGAGTATTCTAAAGAATAGTAGAGGAGGAATCAAAATACTATTGGTCTGAGGAATTTAGTTCTTAATCCTCACTGTGCCAATAACTAGCTGCTCAGTCTGATTATATGTGGAAAATGAGTCCTTGGTCTCCTGAAAGTCAGTTCCATCTCTTAAAATATGTAACAGACTGGTATGTATATATGCTTACACTATTTTTCCTAATATATTTGTCTTTGAGTAGGAACTCAAATATGGAGTACTACTTATATTTAAGAGTCTGCCAGTGTATGTGATAACAGGTGTAGAAAGGACTTAAAATGGATTCTCTCTGGGGGCAAGGAGGAGATTTTTGAATGCAATCAAATACAGTTGTCAATTTAATGCAAACAAGTCATAGTCCATTTTGCTCTATTAGAAAGCTGTTCTGGATATATTACTATTGTGAAAATTTTAGTTCGCATTAATCACTCTGGATACCTATTCTCCTCATTTTTAGAATTGAAATCAGCATCAACAGGATACAAATTAAAAAAAAAAAAACTAAACATTCAATTCTATACTCTGACACATGTAATATGTCAGGCCTGCAAACAATTCCATTCTGCATCTACCAGCACACTAAGAACCTCTACATAAATACACTTTTGCAACTGTTTATAGATAATTTTAGGTATTAAAAAAATAGGAACCACCTCCTCTATCCTTCAGTTCAGCAACCCCCATCATTAATCTTTTCTAATGGTTCTCAATAGTGCTTGTTCTCCACAACTGTAACTCACACAGCAAAGTATCAGGTGTCTCAAAGTACACAGAACAAACTACAAAGGAAATGTTTGTGGTCCATACACTTTGTCCACTTCAGTTAAATAGGATCACCTGGTTGTGAGGAGCGGGCTACTTTGACTCAGCATTTTCCACTTGACCCAAGCTGAAGAGGTCACTGACTGCAGTGGAGGAATCTACACTTAACCGATGTTCTTGCTTTCCAGCTAGCTCATTAGCCTGAACACACTTGCTCAAAACCTCTACAGTACAGACTGTAAAAAGCAGCAGAGTGTCATTTGGAGAATTAACTCTATTTATCAAGAAAATACATAAGGTAAGGTGAAATAAGGAATAAACCGATAGAAAAAATAAACACCTTCAAATATTTTAATTTCTATCACAAAATTTCTGTAATACCAAAATAAAACTGACCTATACATATTTCAGAAGAAAATGCTTGGTTTTTATTCACTTTACTTAACAAGGATTACTTAACAACTTACAAACAATTTAGTACTAAGAGCATCAGGCAGATAAAGTGCACAGAATCACCACAACCAAAAGGCCAAGTGCAATAATATTTAGGTTCAAGATTTCATTTGAACTCACTTAGGAGCAACTTTAAAATACCTTCCCCAATCACAAGGCAAAGGCATAGTATACTGTGTGTGCTCTCAGCTGGTAACACCCAGCAACTGAGATATTTAAAAAAAAAAAAAAACAATAAAATAAAAGATAAAATAAAATGTATATAATTATTCATTTTAACTATAGCTAATTTAAACTCTTAAATAAGAATAAAAATAAAATAAAATGGGTGTAATTATTCATGTTATTTTAACTATAGGTAACTTAAACACTTAAATAAGAATAATCCATACACAAGTAAAGTCTACTATTTTAGAGGGATCATAACACTTTCACAGAGCTCTTTAAATTTTTTTATTAAAGTTTTTTATTTATTTGAGAGAGAGAAAGAGAGAGAGAAAGTGCACACAAGCAGGAGGAGGGGCAGAAGGAAAGATAATACTGAAGTTGACTCCCCACTGAGCACAGAGCCTCCATGCAGGGCTCAATCCCAGGACCTTGACATGACCTGAACCAAAACCAAACGTTGGACACTTAACCAACTGAGCCACCCAGATGCCCCACAAAGCTTTCATTTTATAAAAGTATCACTGGAGTGAGACATTGTAAATTGGGGCTCTAAAGTAAAATTGATTAATTTCAGATATGTAGTCTGACTTCCTAGCTCTGTAATCTGTTAAGGTCACCTCGTGATTTTCCTCATTGTGAAAGCAGGTGTAACACCCACACTCACCTCACAGGTTGCTTATGAGAACTTAATTAAGTCACAGATGTAATAGCTCAGTGAAAACCCCTACAATTATAGATATAAATAAAGATTAGCTACTATTATTCCTGAAAAAAAACTCTTCCTTGCTCTGAGCACACTGAACATTCTTATTTTCTTCCTTCTTCGGCCCTTCCTTCTCAACTTCCTTATCTGTCCTGTTTTTCTCTCCCAAACAAAAAATGTTAAGTTCTCATATTATATACAACCTCGGTCCTCTTCTCATTTTATCCTTTCCCAGAAAGAATTTAATCTTGCCCATGATTTTAATTAACACCTAGAAGACAATTCCCAAATGTGTATTTCTAAATCAGATCTGAATATACACGTGCCAACTCAACATATCCACTTGGGTATCTTGGAGGAACCTCAAATTCATTATAACTAAAAGCCAAACTCACCATTTTTGCCACCCAAACATAAATGTTGCCTACTAAAATCACCCAATTATAAAACCCAGGACCCTAAGAGTAATCCCTGAAATGTCCTGTTTCTCACCTCCCAATATGTAACCCATTTCTTACCTTTCCCATTTTACCTCTGAAATACATCCCTTTGTCTTCACAGCCACTATCATCTTCTGAATCTAAAGTTACTATCCAATAGCCCCCAAATTGGTTTTCCCAAAGCAGTCCTACCCCTCCAATCCCTGTATTACATCTAACTTTTAAAATACAAACATAATATAAACAAACAAATGAATAAAATGCAAATATCACACCTCTAGCTGTAACTTTTCTTTGGCTCATTAGTGCCCTCAGAATAAGAAGCAAAATACTTTGGACCATTAATAAAGCTGTGCATGTGCCCTCTTGTCTTCATTATCCTCTATATTCCTAAAATCCTTTTTCTTCTAAAATGCTAGGCTCTATCCTCCTTTGAGGCCTTTCTTCATACCCACTCTGTTGGGAATATGAAAGGTTTTCCACTTCCTTCTCTTGAACTCCCATTTCCAGCTATTTCTTTATCATTTAGTTCGCTGCTTAATCAATACTTCCTCCAGAAGGTGTTTCCTGGTTCTCTGGACAAGGTCAATTTTTATTAATTATATTCTCACAAAGCACTCTTTACTATTGCATCACAATCCTCAGTGCGTTTGTAATTACTCTGGTGTCTGCTTTCCACAAAAGATAATAAGGGACAAACAGCAGCAGGCAAGCCTGTCTTGTTTACAGTTATATCCCTTAATCTTATAAAACACCATGCTTTTCACAGTAGGCCAACTATGATATTGATAAATGTTTGCTGAATTAATTAACATAAAAATGGTTCTGATTTAGTCCCTAATTTGATAATATTTATAATTTGTAGAGAAATGCACATAAAACTAATTCAACAGACTGTACCAGCTTTTTACAGTAAATCACCAAAAAAACCCTACTTGATCTATAAGAAAAATAATCAATTCTGGAAGGCAAATAAATAATATGAAGAAAGGCCCATATGAGGAAGGCTTCTTTCTGGTGCTGGGATATGAATGAAGCCGTAGAGAGCTAACAGGACTTCAACAAGCAAAGGATAAAAAGTATTCCAAGAAGAGGGAAATTTGGGCAAAGCCACAGACCTAGTCAGGGTATAAACAGAGACTGGTGAACAGACAATGTGCCTAAGGAGAGAGGTATACTGAAATACAGCAATATTTGCTATATATAGGAAAATATATTTGCTATACTGAAATAACACCAAATGGACACACTGTGGAAAGCTGGAAAGCTTTCATTATCAGAATTAAACTATCTCTCAAGGAGAACCACTGAAAATTTCATCATTAAAGAATGATGAAGACAACAAAAACATGTTAACAGATTAAGATGAAGTGTGGAGACCAACTAGTAAGCTATATCAATATTTCAGGTGGAAAGGAAAGAGAAAAGGAGGAAAAATAATTATACAGTAGAACAACACTGCTTGAATGGGGAAGGGGTAGGTGATTGACTAAATGGAAAACCAAAACAGAGAAAAGATAGAAGAAGGATTTCAAAAGTTTTTTCACAAACACATTTTTTTTAAAAGACTTAACTTATTTATTTGAAAGAGAACATAAGCAGGAGGGGAAGAGGGAGAAAGAGAGAGATTCCCAAACAGACTCCATGCTGAGCATGGAGCCCAACACAGGGCCTGACCTCCAGACCTAAAATCATTCCTGAGCCGAAACCAAGAGTGGGACACTTAACCAACTGTGCCACCCAGGCTCCCCTCACAAAATATTTTTATTAATAATGAAAAAATACAAAATATAATAAAAGTTCTTTTATAATTACTGCCTGAGTTTTCAATACACTTTATACATAATTTTTATTTTATATGGTTAGGAAAACTCCTCACTTTTACTATAATTTCACTCTCTTTAAAATAGTTAATTTCCTACAATCGTTGGGATGGAAGGAACTACCTTAAAACATGCTGACTTTCTCTATTCAGTAGAAGAAAATCCTTTATGTCTAAAAGAATTCCAGTCTTTGTAATAGGCTCTGTGCAAAAGTTAAAAATGACGTACAGAATTTTTTTTTGACGTACGGAATTTTTTAAAAGGTCATTCTAATTTCAAAAATATTAACATCTGAAAGTATGTCATCTTTAATTATCAGGAGAATATCTGAAGAATAATAAAATATAACACTTACTTTTGCCGCACCTATCTGTTCTTTGCGAAATTTCTCAAGTGGAGCAATTAATACATCATTAGCGTTTTGAATCTGAAATTGAAAATGCAAACACATTAAGTTCTATAATATTTCATGTAAATATTAAAAAAAAACAGATAGCTCCTTTATTCAACTTACTTAAATAAAGAACTTTCGTTATCTTGACGGCTTCTATAAATGAAATAAAAATACCTTGCATGTTATACAGTAATTTCTACTTTACAAGGTTGTTTTCACAAATTATTTCACTTAATTCCAACAATAACATGAATAATGGAAACCAAGTATACATGTTGAGATCCTAGTCTAAATATTTAATTTTGTATTCTAAGATGTAACTAAGAAATAACACAGATATTTGCAAATACATTTAATTACTCTGGTTTAATGCAGTTAGTTTAAGCATCATTTTAAAATCAAATCATATAAAGCTCTTCTATTTGCCACTAGAATGTTATTCTACAGCTGCAAAATAAAATAAGGTTCATTTTCTTCTATTTAATTAGATTTCTTACACTTGGGATTTGCCTGAATGTTCATATACTTCCAACCCTACTATAATATTACCTGATTTCATTTCAATGAACAGTATTTTAGCCCCAAACTCTAAACTGGGATTTACTACCAGTTTAAGATAGATAAATATTTTAATCTGGATCTGTGAGAATATTGTGAAGGAGTTCTCAGTGTGGGAACCAGGTACTGAATGCAAGAAAAATTTTTCTAAGAAAAATAGTATGCTGGGAAGAAATCTTCAATTGAAAAAAACCTTTACAAAGTATTAAAATTAAACACAGAATCTTAAATGTTCTCAACACAAACACAAAAAATGGTAATTATGTGACAGAATGGTGGTGTTAGCTATTGCCCTGATGGTAATCAGTCTGCAATATATACATGTATTAAGTCAACCTTCACACTTTAAACTTACGCAATATTATATGTCCTTGATATCTCAATGAGGCTAAAGGGACAGTTATAGTTAACAAACAAAATTTATAATTTACCACTGTGATAATATGATCTATTATATAATTGGCAAATACTAAGATGAAGAGAAATATTTTTTAAAATTTCTTTTCAGTGTTCCAGAATTCATTGTTTATGCACCACACCCAGTGCTCCATGCAATACGTGCCCTCCATAATACCCACCACCAGGCTCACCGCAACCCCCCACCCCCTCCCCTCCAAAACCCTGTTTGTTTCTCAGAGTCTACAGTCTTCATGGTTCGTCTCCCCCTCCAACTTCCTCCAACTCAATTCTCTTCTCCATCTCCCCATGTCCTCCATGTTATTCCTTATGCTCCACAAGTAAGTGAAACCATATCATAATCGACTCTCTCTGCTTGACTTATTTCATTCATCATAATCTCTTCCAGTCCTGTCCATGTTGATGTAAAAGTTGGGTATTCATCCTTTCTGATGGAGGCATAATACTCCATAGTATATATGGACCACATCTTTATCCATTTGTCCATTGAAGGGCATCTTGGTTCTTTCCACAGTTAGGTGACTGTGGCCATTGCTGCTATGAACATTGGGGTACAGATGGCCCTTCTTTTCACTACATCTGTATCTTTGGGGTAAATACCCAATAGCGCAATTGCAGGGTCATAGGGAAGCTCTATTTTTAATTTCTTAAGGAATCTCCACATACATTTAAAAATAAAACCCTATTTTTAAAATATATAACTCTACTTTAAAATAGGTTAAAGAGTATACAGGAGTTCCTTACATCATTCTTACAACTTTACTGTAAGTCTAAATTTATACCAAAATTCTAAAATTTCAAACAAAGTGTTTTACTTTCACTTAATTTCACTGAACTTCTTATTCTCTAGTCAAGTTTTATTTCTCAAATTCCATATCTAAGTCCACAAAGATAGTATACACAAAAATAAAAAGTAGTGTGTTAGTGCCTTCGAAGATAGATAGCATTCTCCAATTTGCAAAAAAATAATATGGCAGATATTGAAAAGAAGACTTAAACTCCTTGTATAAAGACATAAAAAGGGACCCCTGGGTGGCTCAGTTGGTTAAGCATCTGCCTTCAGCTTGGGTCATGATCTCAGAGTCCTGGGATTGAGTCCCACATGGGGCTCCTTGCTCAACAGGAGCCTGCTTCTCCCTCTCCCTCTGCCAGTCATTCCACCTGCTTGTGCTCTCTCTCTCTCTCTGATAAACAAACAAATAAAATAATTAAAGAAAAGACATACAAAGTAGATCAATACTCAAAACCCTTTCTAAGACATCAACAACAAACTGTAGATACCTCTGACAACATCACCCAATTCCCACTTGTGAGCTCAGACAGGCATTCCTCCAGATACACTGTGCAGGCATCTTTCTAGAGAGAAATGACTGGAAAGTAGCAAAGTAGCTCACTTTTAATTGTCATGCTCTAAATCTGCTTTACCCTCATGAAACCCCAAATACATAAAAACACATGTACACACACACACACACACACACACACACACACATCTGCTTTTAAACTTAAGTTGGCATTAGGTGAAAGACAGTGTCATGAACACTAATGTGTAATTTTGAAAAATGATAACAATAAAGGCTAGTATTTACTGAAGGTTTATGTTATGCTGGAAACAAGCATGATCTAATATACTTAAAGTCAGTGAACTTAAACAGGGAGATATTTCTCAAGTGGTGAAAACAGCAACAATGAGGGTGCTGAATTAGATGATATGCAGTATACAGCACAAGCACATATATTTAAAATCAAGAATACCTGGGTTTAAACTGGGGCCTGTTGTTATAAGCTGCTGTTTAACCATTCTCAGCATCAGCTGCAACACCTACCCCACAACTTAACTTGGTTCTAAGGACTAAGATAAGGAATATAAAACATGTATTTCAGGGTCTTTACATAGTAAGTCTTCAAAATTTATAGCTTTTAATAGCTCCAAACTGACACAGATAATTAATCTCATTCTGTGTTTATGTACTGAATACACTTCTGTATCTGAATCTATAGTATTACTCTTTGGTTGAAGTTTATCTATGTGCACATTATGAGAAAGTATTTTCCCATAAAAGTCCTGAAAGACAGATGGCCTGGACCCTCCCATATCCAATCACTAGGTACTTATGTACTGCCAAGCATACTGCTGAGGTCTATGGTAAAGTGAAAAAACTAAGGCATGGACTAAACCTTCCAGAAATGTAATGTCTATTTGAGAAGAGAGGAAAATTTTATTCATTCAACAAATATCTGATGCTCTTAAAACACTGCTAAAATTTTTGGAAAAACTGAAAGACAAAACTGATTAGTTCTACATGATAAACTATGGAGAACTCCTTATGAATACATGAATACATCAGGATTTTGAAAACAGAAAAGATCCTTGAGAACTAAATGAAGAACTGAAAAGACAAAAATAATTCTAGAAACAGGTAACACCATGAATAAAGGCAAAGGGGCAGAACTAAGCCTGATATGCGGGAAGGGAGAGTGCAGTGCAGAAAAATAAAGCATTTATTAAGCAATCATTAAGAGTCAATCATGACTGTGAGTGCATTGACCTAGTTACAGGCCCTCAATTAACTTTTGAAAAATGGGAATACAGAATGAGTATGAAGCATGTCAAACAGTTCTGGCACATAATATGATCCATAGAATTAATACATTATTATCAACTAACAAGAACATTATCTAGCTGGAGAAAAGTGTGTGTGTGTGTGTGTGTGTGTGTGTGTGTAATTTTTTTTAATAGAAAACTCAGTTGGAATAAGGAAAAGATACCCATAATCTAGGAAGAACAGCCTGAACATGGAATCCCTGCTGGCTTCTAAACAGAAAATTCATGTTGTAAAAACCTGTTCTAGGAAGCCAGTAATATGTGGGATAGTTTGAGAAGGAAGAGATGAAGACAAGACGTGCCAGGTGAATAGCTGGGAGCGGAACTCAAGTTTGAAACAATAAGGTACTAGGATCAGGTGCCTGCAGTGTTAACAAACTGCTAACAGGGAACTGCAGTTTTCTCAGAAACAGAAAAGGGGCCAGAGGGAGAGGAATCAAAAAGCACATTAAGAAGTTTTGCCTCAAGCATTGGAACTCTGGCATCACATTAAGAACTAGAGTAAATAAGGTAAAGAGTCTGTTTGTTGGAGAAAGAATAAAGATAATGAATTTCACTTTGGATCTATTATGTTCAATGTAAGGGGAAGACTCAAATATTTTGTCAGAATATGCCATCTCAAAATAACAGAGTTAATCAATATGAATGAAACATATTATTGGGGAGAGAAGGATTAGGAAAGGGACCTAAATGATAAATCCGTACACTAAGACACTGGTGCCACATTCCTATCCAATGGTTTCAGTCTCTGCCGTTTGTAAATATGACCTGGGAATAAAACAAAACCTGAGGATACAACACAGGAGATGTGAATTAACAACCACCCTAGGGGGCAATTATTATTTCTTAACCCAATTTGCCCATATTTCTTCACTTTTTTTCTTTTGTTTTTAGATTTGTTCATTTTTCTCGTCTTTCTTTCTCCTACTCTCATTCTATTAATGTGAAACCGAAGGAATTTAAAAAAACTAAGTTTCAGAGGTACTAAACAGAAAAGGAAGGGGAGAAAAACATCTAATAGAGTGATAGAGAAATCAAAAGATATGATTTGTTGAGTGTTTACTATGTGGCACGTACTCTGCTAAACTCATCATAATATCAAGAGTAAAACTGATTTTATATGAGCAATGAAGTTCAAAATCCAAAAATCATCCAGAATGTTTTAAGCACATTAGTGTTAAAGTTAGACCCAGTTCCATTTTAATTTCAGCATCAAAACTTCTAAGTCTCAGTGTCTTCATCCCTATACCTCTTAAAGTGTTTATAATAATGAAAGGAGAGATATACATATTTTTAAAATAACAAGGATAAATTTGACATATGGCAGCCTTTCGAAAAATGTTTCCTTCGCAGAATTTACAGTGTCTACTATGTGTTCAGTCTTAAATTTCCCATGATTTAAAGTGTAGTTCTTCAAAGTAGAAACTGAATTGAAATTAATTTAACAGAACAGTACTGATCTACTTGATAGATAATAGAGAAACAGGAACCTATTTTTTTTCCATAAGCCAGTGCCACATATATGTGGTTTTACATCCCAAATATCATGCTTTTTTTGTGTGTGCAGTCAATGAACCGCTGTTCACAACATGTGAATCTAAACTCAAGACATCAAAATGGAAATGCCAACAACACTCTTCAAAGGGCAGAATGTAGATTTACAACCCAATTCCGCTGCTTCTGACCCTTATCTTTGTACATCCCCCAGGGAACACATGCTTTTCATCCACACAAACTTGTCAATCACACGGATAAAAGTCTTCAACTCTGAAGTAATCCAAGTGTAAATTAAAGGTGTTTAAAATTTTTAGCAGTTTTAAAAGAGTTATTGTTGCTACTGCATAATAAAGAAAAATGACATACAAAATTGTGGAAAACTATAATTAAGTGTGAATCAGGGTACAACTCTGGTGACTTTACTTTCATAAGGTCTAAAAAAAAAATCTAGAGAAATGAAATTTTGGCTCACATGAACTCTTTGTCCCCAGATTTACACAAGAGGCTTGATGAAAGTTCTTCCAGAAGGTAATTTCAGGTTGGGGGGTGGAGAGCTGGCAGGGGAGTGTCAAGTCACAGATTACGAGTTCAAGGTCCCATAATACTTGTGGAATGTGTTACTTTGCATGAACTTTCTAAGAGGCTTTAGGAAAAATACAAAACCAATTTTAATATTCTCCCTAGATACTGATAATATAAAATCTTTAAAAGGTCTTATTTCAGTAAATAAGATACAATCAACTTACTATCTTACAATTCTTAACCATCTGTAATTCTAAATTCTGGGTACAACCAACCTATTTTTATAGATATGGATCCATTTTAAAAAATCAAATTATTTGGTATTTCACTTATTTTCTGTAGCAGAGAAGCAAATATGATATTGGATAATATTTTACAATACTGCCTTTACTGGGTAAATACACTTGAACTGTAGGTGCAGTGTTACTTACACAAAGCCAGACAATTAGTTTTCACTTACCTTTTCTTCTGCAGCTTCAAGTGGTTCTAACAAATAGCCACCAGGGAGTGCTCATAAGTCACTCACAAGTAATAATTAGAAAAGTTTTTATGTGATTAGATGAATAATTCTCTAAACACATTTGGAGTTTGTGTGTGTGTGTGTGTGTGTGTGTGTCCAAGTATACATGAATTATAATTTTCTATAGACCACGGATTTTTAAGTGCTATCCTATTTTTATTAAAAATTCCTATTTTGTGGGGCACCTGGGTGGCTCAGTCATTAAATGTCTGCCTTCGGAGCAGGTCATGATCCCAGGGTCCTGGAATGGGATCCCTAGCCCTAAATTGGGCTTCCTGCTCAGTGGGGAGCTGGCTTCTCCCCTTTCCCTCTGCGTGCTGCTCCCCCTACTTGCGTTCACTCAATTTCTACTGGTCAAATAAGTAAATAAAATCTTTTTTAAAAATTTCAAAAATCAAAGAAATTCCTATTTGGGGGCACCTGGGTGGCTTGGTTAAGCAGCAGACTCTTGATTTTAGCTGGGTTCATGATCTCAGGGTCCTGAGATCAAGTCGCACATTGGGCTCAGCACTCACCAGGAAGTCTGCTTCTCTCCCTCTCCCTCTGCTCCCTCCCCTGCTTGGCACAGGTGTGTGCTCTCTCTCTCTCTCAAATAAATACATCTTTTTAAAAAATTCCAATTTTTTAAAGATTTTATTTATTTGACACACAGAGAGAGAGAGAGAGACAAAGAGAGAGAGAGTGAGCACAAGTGGGCGGAGCAGCAGGCAGAGGGAGAAGCCAACTCCCCAATAAGCAAGGAGCCCGATGTGGGGTTGGATCCCAGGACCTTGGGATCACAACCTGAACCCTAGGCAGCCGCTTAACCAAGTGAGCTACCCAGGTGCCCCCCAAAATTCCTATTTTTTTTTTAATTTTGTTTATTTATTTGACAGAGATCACAAGTAGGCAGAGAGACAGGAGGAAGCAGGCCACCTGCTGAGCAGAGAGCCCGATGCGGGGCTCGATCCCAGGACTCTGGGATTATGACCTAAGCGGAAGGCAGAGGCTTAACCCACTGAGCCACCCAGGTGCCCCCAAAATTCCTATTTTTAACACCTGCTTTTCACTGCTGAGAACCAACGAAATGAGCAGCAATGGAATAAAACAAATCTGAAGGGTAATTCTTGCACTTTTACTTATTCTCCCCTTTCCAGGTTCTGGTTAAAATCCAGCATTGTTGGGGCACCTGGGTGGCTCAGTCAGTTAAGTGGCTGCCTTCGGCTCAGGTCATGATCCCTTCTCCCTTCTCCCCACCTTAAATATCAAAAACACAGTATATCTTGAGCTGAGTCAATTGGGGCCTCAGGACTTCCCCTCCACCACCCCACCACCCCCACTCCTGTTTTATCCCCTAGTCAAAGTGGCTTTATGTTGGGGAGGAGCTTCAACAAGGTGATAATTTATGTAATTCAATGTTTATCTCCTCCCCACCCTGCTGTTATTGCTATTTCTTCTGCTAATATTTCTCTACCCCTCTCAGTATTCACTACTGAAAATATGTTGGAGAGAGAAATTGAAACCACTCATTTGTTTTAAATTCTTCATTTGTGAATTTAAGCAAGCTTCTAATAGTTGTTGTGAGTTTATAAAAGAAATGAAAATTCATTAAGTAAATTCCCAGAGTCAAAGTTATTTTACAGCAATTACATCTTAGGAGCTGAATGTTAATTTATTTTAATCACAATTGCTCTGTATTTCTGTAATGGCAGATTGTCAAAACCTTAAGAAAGACTTAAGATACCCAGTGTATATGCAATTTCTTAAATTGCTTATTCCAATTTTGCACTCATGGGAAAGGAATGGAAGGGAGAAAAGAGAAGGGAGGAAGGAATTAGGCAGGATAGAAAAGCATATAAGCAAAGCAGAGACTAACTTAATTAATACAGGGAGTGATAGAGAAAGTTTAAGAAGAGAGATTGGGGGCTAGTGATGGGCAGGAGAAGGCTCACAGTGGCTCTAGGAAAACACTATGTAGATCTTTGTATTCATTCGATGACGTGGGGTTGAAGTCAGCTGAGGTGGAAGTATTTACACCATGGAAATCAATAAGCATTACAAATCAGGGTTATATGCACCTACACATGCATGTGTACACGCATGCGCGCGCACGCACACACACACACACACACACACACACACCCTCCTAATTAACCTTTTCCAGCACATCAATGCTTAGAACTATATTTGGAAGACACCAATATTAAACTACAAACGGTGGGAAAGAGTGGCATCTACACAAGACTCCTTTCATCTACTTTTTAAAGTACCTCTTTCAAACCTGTGTACCTGTGTACCTGTGGGCTTATAAGATTTCCAATTCAGTATGTCTTTCCCAACACCCAAAAGATTAAACTCATTTGTACTTCTTCACACTTAAACTTTTTTATGCGAGCAAGGCTTTTGAATTTCTGGGCTTCAATAGCAATACCTTGAACAAACTTCTAAAATAGCACTGATAATAAACAGTTCTAGCTTCCAAATCTATCTGAGTGATAGCAGGTTTCTGGGGTGCTGGGTTGAGAATGATCCTGAGGCTGAATCTCCACACTGAAGGAATGATCACAGATGTTGGTTATAATCATCTCTTACTAACAAGACTGACAGTATTTATACTGCATATGTTATATAAACATAGACACGGTTATCTTTCTGTTCCTGGAAAAGTGGAGATAATGTCTTATCGATTTTTTAATAATCACTGTCTAGCAAAAATCCCTTGCCACAGTGGAAACTCAACAAGACCATTGCTAAATTAAATAAAGTTATTTCTGACAGTCATAATGGGCACCTGCAGTAAGTTACTATAGCAAATACTGTTCCTCATCATATTACTGAGGACGGCAACAAACTATTTTTGATAATTAGTATTTCTATAATATGTAGTGATATATGCTATATAACATAAGTAGCAATCAATATCTATGTAAGTAGCAATAGGAAACTGAACTCACTGGTATCTTTAGAAAAAGACTCAGTCACCAAAAAACAAAAAAAACAAACCAAAAAAAAACCCACAACTATTGATTTACAATGATTTTTTTTTTCCCACCCAAGATTCTTTACTTATAAGCTGATTTTGCAGGGGGAAAGAAGTAGGCACTATTTTATTTCAAATCAAAACTTTGGAGGACAGACTATTATCCTACAAATGGCTATATAGACTAAAAGGGAAAGAGCAGTAACTCCTCAAAAAAGAGATGCAAGTCACCCTCCAAATTCTCCCTACTCCTTCTTCCTTAAGGTTGGTTTCACTACTGTACTGAACTGAAAACTCAAAACAGAAAAACATGGCTCTACAGGATCTTAGCTGGGAACCAGGAAAGGGGTTTGGGGTAGGGGAGTATGTTGTAGACTAATAGGCCTAAAAGCATGAAGAGAAAAGTGCACAGGTCACTCCCATCAGGTAAATGAGGAAACAGATTCTAGGGTACACATATAACAATAATTACTGAACATTTACTGTATGGTCCAAGAGAATTCTCCTTCAATTCTTACAATAGATTTATGAAAAAGGTACTATTATTATTCCCATTTTACAGATAAGGAAACTGAGACCCAAAGAGGCTAATTTGCCCAAGGTCACACACAAATAGTTGGTAGCAGAGCTACAACATGAACTCCAGCATTCTGACTCCAGCGTCCATATGCCTAACTACTCTGTTCAAACCTCATCAGACCACTGTCTGATAATAAAGAATATACTACAGGACCAAAAGTAAGACTTGCCCCCACAAGCTCCTTGTGAGTATGGCTATCATAAAATAAAAACCAAAGAAAACAAATGACCTGCAGAATTAGGGATGAGATTACTTTCCTATTTTCTAATTTCTAAATTCATATAGGTAGATACATTATTTTCTCTATTACTTATCTTCTTTGAAAAATGATACTTTTTATTGCATCCCCAGTTTCACTATTGTGCTGATGCCATATTTATATGTGTGATAAAACTCAGGCTGAGGTGAGTAATAATGATTTTCCTTGGCTTATGAAATGCTTAGTTGTAATAATGTAATAGTGATGTGAGAAGCAGTATGAACACAGGGAATATGAGGAATTATTAGCTTAAAATAGGAACATTTCTCCCACATAATTCTACCAATAAAAGTTTAGGAAATTAGAAAAATGGGTATTTTTTCAGAAGTATAACCATACTAGTATTGCTTTTTCCTATTTCACTTTCCTGGTACAACACTTACTTAGGATGTTTATGTCATGTACTATCTTGTAATAAACAAACACAGTAAACACCATAGCTGGAACTTGTACAGTTAAGGAAAAAACAAAACAAACAAACAAACAAACAAACAAAAAACAGAAGCTAACACACATACATTCAGTGTTTCTTTCCTATAAACTAACCTGGTAGTAACTGCTTGAATGTGAGTATTTTAAGGATCTCTGGGGGCTAAGAGGAAGAGAAAATCTTTTGAAATAAATAATTCCTTAATTGAATAAACCAACAAATTGAATCACAGTGTTAAAATAAAACCAAGAAAAAATAATTAAAAGAGAAAACTTCAGGGCTTTAATACATAATTACAAAAGTCCAAGAGTACCCAAAAGTTATCAAAGTCCTACAATTTAGCAAACAAGAGGTATGATTTATTTTGCAAACATTTTCTTTTAAACTCTCCCAGGCATTTGAACATAGGCTCTTAGTCATAGCTAAGAATTACTTCCCAAATAAATTCCATATGTTCTAAATCTTGTGCCTGGTCTTTTCCAAAACCAGATCTGGTCATAAACCCTGGGCCAGTTTTCCACACTGTACAGCTGTCAGAAACTTTTCTTACCCAATGAACTAAAGAAGCTCTTTCAACCCTTTATGTGAGGTCTTATATCATGTGCAGTAAGAGTGATGTGTCAATACTAGAGAAATTCTCTTTATAACACATGACAAAAAAACATTAAAAATATATATACTTTTCCTTATCTGTGAAAAGTATGTCCCAACAGAAAACATAATCATTTTATAAATCATTAACATCTGACTTCTTTTGGTCTTACCCTCAGGCCATGAATTACTTTCAATTCATAGAACTAGCTAAAAGAATGGTTATGATTCCTCTCCAGAAAATAAAGCTTGGAAGCTTGGAAATGACTTCCCCTCCTGACAGCAGCAGCCAGCCTGGGATTCAGACTGAGGCATTCATGATGACGTGTACAACCTGATATAATGCAAAGCAGTAACTCTATGCTGAGGGACACCTAAGTCATCCTATATGAAATTAAGAAAAGGTATGGGGAACAATATCTCTCCTCTCTCTTTTGCTTCCTCTTAAAAAACTAAGAGATAGTATATTTAGTGGAGAAGAAAATATAGCTTCTGTGATGCCCAGTTTACATAAGCAAGAACAGTGTTGACGCTGGTAAAACCCTAGTTCTTATTTCAACATTACCCAGATCCCTACACAGAACACTGAGAAGCAACTCCCATCACTTTGCTGACAATCACACCCTGTCCCCACCTTTGGGCTTTTAGGAATTCCTAACATAGTCTAGAGTATGACTAAAGTTAAGACATTTTAATTAATCTAAAAATTAATTAATCTGAAAATACTAGATGAGAAAATGCACCTTTTCAGATAATTCAAGAATATAATACAACTGGACTATAAATTACAACAACAACAAAAACACTATGCACCTTAACATAAAGACACAAAGCTAATGAAGCTTCCACCTTACCCCTGCTAAGCGTAACATCCTGAGAGCGTTCAGGTGTATCTTAAGTTGTCTTCTCCAATGGCCTTCTGACCTAATAAGCTTTCAAGAACTGTCCTGCAGAGTAAAGGGGGCAGAGACAGGCTCAACAAACTTACCTTTATCTTACATTTCAAGATAAGAGAAAATTCTACACCTTATCTGTGGGTGACCTAAGGTAGTTTCATGCTTCAAATACCTCATGAAGTGATCGATGGCTTATAAATCTTATCTGCAGACCAGATACTTCTGCTAAACTCTCTATCTGTAAATCAAGTGTTTGCCCCATTCCCAGAAGAACCTCAAAAACAACTCTTGAGATATGTTTCAGCCTCTCCAATCTTGGTTTGTCTCCTCTCAGTGAATGACACCAAATTCTGGCAGCTGCCCATTGCCCCAGACTTTCACATCCTATCCATGATCTCCCTACTGCCTTGGCATGCATCCCATCACCTCTCCCCAGAATTAGAACATTCATCTTACATACCTATCAGCACCCAGTTTCACAACCCACCCATATCTAATTTTCTATACAGTTGCCAGAATGTCTATAAAAGAATAGTGTGTTATTTCCTAGCTTTTATCATCCTTCCACAACCCTCAATACAAAAGACATTTCCTTAGCCCAGTATCCCACGATCCTTAATAAAGAACCCCTCACTAGCTCCACACATTTTCTGCTGCCACTTCAATGTGGCAAGTCTTCTCTTTCACCATAGAACACAACTGATAAAGTCTAGCTCACATTGTGACCTTTCCCTCAGTTTTCCTTCCCCTGTTCCCTTATTCTATCTAAATGTCTCTTATCCTTTAAACCTCAGCCCAACTATCATATCCTTGGTGAGGCTTCCTTAATATTCTCGGTGTAAGTTAGACCCAGGATTGTGATTATATCACTGTGACAGTGGATCACAGATCTCTGTAAGCCACACCATGCCATTCTGTCTTCCCAGCAAAATACGAGTATTTCTAAGGAAATGCCTATGCCTTCAGCTTTCTTTTCTTTTCTTTTCTTTTTTTTTTTGTATTCCCAAGGGCCTGGAGCAGTATCTGAGGCACACAGTTAAGGCCAAAAAAAACATTTTTTGATAAAAGCACATTAGCTGAAGTGAGGGTGCACAACTACACAGGGAAGGAGTTGGAAGACAAGTTAGAGAACAGAAAGTCTCAAAATCAAACTAAAATTAAGATGGACAATGCTGGACTTTGCATTCATGCAAACTAAATGTCATTTTCCTATTCATATACTGGCCTCAGTCTCAAAAAATAGTCCATTCATTCATGTATTATTGATTGCAAAGTATTTTGAAACCACTGAGAAAGAGAAAAACTGAAGCATATGGATTTCATATTAAGACACACACACACACACACACACACACACACACACACACACACCGGTTTCTTTTAAGGAAAATGAAGATTTTAACAGATAATAAATATAGACCACCTTCTACTAGGGCATGCCAGGTTATGGATTTTCACTATACATGCAAACAAAATCTTAATCCCATCATTAAATTTTCATTTCTACTTTTAAAAGGAGAATGGATGAGATGAACTTCTGCAACTTCCTATTCTTTACCAACTCTAGTTCACCATTTGGAAATGAATCTTGAATAAGCACTGGGGGATAGGGTAGAGAGAATAGGAAAGCTAAATGGTATTTGGCAAAACAGCCTATCCCTCAATATTCATTAGAGATGAATAAGCAATGGCCTGCTATCTTATCACTGGAAGATGCCTTGCTACCCTATGCCAAAACTTCAATTAGACTTCTAAATACCCTTGAAATAATGAGGAACAAAAAGCACAGCTTCTATTGGTCTTTGAGCTCAACAGCCAGGGAGCATACTATCTACATTACTCAGGGACTAAACTACATTACTGTAATTGTACTGTGTTACAATTAGAGCATTTACACCAAAAGGCAAAGCAAGGGCAAGCCTAGGTCAAATTGTGAAGAAGATAAAATTTGTTTTCAGAAAATTCTACCTCTTCAGTTGGCCCTAATTCAGCTTTGTTTGGCCTTTATTTTAGTGTGTTTATTCAGGCCAAGCACCATCATCCCTTTTTCTCTCTCACTGGAGCTCCTTACCAAGAACTTTGCTTTCAGGAAACCTGAATTCTAAATATTTCCAAACACTACCATACTCTTTGGCCCACCAATAAAATCTTATGGCTTCTATGGTTTCTTTCATCAAGACCTTTCTCCATCCTCCCCAACAACCAGTAAATCTGATTTACTGACAAATGCTAATCTGCTTTTTGTACAATGAAAGCTATTTGCCCCAGGGACACTTAAAACAGCATGGCAATCCAATGGTGGGGATTTGGGGCACCATGGATAGTCCAGTGAGAGAGATAATTAGGTTGGTGAAAACACAGCTGCCTGCTATAGCTACATGTGTGGCAAAATGTGGATAGTTTCCCTTAATAAGTGATAACTTTATTGTAGACCAGGATCGTATCAAAATAACATGGTAATAATGCTTCCATTTTTGGTTTACATATATAGATGACCAGTGAATATAGTACTGATAGACCCAGTGAGTGTTATTGTTCAACCAGAAACAACACATAGACTATTCTTAACAACCTTTCAGGTGAGAATTTAAAATTAATTACAAATCAATTGCTTATAAACCAAAACTAGATGTTTCCAATGATTTAGTTGGAAAGGATTCAACCACTAAGGCGTAATTCCTGAGTTGATACCTGTAACTCAAATAGGTTTCAAGCAAATATTTACTGTGGAATACAAAGGCTGCACTATTTTATAATTCATAAAGTCAAATAAGCACAAAAAAATTAAAAAGATAATACCAGTTGATAGAAATCACAAAGAAAACGAAACAAGTTGATGTGACAGAAAATAATGGCAGTGGGGATACTAATGAAATTGGGTGGTAAACAAATGGCTCAATGAAGAGAGGCACCTTGAACTGAAACATGAATTATAACTCCTCACCCCCATGAATTATAACTCCTCACCCCCTGATCTCTCCTCAGAGATCTGGAAGAGTTTCAGGGAGAAAGAAGAGAAAGTATAAACCCCCTAAGACAGACAGAAGCATGCTTGACATGCTGATGGAAAGAAAAGAAGCCTGGCATGACTAAATCCCTGTGAAGGCAATAGGGAATGTCTGAAATTAAAGCAGACAGCAGAGAAGATAAGATCTTCAAAATCAGGGTATGAAATTTAGATTTTATTCTATGTTAGCTATCACAGAAATACAGAATGTGATTATAATGACAAAGGAATGAAAATTTTATTCTATATAGATGTCACATTTGCACTGTGGGCCATTACTATTCATAAAAGTGTTACACCTCCTGAGGTTTTTAAAGCCACTTGTCACTACAAAGAATGATATTCACAGAGTTGAAGAGAAGTTCTGTCCCTAAATTGAACTCAACTCCTGCAAAAACCAAAAAGCAACAATAAAAAGAACTATGGAAAAACCCTTTGGTATTAACTGCCAAGAACTTCCCGTCAAATAAACTCAAATACTCATCACTTTTATCTATGACTCTACATGGATGGACAAGTTTACAAACTTAAAGCAACTGCTTTCTAGGGTGGAGTAAGAGAAAAGGAATTTGTGTAGCAGAATTAACCTGAATGTGACATCCACTTATCATATTCAGTGTCATCTAACTATAAAGTAAATGTATACACAAAAGTATATGTGTCTTAATTTGTCAAGAGACTATACCTCATGGTGTATCTACAAATTGAATCTATTTTTTTCAAATATCAAGGTTAAACTAGATAGAAAATAATCTAAAGTTACTGGGTAGCTCTGAGATAATCATATCTAATCCTGTCCCTTCTAGAATTAAATAAATGAAAGCCCAAAGAAATTAAAATTGCAAAAACAATTAATAGCAGACTAATATAGTGCCTTATTAAACTGAAATGAGCTCAGTTTCTCCTCACTCCATGATCATCTATTAATAATTTAAGATAAATTTTGGGACAACTTTAAACACTCTTCTACATTATAAAGAAGCAATTAGGTACTTCAGAGATAGCTTTACACAAATTTTGTCATAAAAATATTAGAACCCTAAAAGATGAATACCTCAGCACTCTGCTTTAAAAAAACTTGCCCTTTTCTTTTTAAACCTTTCCATGTGACAGCATGAAGAAAGAGAGCAAAAGAGAGAGAGAGAGAGAGAGAGAGAGAGAGAGATGGACATGGTCATACTTTTCTTCTTGGTAAGTTCTAAATTCAAGCTATAAAAGTTTTAAAAATGGAATTAAATACTAAATGTTATTAGCATTATAAAAATAAGTAACTCCTATTTATATACTTTATTTAGCAAATATCAAGGCCCTTAGGTTATTAGTGCTCAAAAGTGGGAAGTCTTTTCTTTTTTAAAGGAGCCTGATGCAGGACTCAATCCCAGGACCCTGGGGTCAGGACTTCAGCCAAAGACAGATGCTTAACTGACTGAGCCACCCAGGCATCCCAAAAGTGGGAAGTCTTGAACAGTGTCTTGAGCCCCCATGGAAGGAAATGCTCAAGGAATAGAAGAACCTTTTCCAACTTGGTCTCCTCTTTGAAAATACCTGCAATAGGAAGATACTGTCACTGACAGAAATGTAGCAGGGACCTCTGATGACCTGAGGCAAAGAACAAAGGGACAACTTCTTTGTGATACTTCTTTGCAAGGGATGCATGTCCACTTCGTGAGAAATATAAGAAACACGTAACTATTTTGAAAAATTATACAGTGGGGTGCCTGGGTGGCTCAGTGGGTTAAAGCCTCTGCCTTTGGCTCAGGTCATGATCCCAGGGTCCTGGGATCGAGCCCTCATCGGGCTGTCTGCTCCGCAGGGAGCCTGCTTCCCTTCCTCACTCTCTGCCTGCTTCTCTGCCTACTTGTGATCTCTGTCTGTCAAATAAATAAATAAAATCTTTAAAAAAAAAAAAAAGAAAAAAGAAAAAAATTTATACAGAAAAATTATACAGATCATGTATAATGAGCACACTCAATATATGCTTTCACAAGTTTTTCCAAAACTCCCTTCTAACATTGTTACTTCATAACTTAACAAGGTAATTTAAAGTCTAGTTCATATTTCTACTTTTGACTTGATTTATAGTCTACAAACTAAAAACTAAGGCTCTATCACAAATCTAAAAGTTGACGAGATGTCTGGCATTATATTATCTTTATGAGTGAAGTGTGGAAAATCATTCTAGCCCTTGGTTTCTCTTTATAACTTAAGAATCACCAATTATTTGACATAAAATTGAACACACTGCCTATTTACAGTCACTCTTTACTGGTAGTGGTCAGTATGGCATCAACTCTGTCCTTGGGCAAAGGTACTTCTGCTCTGCACCACCTCCAGACCTTATTCCAAAGATCCTCAGGTTACCCCTTTCCATTTTCTTCATAGTAGAGTGTTTCTGATTAGCTGGCAAGTGGAAGTTATAGTATGTTTACTTCAATTAACCAGAGAATAACTCCAAAACTGCTATGTTCACAATCATTCATATTCATCTCTATTGACTACAAAAACGTTCAGGTCACTGTGACTTATTAAGAAAAAGGACACCTATCTTACATTAATGATTTATCTGAATGATCACCAAATCTCAATGACTTAGGATCTGTTGACATGTTACATTATAGGAACACAAGTGTCAGAAGAATAGCCAGACTCAAGTTTACTCTCCATTTAATTTGGTAAAAAC
Organism: Martes martes; assembly: GCF_963455335.1. Taxonomy (NCBI): domain Eukaryota; kingdom Metazoa; phylum Chordata; class Mammalia; order Carnivora; family Mustelidae; genus Martes; species Martes martes. Next base: position 84,000,737 of record NC_137898.1, on the reverse strand, counting down.
TGAATTAGTAAATTGCCTATCACATATTACTAGAGACTAAAGACATAAGGCTATTATACTATAGTTGTGTTCAACAGATTATACATATATATATACACACACACATATTATGTACTCATATATATGTACATATATGTATATATATGTACATATATACATTATGTACATATATACATTATGTATATATATGAGTACATAATACCTGGAAATACTATATAATGCATGGATAGCCCTTGTCCTAAACAAGGTTATAATTTCATGGGGACACAAGAAAAACTATGAAAGTAAGTTTTCAAAACAGTTAAATGTTGGTGCAGGATTAAATAAAAAGGAGATGGAAATCAGGATGGCTTCCCAGGAATTGAGCTGAGCCATTATTTAACATATTTTATTTTTGTGCCTGTCAAACACTGATAACTCAACAGCTGATCCTCAAGAGCAAAGACCTATATGCCCTGAAAACAGGCTAAATGTAAAGGTTTCTTTTTTTCTCTCTCTCTTATACTATTATGTTCTAAAAAGAATCTTCAAATATCTTATGAAAATACTATAACACAGTAAGATAAGATGAATCTAAAATGGAGTTAAAAATAAAGCAACAGAGAACAGGGATACAAAGTGAGAAAAGGACACACAAAATGAGTACATACAATGTGTGCCCAATGTCCTGCAAGAGAACGGAGAGTCAAGAACTCTGGCTCTAAACGTGACAGTGAGTAGCAGAGCATCAAAGCTCTATCCTTGATTTTGTGTGGTATAAGCTAATGTTTAATGTTTACCCAAACATTACCTTTGTATTACCCAAAAAGATAACCTGAAAATCATTAAATGTTTCTTCCATTGAGCATTATCTCAATATTTCTTTTTGTAAATTAACTGAGAGGCATGAAAAACACTGCTTGTTAGAATCACTAACAGATTCAATCAGAAGGTAAAAGGTTGATAATAGGATGTCTACATATCTAGTCTTCCCTCACATAGAACTTAACTTACTAATTCCAAAGACTTCACAGTGGAGTAAAGTAGTAGACACCATGATAAGCAAAACATCAAACAGTAATGAGACAGAATGACATCAGATGCTTTAATTCCTGCCAAAAATGTACAACTTGAATTTATTTATAAGGAAACATCAAATTTGTGATAGGTAGCGTTATCATAAGTTTCTCAAACAACATCTTTGTTGTGCTTGAAAATCTCTTTAACCAGTTCAAATCTTCTATGAAATGAGCCTTGCCACAAAGAAAAAGTGAATTTAAGGAACGTTCCAATGTAAAGTAGTATTTAAAAACAATAATCCTTACCATCATAAAACTCATGGAAAAGTATAATAAGCCACAAAGTGAAGATCACCTTGGATCTTAGTAAGGCTTTATAATCAAGAATACAGGTGGCCAACAGGTGCATGCAAATGCACACAACATCACTAATCACCAGGGAAATGCAAATCAAAACTACAATAAGATATCACCTCACACCAGTTAGATTAGCTATTATCAAAAAGATAAGAAATAACAAGCGTTGGCAAGGATGTGGAGAAAAGGGAACACTTGTGCACTACTGGTAGGAATGTAAACTGATATAGCCACTATGGAAAACATTTTGGAGGTTCCCCCAAAAATTAAAAATAGAAATACCATAAGATCAGGAAATCTAACACCGAGGTGCTTATCTAAAGGAAACAAAAACACTAATTCAAAGAGCTATCTGCACTCTCATATTCATTGCAGCATTATTTACAATAGCCAGTATATGGAAACAACCTAAGTGTCCATTGACCGATGAGTGGACAAAGAAAAATGTGATGTGATGAGGGAAAAGATATAACACACACACACACACACACACACACACACATCCATATACACAGACACAATGGAATATTATTCAGCCATAAGAAGAGAAGGAAATCCTGACATTTGTGACAATGTAGATAAACCCTGAGGGCATTTTGCTAAGTGAAATAAGTCAAGCAGAAAAACAAATACCAGGTGATCTCACATAAGTGGAATTTAAAAAAAAAAAAAAAAAAAAGAAAAGAAAGAAAAGAAAAAGAACTGATACAGAGAACAGATGGGTGGTTGCCAGAGGCAAAGAATGGGTGAAAGGGGAGTCAAAAGGCACAAATTTCCAGTTATAAAGTAAGTCACGGGGATGTAACATGCAGAATGGCAACTATTGTTCATAATACTGTACTGTATAGTTGGAAGTTACTAAGGGAGTAAATCTTTAAAGTTCTTATCATAAGAAAAAAATTCTAAATGTGAGGGGATGGATGTTAACTAGATTTATTGTGGTGATCATTTTATAATGTATACAAATATCAAGTCATGTTATACACCTCTAAGATGTCAATTATCTCAATTTTTTAAAAAACCTTAAATTAACAAACTTCAACAACAAAAATTAAACAGTAACTGTTCAAAGGATGGAGAATGGAGTTGTCTCTCTTTCCTTCCCCTTTATTTTCTCTTCCTTTCCTATTTCATCATTCTTATGAAAGCAGCCACACATCCCCATCTGTTGCCTAAAAATGATAAGATATATACTTGCCTACAAAGTAAATTTGTTCACAAATCTGCTTTTATTCAACCCAGAAAATGCCTTCAGAAAACTTTTAGAAAGATGTATTCCAATAAGAATCCTCATAAGCTACTGGTAAGAATACAGATGGTGCAGCCCCTTTGAAAAACAGGCATTTTCTTAAAAGGTTAAACATACATTTACCAGAAAACCCAGCAACCTCACCCCTAGATGTCTGTCCAAGAGAAATGAAAAACACGTCCATGTAAAAACTTGTACACCAATGTTCATAACAGCATTATTCATAATAACCAAGTAGCGAGAAACAGCTCAAATGTCCATCAACTGGTGAGCAGTTAAAGAATATATATGGTATGTCCACACAGTGAAATACTATTCAGCAATAAAAAGGAATGAAGTACTGATAGGACACAAAATTAACTTCAAAAAAAATTATGCTAAGTGAAAAAAGCCAAAAACAAAACAATACATAATGTATGATTCCATTTATATAAATAGTCCAAAAAGGCAAATCGAGAAAGACAGAAACTAGATTTTTAATTGCCTGGGGATAGAGATGAAGTATAAATGGACATGAGAAATTTTATTGTGGAGATGAAAATGTTCTAAATCTGGATTGTGCTGATGCCAGCACAACTCTGTAAATTTACTAAAAACAATTCAATTGTTTAGTTAAAATGAGTGAATTTTAAGGTATATAAATTATACCTCAAAAAAGATGTAAGAAAAATAAAAAGGGTACAGTGCATAGACCATCTAAAAACAAGGCTTATTCCACTCTGATTGCATTCAAAGTCCTAGCTAAATGCTGTGACATAGTCCTATATTCAACAAATGTAAACTATAATGGAATGTTAACATACCAAATTAAAACACAGAAGCTTAAAAAAAAAAAAAAAAGAACCCAATTCACCACATCTTGAATATGAGCTAGTCTAAAAGATGTGTTTCTACCATATATAAAATAGTGGTAGTACAGTGTATGACCTAGGGACTAGGTCAAATAAGACAACTGCTTCTGCCTGGTTCTCTCCACTTGGGACATGAACTTTGAAAGTGCTGATTCTACATGAAAAGAAGTCTAACTACTGCTAAAAGAACATGCTGAAGAGATCACACAGAGAAAGACATGGCCAAGGAACCCAATGCCAATCTCCTACCGTTTTACTTTTTTCCAGCATCAACTAGAAGACACATGAATGAGCCTTCAGACGACTGCAGTCCCTGGCCTTCAAGTCCCCCTAGCTGAAACCAAGTGGAAAAGTAACAAGCTGTCCCAGATGAACCCTGCCCATATTGCAGATTCATAAGCAAAATAAGTGGCACTGTTTAAAGCTACTAATATTTGGGTTGGTTTGCTAAGAAAGCTCTTAAAGTCATATTATCCTACCCTTACCTTCTTAAAATACTGGATAGCACAATTACAAGATACTTAATAGGAAAAAGTAATATTCTGTAATGAAGTATTAAATCCCTCAAAGCTGAGAACTTTTAGCAAAAAGCAGGTTCTGTTTCAATCAGAATGTACAAACTTCAATTTCCATTCTGGATAATAACTTTATTTTTAATGCTGAATTTTATAGCAGAGATAAAAACATTAAGAGTCAGAATGACCTTTGGCAAAAAGAAAAAAAAAGGTATATATTCAGACAACTTATCATGTATGAATATGCAAAAAAATGGAGTTATATTTTTGTCAGCAGACTGTATTTACAGGATATAAAACCCACATTCTAGTTGGTTTTGATATCAAGCAGCACACTTCCCTCCTGGTAAACTGAAAAGGAGCCCAGCTTGCTGCTCAGCGTACCAGTTCAGAATCCTTCCACATTAAACGTCAGAATCAATTAAATTACTTGAATTCAGGTTTGGTCTTTTTTTAGTGAAAGAAATTTATTCCCAACAGGTTTGCTTCCTTCCAGTCCATATCCTGTACACCCGCAGTGCCCAGGAGGATAGCACACCTGGTCAAGCTAACTTTTTTCCAGGCAGTGGGGAAGAAGAGAAGGAACTTCACCAATAAGAGGATATAATCTTTATCAATAAGGGAATTATAATCAATAACCTAAAAAAAAATAATCAATAACCTGTGAGAAACCAAACAGAAGAGAGAGCTGCAATATTCAATAAAAGTTTGTCATACATTCTAATAAAACTCTTAAGTGAACTTCTCATTCATAAAAATTTTGTAACTCATGTATTACAAAATCCTAAAGATTTTGTCCACACATTGTGTGAGGAGGACTTTATTCCAATACTAGTATCATGGTTTAATGCCAAAGAGTAGAAAACCCAATTTAAAGTGGTTTAAATGCACAGAAACATATCATTTCACATCACAGGAAAAATAGGGATAGGAGAAGATTCAGGTTAGGCTGATCCAGAAATTCAAAGACCTCAAAGATTCAGGTTCATTTACTCTTTATGGTCCTCTGCCCAGAATATCAGCTTCATCCCACAGGCCCCAGCTGGACAGTCATCAGAAGACTGTCCTTCATTCAGTCTGGCCCAGTAAAGAGAATGCCTTTGCCTACAGAATCAAACCCAAATCCCTTGCCATTTGCCCAACAATGCCACCTGAGACCATGTACCCAACAGGGAAATAAATGCCATATGATGAGGGGCCTGGATATAGGCTCACAAAGCCATCTGTGGCAAAATAGCCAGATTACCACGATGCACTAAGAGCTAGAGCTGCAGCTGCAGCACAAGCAGAAATAGACTTAATGGAGCCAAGAGACCAACTTCTAAGCACACTCAAGTTCAAATCTGTCCACCAAATCTCTACCAAATAGTCTATTTGATCAGTTAGGGGAATTCCAAGCGGATTTTGTCTAAAAGTTGACCCCTATGTCAGTTCTGATCTTAAAATATGATTAGGGCATAAGAGACATAGAATCCCAATTTAGTAATGTATCTGTCATGTGCCCAAATTAGTTCTTATTACATTTAAACCATATATAGTTGAAGTATTTAAGCTGGGAATGCCTCATTTCCTCCTTTCCCAGTGGATCAGAAAAAGCAGAGATTCACCACCTATAGGATATCATGCCCTGACATCAAGGCAATAAAAACAAGGAATTCTTCACAGGCAACTATCAGTAAGAACACCAAAGAAAGGAGGAACAAAATCTTCCACAGCAGCAGGAGCTCCTCAGATGGCAGCAATGTGAGCTTCCTAAAGTACTCATGAGTCACCTAAATAACAATGTTTTATCTGATTATTTTCTTGACTCAAAATAAAAGATCCTATTAATTAGTTTTTCTAGTACAATGCTATAATGCCTTATAATGATTCATTTTAAATTAAGTCAGTTCTGGGGTGCCTGGGTGGCTCAGTGGGTTAACGCCTCTACCTTCGGCTCAGGTCATGATCCCAGGCTCCTGGGATCAAGCTCTGCATCGGGCTCTCTGCTCGGCAGGGAGCCTGCTTCCTCCTCTCTCTCTGCCTACTTGTGATCTTTGTCTGTCAAATAAATAAATAAAATCTTTTAAAAAAATTAAAAAAATAAAGTCAGTTCTGTGTTTAGTATTTTTTTTTTAAAGATTTTATTTCTTTGATAGAGAGAGAGATCACAAGTAGGCAGAGAGGCAGACAGAGAGGGGTAGGGCAGGGGGAGGGGAGCAGGCAGAGAGCCTGATGCGGGGCATGATCCCAGGACCCTGAGATCATGACCTGAGCCGAAGGCAGAGGCTTAACCCATTGAGCCACCCAGGTGTCCCTGTGTTTAATATTTTTATGTATATTCTTCTTGAACAGTTGTGCTCCTTTCAGGAACTCAGAAATCCACTTGGTTAAGCATCTGCCTTTGGCTCAGGTCATAATCTCAGGGTCCTGAGGTTGAGCTCTGCATCAGGCTCCCCACTCAGCAAGGGCATCTCTTCTCTCTCTCCCTCTACCCCCACTCATGCTTTCTCTTCCACTCACTTTCTCTCTCAAATAAATATATAAAATCTTAAAAAAAAAAAAAAAGAAATTCATACTGTAATTATAACCTCTCTTAATAGCCTATTGATTTTCTTGCTAACACTGATGATAGTAAATGGAGCTATCCTTTATAGAGTACCTCCTCCACTGAATACTCGTAACCACCTTGTAAGACAGGTATTACTGACCTCAGTTCACATACTTGAAAACCCTGGCTTTGGTCACTTTGGTAAAGTACGCAAATTAGAACGTATTGGAAAAAGGAATCCATCATAGCAGGTATGATTCCAAAATGCAAACACACAAAATTCTGTGTAACAGATTTTGTAAACACTTTGTATTCAGTTAGGTCAAATTATCTTTTAAAAAAATTTAAAAGTGTGACCCATACTCCATATTTTCCTTGTCCCATATATTACTTGAGGAATTTTGAGAAGGGGAAAAAAATTCTGTTCTAAGAAAAATGTTTCCCTCTTCTTTTTTCCTTGGTTCTGAAATAGTAACCTACGGTACCCACTGAGGTTGCTCTAAGCAGGATATTGATCTTGTCAGAACTAACAAATTGTTCACCTGGACTCTCTTTCCCAACAATGCCAGACAACAGTTCACCGAATGACCTTACTATTATTATAGTTAGCACTAAGCCAAGTAGAGAACTGGTTCATTCTCTGTTCACCAAAAGCTGAAATCCAACTCAAAAAACAATCTGAGAAAAATGTTAGTATTAGAGATGATTTGAGATGGTATTCTCCAGATCAGGGCTTTTCAGACTTTAAATTACACAAGAAACACCTGAGGATCTTGTTAAAATGCTGGTTCTCATTTAGCAGGTTTGTCTAAACTTAAGATTGGGTATTTCTAACAAGTGATCTGCTGACTCAGATGGTACTGCTCCACACTTTACATAGCAACCATTACATTCATGGCAGAATAAGAAGTGTGTAAAAAAAAAAAAAAATAAGTGTGTGCTCTTCAAATTACAGCAGCAAATAAAACACTCAAATTACAGTCACAGTAGCCAATATTAACCTTAAATGGCATGGCATCTTTTTCTAAACTGCTGCTATCAAATTGGTATCTTACATACTGCCTTCCTGAATTTGTTGCTACCTGATAGACCATGTTTTCCAAAGAGCATTCAGTATAATGCTGGTCAAGCTTGGGAAATGTTATATACTATACACTCCTCTTGGTGAGAGACAGCACACTTACATATTTAAAACTAAGATGTACTCTAGTACCAAAAAAAAAAAAAAGCTTATATTAGACTTCTGTGTACATCCTGTGTGACAGCGATTTCTCACATCTGTCCCCAGGTCAGCTGGGAGGTCCCGAAATAAAGAAAGCTCTAAGCAAAACCTTAGAAACCTCTGCCATTGAATTTTGTGAAGCACTGAAAAACTAAAGTTCTTTGGGATCCTTTTAGATGTAACACACGCATACACACACATGGGTAACACAAAGGGAGAAAAGTATTTCCTGGATGCTCTGCCATTGATTACAAATCAGCTTTGGTCAAATGAGAAATCTGGAAATTGGTAGTATCAAATACAGCAAGTATTTGGTATGCAGGATTCCTAGAATGTCATGTTTGGAGGCAGTTTACTTTAATTTCCCATTGTTTCTCCAAATTTGCTTAAGAGGAACAGTCCTCCACCAGCTCACAAGATGAGACTGTGGACAGTCCCCATGATTTTCTGGACATTCAGGAAATGGAAATATCTGTATCTCTTATCCACCCACTCCCAGCTGAAGTAGGAAGAATCTTGAGCTCTGTAAAGGACAAATTCTACCTGGGTTCTTTTCTTTTGTATACACCTTGTTTCCAATTTATTTCTGTCACTGAGCATTTCCAGGATTATCATGGAGTACTGGGAAGGAAAGTTCTCACTTGACACTTAACAACAAAATTCTTCTTCTCTGGTCATTGGAAATGGCTAAAGCCAACTCTCTCTTGAGGATATTTTCGTAGATTCTTTAGAGACTCAATCCCCCAGAGGGCCTCTCTACCTGTGGCTTCACTAATGCAGCCAATGTTTCTCCTTCAGCTAACCACTCCTCACTCCTCCTCAGCTTCCATACCCCACATCTTTTTACTGATGGAGGTTCCCTACCTTCTTGACATGATCCTCTTTTAAAATGAGCCCAAGTAAACATTCCCCCCCTGAGTTCCTCAATAGGTCCTTGGTATCCATGCCCGTGACAGGCCATCAGGTAGAAATGTAGTCACTTCCCTAGGGGCTCAGCCATCTGTGCCATGTATTACAGGCTACATCAACTTCCTAAAGTATGAGCTGGGCATTTGACCACTATTCCCCCAAACTGCTATAACATCATACCAAAATTCACTGGTTCCCACTGACAACTCCTCCCACCCTCAGTCACTCCATTTAAAGATGTAAGACTCACAGTATAACTCACTCAAAGAATCCTTCTCATAAAATCCTCTCCCCACAGCCACCTTTTTTTTATTCATGTGGAATATAAGAATTGTATAATTCATTTCTCCAAACTTTCTTTGAAAATCTGTAGCTTGAAAAAAAAAAAGGAAAAGAAAAGAAAAAAAAATCCATAACTTGGTCTTTTATCTCCCTTCCAGATAAGGCACTAATGGCAAAATAATTATCCCAGCTGAACAAGAGGAAGAACTGCATGCCCCAAAGAGGTAGTGGTAATATCAGCAGAAAGGATTTCTCCAGGAATATATGAAATAGTCCCTAAGGATTCCTGAAAATTACTAGGTAAGAAAAAAGACTTTGGGGATCTGGATATCATGTAATCTGAGGATTGGGACAGTAAGCCAGTAAAACATGAACTTTACTGTTAATACAATTCATTAATGTTCAAAGGCTGGGAAGAGCAATACAAACTCAATTTGCTGAAATAGGATAATAACACATTCATAATTATGCAAATCAATGAAGTTTTATCTATTTGGTCTTAACACTAAGTGATTCCAGTAATTATCAACTATTCTCTAATGACACTGTCTCTAGGAAAACATCAAGGTTAATTTAGATAACCAGAGGATATATGTCTCAGTTCGGACATAGATAAGTAGAAGAGGAGCAAACATATTCAGAAATACTCTGAGTTTACTGGGATAACCAGTTTATGATTTACTGGGATAGCCAGTTTATGATTTCAAAATCAAATTACACAAACACCACAAAATGGGTAACACACATATTCACAAACTACCTGATTCATGTGTTTCCCTAACAGGAACTCCATAGGATATACTTCACAATAAGCCATAAATATATTTTCTTAAAATTCTTTGCACAGAATCATTAAAACCCTGGCATTAATGTTAGGTGAATTCCTTCCATATCACACAAGAATACATACAAAACAGACAGAAGAGACAGAGAAAGCAAAGATGGGGGACACAGAGAAAATGGGCAGTACCACCATTTTGCCAGCTAGAATATACAATAACTCATCCATCACTTAGACTCATGAATCCTGGATGTAAGCTTCTAAGGTAGAGACCAAAGACTCTAGCAAAGTGAAACATTTGACAATAACAAAAGCTCCGACACCACATGGTTTTCCTAATCCGATTATGTGCAGAGTCTCTGGCAATATTGAGCATTCCAAAACAAACAAATAAATAAATAAGACTAGATTTTCAAAAACAGCTGCCTAAATTGAAGCCATAAAACACATGCACAGTGAATGTGAGTACATGCCCACACAAGCTAGACTTGTAAGGACTGCAACAAAATAAAGAAAAAAAAAACAAAAAAACAAACTGAGAGTGGCACTCCCAAACAGATTTAAGGAGCATGCTGAATAACGGATACACATCTTCCTCTCATCCATGCAGAAAGGTCTGCACATGCAGCCAACACAATATTAGAGAAGAGGAAGCATCCTTTCATATTTTTTCTGTCCTTAGATAACATAAGCCAGATGGCCAAGATCCAAACATTCTTTACATACAAATTAAGTAATAATGGAATAGTAAAAGTGCTTTTCCTGATAGAATAAAAATTTTGTTGTTTTTATTTGGGTAGCTAATCTAAACAAAACACTTCAATGCCAGGGGCGCCTGGGTGGCTCAGTGGGTTAAAGCCTCTGCCTTCGGCTCAGGTCATGATCCCGGGGTCCTGGGATCGAGTCCCACATCGGGCTCTCTGCTTGGCAGGGAGCCTGCTTCTCCCTCTCTCTCTCTGCCTGCCTCTCTGCCTACTTGTGATCTCTGTCTGTCAAATAAGTAAATAAAATCTTTAAACAAACAAACAAAAAAAAACCCACTTCAATGCCATTACATCTAATGGTCATTTTCCAAATACTAAATAGGAAATTTTCAATTGCCATATTAAGTTAAATTGCAGTTGTGTTAACCCTTTATATTATTAAAGGGATATGCCCTTTTATCATAAAGGTTAAGAGAATTAACATTCAACTGGTTAGAAACAAGGTATCATATGAGAAACAAACATAATACATACTATGAATACAAAATACCATTTGAAACCAGTTCAACACTATTCAACAATTATTACGAGACTAGTGAGTCTATACCAGTTGATTAATTACAAAGTATTTCAAGCTTAATTTATGAAAACAATATTTCAAAATTTTTCCAAAAGCACTTCCATTACTAGTATTACTAATATTTTCAGAGTTACAGTATCATTTCTCATGACTAATGTGCAATACCCCCAATCCTAATAACTGTTTTCCTATAAGTACTTTATATATTTACTCATAATAATGATTAAGGCCAGCTGTGCTCTGTGCTAAGGATTCTGAAACAAGTAAAACAGCCTCAATCAGCCTATAGCTTAGAATGAGAAACAAATAAGCAATGACTACAGAACATGGCACATGTGCAACAGGAGTACAAATTACTCAAAACATCTCATATTTCAAAATGTTTTCACAGACATTTAAGTTTATATAAAACTCATGGAGTAGGAAGAATAATTATTTTAAAACCCCAATATTAGAGCATGGACTCCAAAATTAAATCTGTCTGGATGAGATAGATAGATAGATAGATAGATATAATTGATTAGTGGCAGAATCTCAACTAAGATAATGTAAGTCCATATTCATACACTAAGCTGCATTTCACAGTTCATGAAGACATGACAAACACAACTAGTTTCTGAATTCATGTGCTTCCTAGATTTGCATTCAAGATTCCAGTACAGCAGCCAGTGTAATATTCTCTATGCTCTAATCCCCTGAAATTTTAATGACCCTGTCTTTTCCTTCTCATTTTTAAACTGTGTCTCTTAACCTTTCTTGTCATCCCCTACTAGGGGAAAGGACTTCAGTCATTAGTAGCCTATGAATGAAAAAACATGAGGGCAACCTTAAAGTAAGCACTATTTAACTTGGAAAAAAAGGGCCGGGGTAGACCACACAATCTATGTAAGCATGTGCAGAAAAGATGGGGCCACCTATCAAATAAATGAAAGCTATGTATCTGCGAAATTTCTCACAAACATTCCCATGGCTTTATTTCCAAAGGCTACAAAGCTCCCTGCCAGTCTTCAGATATAGGTAGTGTGTAAAAGCAAAAATGTTGTCTTAATTACAACCAGCTCTAATGAACTAGTGGTTAAATTCTTGGCTAAATTATGTCCTTAAATGATTTTTTTCCAGCAATGCTTAACTTATTGAAAATCTTTGTTTTAGAATTTTGCTTTTGTGATCATCATCAGAATATCACATTCATTTCAAATACCCACAGAAATGACATTTATAACCCCTAAATGTGGGTGTGGTTTGGGAAAAAAATTTACTAGAAGTGATTCCTTGTTTTGACCAATGACATCATCATAGAACTAAATGTAGAGCTTCCCAAAGGAAGACAGCACTAATGCAATAATCTCAATATTTTATACTGACAGTCTGCAAGTCCATAAATTAAGAGTTAATAAAACAGAGGTTTTTCCCTGTTAGAAAAATACCTCAGACTTCACTGGCTATTGGTTAGTTCAAGGGTTTGCAGAACACTCCAAAGAAAATATTCCCTCCAGTAATACTTGGATTAAAATGGTGATTTGGGGGTTTCGGCCAATTAAGACAGCAGGGAATTGCTGGCCTTAACCAGACACAGCCTCTGCGATATAAAGCTGAACCATATGTGGTGTTTGTTTCTCAATCACATAAATTCAGTGGAAGGAAGCCAGCTAAGGAAGAAAAATCTATTGTCATACTCTCTACACTAACTCTAGTTACTAAGAGAGCTATAAAAAGTCCTTTTCCAGAGAAGTCTCCGGAGCAAGGGGTGGTCCACCATCAACTCAGAGAAGTCTGAGTTAAAGGCAGAACAAAAGAAAAAACTCTGAAAACTGTCTTTCAGGTTTACAGTAAGAATGAAATGCGCAAACTGCACTCCTTGACATAAAAGAAATATGTTGGTTTCTAATTCTTTCTTCATCAAAAAGATTTACGTGTGAACCTACTTACTGTCTGGGCTTCCAAGATTAGGATTTAAATTTAATTTGCTGTAGTATAGTTTCCTGGGAAGAAAACAGAGCTTTGAAATAGCATAGTACAGTGGAGAGATAACAGACTAAGAGTCAGAGTTGGAAAACTGGTGCTTCTACTCATGGCTGTAACTCCCACCAGCAGTGTGACTGTCACCTGTCTGGATGACAGACTTCTCATGAGAGTACTAGCAAGCACTCCACTTCTAAAATCATCTTTCACCTCACTCACTTTTGGCTAACCAAAAAAATTCAAAGTTTTTGTATCATAGACTGCTTTGCACAGATGAAGGTATTAATTCATTTTGGGAGGTTACTTTCTGTTGGTACTAAACTATCTAAAGATGTCCCACCTTCTGGTCATAAATAATCACATTTGTGAACTACAAAACTTTCTGCTCTGTTGGAAAAAAAGAAAATCGTACATAATGTAGAATGAGACCACACAGTCCACATGGGCACAGAGCAGAGCATTTTATAATGATAGACGATCGTTCCTCTGAAAACATCTGGAAGTCTTTCAGATTAAATCACTACAGTTCACAAACAGTGTAAAAATAATTTAATTATTTCCACCATAGCTGAGGAAATTGAAGGACGAGGAGTTTTCAGAAGGAAATCTGGAAGATCCAATTAATGTTTTGTTCTAACGTGAAAAGCAATGGACTTGTAGAAAATGACACTGGAATTAACAGTAATCAGTTTTATTTATTACCATTATAAAAGGTGGGTAAAAACTTGATGTACTTACCCTACCACCCACCCCTACAATTCCACAGGAATGTATCTGGGTAATGATGTTAGAAAACTAAATGTCAAAAAACATGGAAAATATTCAATCATCAGAAATTCCTAATTCTACAGAAACATCCGAAAATTTGTAAATGAACTCAAACTGAGTTAAGGTTATACTTTAAGGAAATTCCAAGTTTTATTCCAGAGCCAAATTACTGAAAATATTTGTGTTCTGTGTAAGTAGTGAATCACGTGTCCTCAGTTCCATGAGTATCAAACACCACCCTCTACACAGAGTTTTTGACCCTACCTGAGTCCTGTGGAAGGATTACTTCTGGGCAAATGGTAAAACCACCTAACACTAATGAGAGTTTTACTCATACTTTTCTCTACTTCAAGGACAGCCACCGGGTATTCACATTGGTAGAAGTATCTATCTAGATTAATAAATCAGGAGAAAAATACAATTTCTGCTCTGGAAGTGATTTAAATCTAGAGTCACTAAAAAAAAACAAAAACAAACAAACAAAAAAACATCATTTACCACTGAAGAATGTGGTTTGATTAAGGTAAAATAAGAAGAATGCACATACACATTGCTCAAGATGTTTCAGTTATAATAAAATATTGCTTCAAAGTACATTGAAAGGATATGCAAAAATGTAGGAAGAGAAATAGTAAGTAGAAAAATAAGTTAGTGAAAAGACAACTAATTTGAGTTTTTAAAAAGGCAATAAAATGGAGAGAAGATGTCTGCTGCTTTGGTTTTCTTTTACTTTTGCCTTTTTTTTTTTTTTTTTTTTTTTGAGGGGTAGGGGAAAGAATATATCTGATTCCTACTGTTAGAACAATGGGATGATTCTTCCTCATTTTGAACAGGCTGCCAAAATTCACGCTCCTTCTTCTCCCTTCCCTCAACAGTTTACCAGCGCTTGAAACTTGATTATCTAGAACTGAGAGATAGCATTTCCAAACTACATAACAAAGCCTTGCTCTAGTCACACATTTCCTGTTTCTTTTCCTTGCCCACACTTTGCTCCATGAGACAAATCTCTTTACTATATATCAATAAGTTCCCTGCATACTCAGAGCTTTGGCTTCTCCAACCTGAAAAAGCCTAGAATCTACCTGCTTTTTTCAAACCAAAGCCCTACCCAGTCCTGGTCACCACAAGATCTGAGTCTTCATTTCATACCCAGCTCTCTGCTCTCTCTACCTCTAAGATCCCTTTTATATTTAACATCACTGTGCAACAAATCAGTGTTTTCTAAATGCTTCATTTTCACACTGGGCTTTTCTATCTAAGTTGACAGGAACCCTTACTCCAAAGCTAAGTTAGATCCTTTTCTCGTATCTCTCCAGAGAGCTGGAAAGGAAAACAATTAAAAACAAAAACAAAGCCAAAATAAAACAAAAAACATAATGATTGATGGTTAATAAAAATTGTTCTGTTCTAAAACAGAGAAATGGATACATTTGTTACAACATATTCCTGGAAATCATAAAGTGCACCTTTATGCACTGGACCAATACTGAAATTAACAACTACATTCATTCATTCATATTTCAAGACTGAAGATGTAACCAACAATACATTACAGAAGTAATAAAGTAACCACTCTTATGCCTCTACCTACTTAAAAAAATGTCAAACTGTGTTCATAGTTCTAGAGTACTATTACAAAACACAGATAAATTAAAATAAACCCAAAATATCACTATGTAATATCATAAATTTAACTTAGCACAAACTGTTTTGTTAGCTATAATAATGATTTAACAACTTGTTTTCCTTCTTAAAATGGAGATGGCCTTCTTAAAGAAGGATTTGAGTTCAAGTTTCTTTCATCTTTTTTAAAGTCCATTTATTTATTTATTTATTTATATTATTTCTTGGCGGGGGGGTGGTAAGGACTGGGAGAGGGAGAGAGAGAATCATAAGCAGGCTCCACAGCCTAGGACAGAGTGCAGTGCTGGGCTGGATCTTACGACCCCGAAATCATGACCTGAGCTGAAATCAAGAGTCGGGCACTTAACCGACTGAGCCACCCAAGCCCTCCTTAAAGTCTCTTTAAAATTTTCCAAAGAAATTTAAATAAATATTGTCTTATTTTCTCAGTAACATTACAAATCACAGCAAAGAACATTCAAGAGTCCCTCTGCAGATGTGAACACCAATTGACATCATTTAGCAACTGGGCAAATACTGACCACAGGAGCCTTGTAACACATTAAGGACATCACACTGTGACTTTGGTCTTTATCTGTTTCTGGTTTACCCTATCCTAACTCCACCCTGGAAGTACCTAAAAACCTCAGTGCTAACCCAGAAGTAGGAATCAATGTGCGGTCTATAAAAATTAAGAGTATCTGAAAAATTATGCAAAAGAAGTTATAGTCACACTTCTTAGGGAATTAGCAGGTATTGTCTAGGAACTACCAATGTGAATACGAAACTCAAGACTTTATTGTGGCTTATAGTACTTTTTCAACATCTACTGCCACCAAGAATTATGGCAGTACTAGTAGATTAGGATTCTGTAACAAAAATTGTCAATAAAATTTGAGAAATCATATAGAAATTCCTGAATATGGAATCAAAAATTCCTAAATATCAAGGGGGAAAAATATAGCTCACAGGCTTAAAAATCAAGATATTCATGTACTAACCTTAAACCCCTTCATTATTCTGCATTTGGATACAGATTTGAAGAGCTCCATGGTAATCTGATTTTATTTTTTTAAAAAAATTATATAGCCTTAATGTAGCAAGCACTGTTCTAAGAGCTTTACAAATATTAATTCAGTTAATCCCCATAATAACCCTACACTGGGAAGGTTGTTATCCTATTACCAATGAGGAAACTGAAATACACAAATGTTACAGTAAGGTGCCTAACTCACCCACAGGTAATAAGAAGCAGATCTACTGATTTCATATTCTGTTCTTAGCCATTATGGTATGCTGCCTCTCCTAAACTATCCCAAGTTAACTTCAACACATTTCCCCACCCTCTCCCATTCAGCATTCCCTCCGTGTACACTGGCATCCTCCTTCTTATAGAAACTTACTATCATGCCCCCCTCTTTCATCTCTTCTGCCCTTTACTCCCACACAATCAGTGTTGCCCCATCCATTCTATTTCCATGCACCCCTTGTTTTCATCTCTCCCTCTCCATCTCCACTAGTAGAATTATCATTTACGACCTCATTTCCTTTTAGCATTAATACAATAACCTTCTACCACTACTAATAAAATGGATTTATTCAGTATGCATTTATTAATCCAGACCCCTTGCTAAATGTTGTTAATGCAAAAATGAATCAAAGCTCTGCTTTTGAGGGAGTGACATATCAGGGCCCCCAGCTCTGATGATATAACCTGAAAATACTCATTGAAGTTCTACTGCCTTCTGAACTATGTCCAAACTCCTTACTTAACTTTCAGGTTTTCCATAATATGGACTTTTTTCTTCATTCTACCCTATCACACAAACCAAGTTTTTCCCCTCTAAAGCCACCTATGTTTTCACATCGCCCGAATATTTGCTCATGTTCTCTTTCCTATCACAGCGCTTTTTGTGCCACCATTATATGGTCTGGCAGTCTATCCAACTATCAAGGCTCAGCTTTCTCAGATACTCCCAACGAGACAAAACTTCCCAGGAACCAGAGACTCTTATACCACCCTGAACTTGACCCAGAGCACTTATCAGTCTTCCTTGTATTTTCCTGTTCACAAACAAGTTCTAATGTACAAAAGCACAATTACATTTTATCCTTTTGGTGAAATACATTCTCTAATATTCACCCTAGGAAGAGGTAGCTCAGCCAGTCTTTTTCTCCCTATACTTCACTTCTGTCACTTGACACTTCGTTCCCTCCTCTCTCCTTCTTCTCTGCGTGCTGTTGCTAGCATATGTCATTTAAGACCTGGCACAGGGACACCTGGGTGGCTCAGTTGGTTAAGAGTCTGCCTTCGGCTTAGGTCTGGGATCGAGTCCCACGTTAGGCCCCTTGCACAGCAGGGAGCCTCCTTCTCCCTATGCCTGCTGTTCTCCCTGCTTGTGCTCTCTCTCCTTCTCTCTGACAAATAAATAAAATAATTTAAAAAAAAAATACCTGGTACAACTTTGTCTCCTCCACAAAGACTTTCTAAATCTTTTCAACTAAAAGTAATTTCTCCCACCTCTGAATTCCCGAACATTCTTCCTGTGCGGCTTTTCTAGCTTGCATCATTTGGTGCATCACTGATGCTATTTATATACATCTCCACCGATAACTCAGCACCTCAGGAAAGGACACTTCTCTTACTCATTCCCTAGGATATCTGTTACAGCACAGAGGCCATCAGATGACAAGGATAATGGATAAATAATGGGTTAATGGGTGACTGCACTTACATATGCTGGTCCTGGCCTGGCCAAGAAGCTAACAAAATTAAAGGGAACAAGATAACTCTAGAGGAAGGAGGATGGCAGAAACAGGCAGAAGCACATTAAAGGGTAAATCACCAGGCATTCCTAGCCTTTTTCAAGCAATACAGTTCCCTTTTCCTGTGGTCTCCCCATGCTAGACCTATTCTTAGTCTAGTGAAGCCGACATGAATGGTTTGTAACTTATGAAATTACTTCATGAAAAAAATAAATGACATGTCAAGCTGGAATTCTGATGACATTCCTATAGATAGACAGATGGTTACAATATTGGTTTGCTTCTGTGAACTATCAGTACTCACTAACCAAAGACCTCATGTAAGGCCCTGTGAATTATTGGGGATGAAGACAGCTATAAGTAGTCGGGTATGTGGGTTAGAGGCGCACTTCTGGAAACAGGGTGGTATTTCAGTTCTCCTACTTATAAACATCAATAGGTAGGCCTCAATATTTCCACTTATAAAAGTAGGATAAAGAACTTAGCTCAAACAGTGGATATAAGGATTAAATAAGAGTACACAAAAGTGCTTAACACAGTGTTTGACATACAGAAGAGATTAAGCAACACTAGTTATTATACAAATATACTTCATCCAAATTCAATACAGCAACCATCCCTGAGTTTCAACTTATCAAAAAACATTAGGCATTAAAGAGAATAAAGACAAGAAACTGCCCCTATCTTGAGAGCTTATTAGTCTAAAAGACCAGTAAGCACTCCCAATTAAGTATAAGTCAGATAATGTTAAGAGACACCCTACAAGATACACTAGAAATGCAGAAATGTTAAGAGACACCCTACAAGATAAAATAAACACACTAGTCCAGGAGTTCTCAACTGGGGATATCTGGCAATATCTGGAGACATCGTGGCTTATCCCAGCTGGCGTCATCAGGTCAGAGGTCTCCTACCAGTATTTGGAGGGTAGAGGGCAGAGATGCAGAACATCCTACAATGTACATCCTACAATGCACCAGATAGTCTTCCACAATAGGGAGTTATTTTGCCCAATGTGTCGATAGTCCTAGGTTGACAATCCTTCTTCAAACTAAATGACTCTGTTCTGGAGTTCCAGGCCCCACATCTCTACCCATTGCCTGATTCACTGTGGATGAGACGGGCTTCCTGAGGCTTTGACAGTGTGGAAATCTGCCAGTGTTGTGTAATAGTTATTGCTCTTGTAGACTTTATCTTTCTTTTGTTCTTGGCCTATTCATCCACATGTTTGTTATCACATGCTCAACCAGGCAATGATCAGACCCTATGAAGCTGCCTAAACTCCCAGTTTTATCATACCCCCACTGTGGCTCATCTCACATCCTTTCAAGCTCCAGTTAAAAACAGAGGTTTGCATGAAAATATCAAACTATTCTTGTTTTCTGGAGCGGGCAGGAAAACCTGCCATTTGCCTGAAGAAGTAAAAGGAAAAAAAAAAAAAAATTACTGTTACCTAACTGTTGCCAATTAAAATAATGAGCCTTCAAATGACTGAATTATCCAGTGTATAAATTTACCATAGATTACACTCTTGTTGCTACAATAATTGTCATTCTTGATCATTTAACAACTTAAGACACATAGTAAAAAAAAATGTTGCTATTTTGACATTTTCTGCCCTACCATTAAGTATGCTCTTCATCAGTGTCTTCTGAAAGAGTTTCCTGTTGCTTTAAAACGTTCATTGTGTATTAACCTTTAAAATTCACGGATATAAAGCATATATCCTCACCTACCCCAACCACATCTAAAAACAAACTTAAAATCCCAAAGTTGTCACTCCCATTAGGATAGCTTCTATCAATAAAACAGGAAACAGCAAGTGTTAGGGTAGATGTTAGGTAGGATGTAGAGAAACTATAACCAGGTGCCCTGTTGGTGGGAATGTAATATAGTGCTACTATTATGGGCAACAGCATGGTGTCTCCTTAAAAAGTTAAAAGGGATTGAAAGCAAGGTCTCAAAGAGCTATTTACACACCCACATTCATAGCAGCATTATTCACCATAGCCAAAAGGTGCAAACAATCCAAGTATCCAACAATAGATGGATAGATAAACAAAATGCGAAATACAAACACACACAGGATTATTCTTCAGTATTAAAGAGGAAATAAATTCCAACATATGCTACAACATGCACAAACCTTGAGGACATTATGCAAAGTGAAAAAAGCCAGTCACAAAGAGTGAATATTGTATGATTCCACTTACATGAAGTATTTGAAGTAGTCAAACTCATAGAAATAGAAAAGTAGAATGATGGCATCCAGGGGTTGAGGGGAGGGGAACTGGAGAGTTGTTTGATGGGCACAAAGTTTAAGTTTCACAGGTTCTGGAGATTGGCTGCATAATAATGAATATATTTACTACGAAACTGTACACTTTAAAAATGGGTAAGATGGCAAACTAAATAATGTGTATTTTGCCACAATTTTTGAAAAACACAAAGTTGTTAATATTAATGTCACTCTCGGGCATTCTCTTCATAGAATCATTAACTAAAAATTCTTTACATACTTACAATTTTGTCAATTAAACCTCATCCAACTTTATTTACTCTCACTCTCAGCATAATCTCACCCAACCTCCAGTGAATTTAAATACCACTTATACATCAATGATCGCCAAATTTTTTATAGCCCTGACTTCTCCTTAATCCTACTCAACAACTCCAGCTGACTGTCTAATACTTAACATGTCTGAAATGAAATTCTTGAGAATAAACACTATACATATCTGTCCCCCACCATGATCATTCCATCTGAGGATTCCCATCTGGATTAAAAACCTGAGATAAGTGGTTTTTAGCAGGTGGACTTTGCCTCCAAAGGGACAAAATGTCTGAAGACATTTTTGGTTGGTATAACTTGGCAGTGGGGGTGGGGAAGGCAGAGGAATACATGAAGAATGCAGAGGCCAGGGAAGCTGCTAAACATGCTACAATGCACAGGACAGAACTCCCTAACAAAAATTCATCTGGCCCAAAATGTCAATAGTGCTGAGTTAGAGAAACTACTATGAAGCACAATTGCCTCATCTCTCGCACAATCCATATTTGATGAATTAGCAAATCAGCATAGCTGATTAAAATCATTCTTTTTCACTGATTCACTACATTTTTTTCTGTTTAGCTCTTCTTTAATGTCTTAAAATAAAGTTTTGTGATTTCATACATAAAAGTCCTGCACATCCTTTGTTGAGTTATTTTTAAGTAGCTTATTCTTTTGTTGCAAGCTGAAGTTGTGTACAACAATGTTATTTATAATCATCAACCTGGCTAGACTCTTATTTTTAATAAATTCTCTGTAGATTTAGAATTTTGTATGTGGGATAATCACATCAAGAAATGATGCAAAGATACAATATCTTTTATGCCATTGGTTTTATTTTTATTCCACAGACTTGGGACCCTCCAAAACAATATAGAATTTAAGCAGGAAGAGTGCACATCCTTGTCTGTTTCCTGATTTTTAAAGTGAATGTTTCCAATGTTTGGATGAATGAACATAGTGTTTTCTAACTCCTGTAAAATTTCAGACACAATTCACTATCATAATATTCTGTTCACATGACAATGTTAACTAGAAATTTCATAAGGCCATTACTATGCTGTAATATACAAGAGTTGGGTAATTTCCAAATCACAATAATTCCCTTGTGTCTGGAAACAGCTCTGATAGTCAGAGGAACACACGAAACATACTTTGTCCCTTTGGCCTCAGGTGATTGGTCAATGGTCTTTAGGTGGCCTGAGATGGGCCATTCAGAGTTCATTTTTAAGGTTTGTTTTGTTTTGTTTTGTTTTTTAGTTTGGGGGGTGGGGGGGAATCAGGCTCCCTCCAGAAAGAATTTCCGCGAGGTTTAGTGGCAGTGTTTATAACTCACCTTGTGGAAGAAGCTAAGAATAAAGATGACAAACAAATGAAAGGCAGACCTCTTAGAGGCCTCAGAGTACATGATTCTAGTTCCGCCAGAATCTCACATGCAACATATTTCTCACAAATAAATGAGATACCCCAGTTTCTTCACCATCAATTTTCTATTTGACTTGCAAATGAGTGTCCCGGGTGACACACAACAAATTGCAATGTGAAGTAACATAAGGCATCTTGATAAGAATTCAACAGTCAGACTTGTGTTTCAATTATGAATTCTGATCCTAAGGCAAATGGCAAGATTCTGAATAATTTGTTAATTTTAATTAGTATTATAACAAAGTATAATATAATAAGCTATTATACTTTTTTTTTAAATTTTACAAAATATTACCATTAGGAGAAACTGTGTAAAGAATACACCAGATTTCTGTATTATTCTTTATAATTGTGTGTGAATTTATAATTACCTCAATTTTTTTTTAAAGCCTTCATTCTCTTTATTCCTGGTGGTAATTAAATTTGTAACTTCTTCAGTAGTACATGAACACTATGACTATATGGTTTAATTACAAACAAGAATAAAAACATTCTGCTCAATGAAGAATACCTCAACCCCTTATTTCTGAGTATCCGGTTGGTTTCTCAGCTTATATTTCCCAACCATCCACAGCCTTGTTACATTACTTAAAATTTCCCTTCATGATCTCTTTTGCCAATGTTTTTCTAGTCTACTTTATGTCTACTTAGGTTTATTTTCTCTGCCCTTTAAAATCAAATGCCCCATCCCGGTCTTAAAGAACTTTTGTGGAATGGTTACACAATGGCTTTCTATATATTTCACATTTTATAATATGAAAGTATCTTCGTACTTATTATCAAAAAAATCAAAGCATGGTTTATATTTAAAAAACAAAAAAACAAACACGGCTTATAAATGTAGCAAAGACTACCATTATCCCCAAGTGTACCAATGAGAAATGATGGCTGACATCAGAGTAGAAGTATTTCTGAAAGCACAAAGGTAAAAATAGAAAGATTTCAACATGATGTGTAATTATAAGATTCCAAAGTAAAGCAGCCTATACAACTGGGATAAATGACTAAGTCAGGAAGATGCAAGAAATAGAGATGGGAAGAAAGAGATGGGCAGCACAGGTTCTATGTCTGGCAGCAGGCTACTGTAGCTCATATGAACAGTGACAGCCCTAAGCAACAGAAAACTTCACACCCAAAGAGTCATGCCAAAGTAGCAAAATCTTCAATTCCAATTTATATCTTGACTGTAAAAGCATGTGAAAGTTTTTTTATTCAAGCATCCTATTTTATTTTTTAAAATTTTTTGTATTAACACATAATGCATCATTTGCTTCAGGGGTACAGGTCTGTTATTCATTAGTCTTACACAACTCATAGCACTCACCATAGCACATATCTCCCCAATGTCTACCACCCAGCCACCCTATCCCTCCCACCCTCCTCCCCTCAGCAACCCTCAGTTTGTTTCCTGAGATTAAGAGTCTCTTATGGTTTGTCTCCCTCTCTCTGGTTTCCTCTTGTTTCATTTTTCCCTCCCTTCTCCTATGATCCTGTCTTATTTCTCAAACTCCTCATACCAGTGAGATCATATGATAATTGTCTTTCTCTGACTGACCTATTTTGCTTAGCATAATACCCTCTAGTTCCATCTACATTGTTGCAAATGGCAAGATTTCAGGGTTTTTTGATGACTGCATAATATTCTATTTTGTGTGTGTGTGTATGTATGTGTGTGTATATATATGTATATGTATGTATATATATATACACACACATACATACACACACACACAAAATAGAATATTATGCAGTCATCAAAAAACCCTGAAATCTTGCCATGGAATATTATGGAATATTATGTGTGTGTGGTGTGTGTGTGTGTGTATGTATGTGTGTGTATATATATGTATATGTATGTATATATATACACACACATACATACACACACACACACACCACACACACATAATATTCCATTTTGTGTGTGTATGTATGTATGCATGTGTATATATATACACATATATAATCATATATATATCATATACATATATAATATAATGTGTGTGTGTATGTATGTGTATATATATATACATATATAATCTTAAAAAAGAATCAGAATTAAGGGATCTTGGGAAAGTGGAAAATATAAAGACTGGATGTGTACTATCATCTATTCATTTACAAATCTTTAAATCTAGGAATTTGATATATACCCATGAAATACCATCTGTGAAAATGGCATCAATCACACACATACTCAAAAATCAGAGCCAGATATCAGCGAAACTGATATACCGAAATACAAATACATTTTTTTAATTTGCACCAGCTAATTTACCTTGGCTAATTTACCTTGGCTAGCCATTACAGCAGTACTTGAGCATACAAACCTTAATTTTACTAAGGAAAATAAAACCTTCTTTCCAAGTATCTTTTTTCAAGAGCTAATACAGAGCAAGACCACTGAGTTTCAGATTTATCTCTTTCATTCTCCTTTTTTATACTTTGGAGTAGAAACGTCAATGAGCAACGAAATAACTAAAAAGCCACCTGCCAGGATAGGCTTCACTGTCTGACCACTGTATCATACCTATTAAAAGAAAATTTTAGAATTTTAACACACATTTCCAGTTAGTGTCTTAAGTCTTTTTCAGTTTAAAATCAAAAGACATAATTCTCAAGTATTTTCTGAAATCCTAGCAATTACCCTATTCAAGTCCTTCACACTAAATTAATGAATTTCCTCAAAGAAAGTTTATTTCTCTTATACTTGTCCACAATGAACTTAGTCAAACAATCTGAGAAACGGTAAATAAGAAGCTACAATAACTCTCAACAACCACCTTTTCTTTTTCTGTTTTGTGTTAACTACACACTACTAAATTTTGGCTAACCAATATGGCCAATATATACATGGAAACACCCAATACATAGAAAAAAATACAAAAGAGATCAGGCCTTTGCCCTCGCAGGCCTCTGCTCTTCGATTAAAAAAAGGGAAGACACAGGATCTGAAAGAATGACTTCCATTGAGCTGGAAGTCCAAAGACCAGAAAAGGAGTCCTACGTCTTTGGCTCTGTCACTTATTAGTGGTGTGTACTACCTTGACTAACTCATTTACAGTCTGAGCTCAGTTTCAGGTTGTGGTAAAAATAAAATACAAGTGTATATAAAAGTACTTTGCACATTTAAAAAAATACAAATGAGTACTAGGACTGTTATCAATAAAAAATTAAATCCACTAGTGTTGCAGTCACGTTGAATTGTGTGTGATCAATTCTCAATTCTACCTTAGTATTTCGCCACATACTAGAAAGTTATAGGAAACCTCTGCAATTCAATAAATGTGAAAATCAGAACTTTGAACATGGAGAACATTGAGATGGCTTGTTTCAGGTGAAATCACTGTATAAAGATGTTGGTGTATAGGCCAGCATACCTAAAATTTGTTTCTAATAAAAGTTAACCTAGGGACACCTGGGTGGCTCAGTTGGTTGGACAACTGCCTTCGGCTCAGGTCATGATCCCAGAGTTCCAGGATCGAGCCCCGCAATGGGCTCCCAGCTCCACGGGGAGTCTGCTTCTCTCTCTGACCTTCTCCTCACTCATGCTCTCTCTCACTGTCTCTCTCTCAAATAAATAAATAAAATCTTTAAAAAAAAAAAAAAGTTCACCTAAAATATACTAGAAACATAATCAATACTCATGCATGTAGAATGTTGGCTACCATACTTCATTCATCTGAGACAATAAAAAAAAACTGGATTGCTTCACAGATAATTGGACTTAGTATATAACAGCACCAATGCCAGAAACTCAGGGATTAATCAACATCACCTACTGATGGCATATGAGTAATGTCAAAGATTAAATAAAGGAAATCATCTTTAATCAATAAAAATAAGGACATGAAATTTTTGACATTTAAAACATTCTCAATTCCATGAATCCTTGATTCAAAGATGGTGATGAGGGTAGGGGGTCGGGGGATGGGACTTATATAGGTATAGCGCATATTTTTGGCTCTCACATGTCAAAATTTCATGTGAAAAATGTCAATTGATTGATGGATTGAGTTTTTCCTGAAATATATGCCTGTTTAAACATGACCAAATATTTGAAAAATTAATCTAATTTCAAAACCTATAATACCTGTGTTCTTCCCTTATTTTTGTTAAGATATTAAAATAACAGACCTAAAACACTTACCAGAGTATCTCACATACTGTATTAACAATACATGTTTGTTATTGTTATTATGCAATTTTTAATTAAAACAGAGTCTTAGTTTATATCATTATGGATTATGTGAAGGTTCTGGAACCCAACAGCCTGGGTTTAAATCCTCAAAGTACCACTTACTGGCTATGTGTCTTTGAGATCGTTCTTCCTTAAAATGGGGGTATTCATAGCACACACCTCAGAGGATTGCTAAAATCAGGTTAGTTAAAAATATAAAGCAACTATAGTAATGTTGAAAATGCTCCAGGTTAGCTATTCTCTACAGCAGTGCCTCCCAATAGAAATATAATACAAACCACAAAACAACTAACACACTTCAGGTGCTCAATAGCCACATATGACAAGTATCTAATGTATTAGGCATCACATATTTTTTAAATATCTGAAGACTCACGACAGCTCAAAATCTTGTATCAATAACCAAGTAATTCATATTTCTGACATATTTATTCTTTTTTAATAAAGATCTAATTTTGTTAAAACATAAATAAAGAAAGAACGCTTTTGATTTTATCCCTTATTAATCCTTATGTTGGATTGCTTATACTTTAAAAAAATGTAAAAAAGGAAAATAGAGGTTTTAATACTCTTATTAAAGAAACAACTGTTCAGGTTGTAAATTTCTGCTCCTACTCCTTCATGATTTTTTGGTTCCTAAGTAATACCCAGACACCTAGCCCATTTCAGGAAAGTAGTTCCAGTACTCGAGTATAAAAAAGACTGATAGGGGCCGTGAATAGAAAGAATATAAATCCTGGGAAAATGATCTAAGATGGCTTAGATGTCCCTCATTGTTCTGGGAATTCAGAGTCTCTGTAACAGGACATCCGATCTACAGATCTCTAATCATTTAAGTGCTGCATTCTATGGGGAAAAATTCTAACATTTCAAATAAAGATACACTTGGAAAAAAAAAGCCCATGTGTCACATCAATACCAATATCCTCACTGTAAGTTAACAAGCACTTTACTGAGGCCATTACAAAGGGCTATTAAATTACTTCTTATATTTGTGTCATTAAAAGCTGTCCTTGCATAGCCACATGATGGCAGATGTCAGTCAACATCTTGAAAAATATTGCATCCTGGATGCATACTACATCCAGTTTTTCCAGCAAAAAGTATGAAACAGTACTATATCCTCAAAAGTTTCTGAAATGGATATTTCCTATTACTGTCCCTGAGTCACTATGTTGTTGCATTAAAACTATGCATTTTTAGTTGGCTTTAGCAGAATTTTTTAACTTGAAAGATTTTTATTTATTTATTTGACAGAAATCACAAGTAAGCAGAGAGGCAGGCAGAGAAGAGAGGAGGAAGTAGGCTCCCCGCGGAGCAGAGAGCCAGATGTGGGGCTCGATCCCAGGACCCTGGGATCATGACCCGAGCTGAAGGCAGAGGCTTAACCCACTGAGCCATGCAGGCACCCCAGAATTTTTTAACTTAATACTTCAAGTTAGTGGGCGCCTGGGTGGCTCAGTGGTTAAGCGACTGCCTTCGGCTCAGGTCATGATCCCAGAGTCCTGGGATCGAGTCCCGCATCGGGCTCCCAACTCCACGGAGAGTCTGCTTCTCCCTCTCACCTTCTCCTCGCTCATGCTCTCTTTCACTGTCTCTCTCTCAAATAAATAAATAAAATCTTTAAAAAAAAGAATACTTCAAGTTAGTAAGGAACTAAAAAAAAGGTCCCATTT
Source organism: Martes martes (assembly GCF_963455335.1). Taxonomy (NCBI): domain Eukaryota; kingdom Metazoa; phylum Chordata; class Mammalia; order Carnivora; family Mustelidae; genus Martes; species Martes martes. The sequence goes on along the minus strand of NC_137898.1, from coordinate 83,972,787 downwards.
CTTCAAAAAACAAATCAGTATTTCTTTGGGCTTTTTTCTGCAAACAACCTTTAGGCTACCTAGATGTTGTATTCATCATACTAAGTATGGTAATCACTGGAAACAAGAGAACTTGTTTAAACTGTTAGGTGTATCATCTTCTTGAGAGTTTATTTTTGTTTAGTTGCTGTTATAACATACTTAGATTCTGGTCAAATTCAATTAATGTATAATAAGTCAAGACTTTTCACTGTAAAAGATAATTAAATGTCTTTTTCCATTACGGAACTCCTTTATATTCTTAGTACACTCAAAATATTCCACTTCCTAAATGAAGTATAAACTTTTTTTTGAAGTACAAATTTTTAAAAGGGAAATTCTTCAGCATATCTTCACAAAATCTGCTACCAGCTATACCTTTGGTTGTAGGAACATCATGTGACTAGAAGTGATACTCCCCCTCCTATACTTAAGATTGTATGTTTAATAATTACTTTTATATAATCTCTGTGGACATGTAATCCATTAGGCTTTTATCTATAGATTCTTCTTCATTATTTTGCATACTTTATTTCAGATCTTCCTTGAAACAACAGGTAAAGCAATTGAAATATGCAATATGACTTCACTCATAAATGCAGAACTTCCTCCTTGCATCGACATGAGAAACATGGCTGAAGGCAGAAATGAAGATCTCTGAAACACTAAGAGTCTGCATTTCAATCTCCATTTCCACTGCCTATAAGACACTCTACCACATTCCCTAGCCATTTCTTCTCATTGGTCTTTGCTCTTTATTCAGTCATCATTTTGGATGACCTCAAGATTCTGCTCATAAACATCCAAATTTACGAGCTCAGCCTTCTTGATTCCCAAGGTCTGTCTCCCTCCTTAGCCACATCTTAACTTCATTACTATCTGGACCAACTCCACTGCCAAATTTAGCATGTTTCAACTCCCACTCTCAATAACAACTTCCTTGTCTCAGAATTTCTTTTATTGTTAGTGAACCGTCAACATAGTACAGTAGTAATGCTTGCTGTCTCTGTTCTCTAAAGCCATCAGTCACCTCCTGACTCAGCTATAGTTATAATCACTCAAGACCCACTTTCGTATTACACAGATCCATGAGCCTATAATCAAGCACACCTTCTGTGCCCACCACTTGAATCTTACCTCCTAACTCTTCTTATTGCTCAGTCCATGGTTCTGACTATTGCTAGAAAAATCTGTGAAAGCATGACCATTAGTCTTTCCTTGACATATTTACGATGTTTACCTTTAATGGTTCATTATCACTAACCCATGATCCCTTTTCTCTTATATAACTGGCTCTTGGCTTTCTAAAGTATTTCTATAAACTCCTCTTAGAGCGGATTTCCACTCCTTCTTGATACTATTATCCTCTCTCTAAACAATTTACAGTCCAAAGTTCTATATTTTAACTGATGATCTTTCTTTCCTCCCAGTTCAGAGGAAGAGCCTTTTCCTCTGGTGTCTACAGGTTTCTTCAATGTTATAATAACATTTCTTTGGCTCTTTTTACTCATACAAACTACAACAGACTTTCCCATATTTTTTCAATACATTTTCTAAAATTATAGTCCATGCTAGTTGGCTTACCATTCTCCTGAACTACTTGCACAGGATTTAAATAACAACCTCACTCAACCCTGAACCGTATATTCTCCTGGCTTCCACACCATTTACAACTCTATTTTTACATTCCCTAACCACTTTTTCCCATTCTCCTCATCAGCTCCTCTCTGGGCAGTAAGGCACCTCCTACTCACATGCCCCCATCAAACTTGGACTTCTATTGCATAGCTGAGAGAAGTGGAGTAAGGATTATGGATAAAGCACTTGAAAGTATACTATTTAGTCTTAAGATTCCAATCAAACTTACCTCCACAAAAAAGCTTCCTCTGACCTACCCAGAAAGGGTCAGCCTCCCATAATGCCTTATATGTATCTAACACAGACTACACTGAATGGCTAGTTACCTGGTACTGGGCCAGATCATGGTATGGTGATATTTCCTAAGAAAATATAGTCACCCCTGACACCCCCACCTTATCTATCTCTCACAGCACCATCAAATTAATCTTTCCTAAATCCCATATTGATTATCCCATTCTTTTTAGAAACTAACAATTTTGCCTTCCTGTAATACACACCAAAATTTAAGCTCAGCTCTTAAACCCTATATACGGCCAAAACTACCAATCTTCTAATACCTTCTAAGAACCATCCATTTGCCTTATTCTAAAAATATATACAGTACTTTCTCCCACCTTGTGTCCTCTACTCAAGTTCATTTATATGACTGCTAAGTAATGGTTGTGTGATTCTTCCTTAGCTCAGGCAGTATTTTCTGAGTCAAGCCATTCATCTGAAACTGCTCTCCTTATCCAGTCAGCAGAATGACACTACATTTAATCCACATTGAATACATAGGTGTATATATAATTTCCCAAAAGGATGGTGAAGCCAGTGATAAAGATGACATTTTTAAAAAGTCTGAAATCCTCACTATAAGTAACAACATCTTTATTACCATCAACATTTATTATGTGTCAGGTGCTGCTACAAATGCTTACGATGATTCTATGGGATATGTACTGCTATTTTTCCTATATACAAATGGGAGGCCAGGGTTATAGAGGCCTTCACAGATATTTGAACAAAATGGGTACAAAATAATATTGGTAAATGAATAAATGTATTGCTAATAACTATGCTCTGATGCTGTCACATAAATTAAACCATCAGCTTACGATGCTTTCCCCAGTCTTCCAGCCAAGCAAAATCCTCCCAGCCTTTCAGACACAACTGAAATGTCACCTTTTTAAGAAATGTCACCATTTAGAAGAAGGAAGGAAGGAAAAGAAAGAAAAAGAAAGAAAATAAGTTAGTCTGCTAACACCCCGGCAAAATTATTTGCTTCTTCTATGAATTGTCTTTAATACTTAGAATGTATCTTTATTATAGCACTGAAGTTTTTTTGAAGTTTACTCAATTAGAATGGGTTTATGATGACAATTCAATATTTTTAATTCTTGAAAGAACTAACTGGAAAGCAAAGTGAATATAATTTACATCTGATGAACAAATGAAATAAACAGAAATGGTATATATAATCATTAGCAAAAATTGATAATCATACTCAGAATCATTTCTGTAACTTTTAGTACATCTATGACATTGTAAGGTCTGGTATAGCTAAGCCTAATTCAGAAGGTTCAGTCTTTTAATATGTCCAAACAAAGCTTTATTCTTAAAAAATGGGGAACGGACTTACCAGTCTCCTCCTTTCTTCTTCTACTGCAATGAGTAATCTTGCAAATTCCTTTAGTGACTGAGCTATTTAAAAGATTTAAAAAAAAAAAAAAAGCATTAACCTCTTTTCATTGCTAATTTTAATTGCATAGGTATAAATAGTACAACGAAGCTGGTTATAAATGTGTATATATTCTGTGGCTTTATGCTTCTATAAGCATAGAACAGTATACACAGTAGGATCTCAATGACTAATAGCTATAGATAACAGATATTTGTGTACTGCAAATTAAAGTCTAGCACACACAAAGTATATTTTTTTTTCAAAGACGCTAGGGAAATACAGTTTATGTATGTAATGTACAAAACTTAATAAATAAAAGTTTACTACTGAAATTGCTTCTAAACAGAATCCTACAAATAATGAATATATTAAACCTCTAAGAAGCAATAAATCCAGCACTATTTAGGTGTACTTAGTAGCAGCCAGTAACACAATGTCTCCCACTGACTTCTGTCCAGAAGCACAGCAGTTATAGATATTTAAAACCAGATCTGTATTCTGTATTACTCCACTATCAAGGTAGTTTAGTCTGTGAGTCATCAGGGTGGCCAGAAGGACTACCAGCATCAGCATTTGGGGAGTTCGTCAGAAATACAGATTCAAGCCTCTCTCCATAGTCTGCATTTTAATAGGATCCTCAGGTGATCCATTTGCATACTGAAGTTGAGAAGCACTGCTTTCCTTTTTTTCCTTTTTTTTTTTCTAGTTTTTAATTTAAATTCCAGTTAACAGAGTGTTTTGTTAGTTTCAGGTGCATAATTTATTGATTCAATACTTACAGACAACACCTGGCACTCATTACAAGTTCAGAGAGCTCTCTAGAGCAGGGCTTCTCCCCAGTCAGATGGAAGAAGCCCCGCTCTAGAGAGCTCTCTGAATTCTTATTGCTCTAGCTAGGGGCAAGTATCAAATACTCAGAAACACTGGAAGAATAAACCAAAAAATAAACTGGGAGTTACAACAGCATACTTTTTAAAAATGCATAGTCCCAAATGGCAGTTGTAAAACAATAATTCATCCATATCAATTTCTGTATCTTATGCTTCATAATTAAAGTTGGAATGTTTTGATTACAAAACTAACAAAACAAATAAGGTGAATGCAAAAATTATTTCCATTTAAGCTTTGAAATTTCCTTTCATGTCTTTATTCTTTAGGCTCCTGACCATTTCCTTTCTACCTATACTAATATTAAAAACATTCTGTAAGACCAGAAGTCTAGTAACTCTGGCATAAAGCCTACAATAAAGGCAGGTAAGTGAGGAAAATAAATCGAGTCTCATAACAGTACTTATTAAGAAAAATAATTTTTTTCCATTCAGGTTTTGGATATTACAATCTAGGGTTTTTCCCTCCACTCTTTTTAAAACTACTAGGCCTACACTAACTAACCTGATTTGAAATGCTATCCCTATGATTACTTCACATTGGATTTTACTCACAGTTGCCAAAAGAGAAATCAAAGGATTACCTGAGAGACTTAGATTAATCTGATAAACACATTAATGACCTTAGAGGAAATATAACTTTTTTTAATTTAGGAAAATGAGATTTTAATTTCTACAAAAATAAAAGTAACAGTGCTAAAATACAACACAGTTGTGACAACAATAAGTTGAACAGAAAAACATTTTACAAATATATAAAAAGTTTTAGCTGGAGCATATAATAGAATATTATATTTTTAAACTTTGGGTAAAGAAAGCATTCCACCATCCTGGCAGTTATTTTTATTTTTTTTATTTATATTTATTGCTACTAAAGAACTCTATTGGTAAGCCTGGAAAAAAAAAAGGGTCAATAAAATTTTGGACAATGGAAGGTAAATCATTTTGGACTACAGGAATTAGAAGCAGCAGGTACTCCTGAAGGTGAGAAAATAAGAGGTGAAAGAAAGCTGATAGTAAGTTTAAAGTCTGTATAATAAGCACTTAAACCCCAGAGTTCAAACTCAATGCCTCCCAAGCTTTTTATTTAAAAATAAAACAAAACAAACTAAAAACCAACTACCCTCATATGCTGCTTTTATGGGAAGCTACAGGATAAGGCACTCTACTAAAACATGGGAATAAACCAAGAAAAGAGGATATGGGACCTAGAAGTAGGAGATCCAATTATAGCACGGGAGCAAATAAAATTCTTATGTCAACAGAGTGATATTCCAGGTCAACTGCTGTGCATGCAAAAAGGTTCAGAGGGGATCTTATCTAGACTGGAGCAATAGGTTACAGACTCCAGGAAATGTCTCCAGATAATAAAAATAGAACTGATCGATATCCTGATGTATCTGAATGTAAGGAAAAGAAATTTATACTCTTTTAAAAGAAAATTCAAAAGCAATTATTAACTCCTGGGAAAACAGCTATATAAGTAACACCATCAAAATAAATGAAATAACTTAGTCATATTACAAACAAAGTCACCATGACATAAACATAACAGTAAAAAACGAAAAGAGGGTATACAAGACTCGGGAAAAAGTCAAATGTTAGCAAGATAATTATGATCTTGAAAGAAACAGAAGAATTGGCTAAAAGTTCAAAGTGGTCTTTGTGAGTAGTTAAGTGGCAAAGCTTGTAAGATGAGAGGTTGCTAGTTTTTACTAAGCCTGATAAAAATCTTTAGCTTTTTTAAATAATGAAAAATTAAACATACTATAAATGCTTTATTTTCCTACTAGACTTAATTTTAGGAGGCTAAATTCACGAACTAATTTTCCCAAAGAGTTAAGTAAATACCTAGCACATAGAAGCCTGACAAAAAGGTTTTTCATTTTGTTTTGTTTTTATTTATTTATTTATTTTTTGGACAACAGGTATTTTTAAATAAAGGAAGACGTAGCTTGATTTAGTGTCAGGGATACAACAGAACCTTCCACTTAGTCAACCCAGGAGGCAACCACTGTCTCATGGAGTAGCGTCCTAGTAGTCCCAGGAGCATCATCCTATAACAACTTAGAAGTCCAAAGGCTTCCCCAAGTAATTACTACTTCAAGAGTAAATTGTGCGGATGCCTTAAGTCAGATACTGGTTTTAAGTAAAGAAACTCAGATTCTCATTTTAATATTGCTGTACCTCTTTGTCTAAAAATTAATGATGATGTTTCTTGTTTAACTTGAATGGTTTTCTGGTCTGTTTCCCATATAAATACTATTTATAGACTCAGTACAGTAATAGTTTATTATAATGAGAATGTCTGAGGAGAAAAATTTGAACATGATGCATGTCTGGTTCCTCACAATAAAAACTACTCTCCCTCCAGCAGTTTTTTGGGTCTTCCCCAATTTGACGATAAGTTTTGTTTCTTCTTTTTCTTTTGTTGATTTTTCAGGGAAATTACTTCAAAAAATGAAGTTTATTCTTTATATAGTATAGTCTCAGTCCCATAAAAGTATGTTTCTTAGTCCAAATGAAGATATTCATGTTTGTCATTTGTCTTACATGGAAAGGAACAGCTAGAAACACCATTTCATCCGCTAGGAACACCATTTCATCCATTAGTAACAGCAACCTACTAATCTTTTCAATCCCTATCTGATGCTTTCCCCTAAGTCTTTTCATTTTTAATGTCAAAGTATTGCATTAATAGTTTACAAAGCACAATATAACACAGAAATAAAATAGGAATTAACAATCCTATAAAGCAGATATTAAACAATTCCAAGTATTGTATAAGCTGGGTTTTAGGGCAAAGGGCATATAGATAACCGATCACTTCCTAGCCTGGCCCATGCTCAAACTCTAAAGGAACCCCTGAGAGAAGTCAGGTAGATTCAAGCTGCCTACCATACCCCCAGCAACTCCTTATAGATGAGAAGCCAGTATTAGAATTTCTGGTACCTAGGACCAACAAATGCCTTAAAAGACCATGAAAACTCGTAGAGAGTCTATTCCCCACCAGGCCTTGGGCACAAAACACACAATATGACTCCTCCAGCACCCATCATAGTGATGTACTCCTCCAGCACCCATCATAGTGATGTTGACTGCTTGAGCAATATCTTCTAAGACTTTACATAAGTAAAATCTAAAAATATTTTGTATTACATGCAAATTCTAATACTCAAATACTTTCTTTTATAAGCAGTTATATGTGATGCTCCATACCTTGTTTATCAATGTTAATATTTACATAAATAACCATTTCATTATCTGATTTTGGAGATCCAGACTAACAGCAAATTTAACAGCTGGTCTTGCAATCACAGATTCTGCCCATACCTAGTTGGTATGACGGGACCTTAATTAAGTGACAGCAATATCCCAAAAATAATATTTAATACACAGTGGACTTTCAATAGATGGATCATTAAATGAATTAATGAGTTTAATAATACATTTCCACAATCTATTTGCTATACACAGAGAAACATACCAACTCATATGCTAGGCTTCATAAAATATTTTTAAAAGGATAAGCTAGATACTTTGGAAAATTATGTTAGCTATCCGCATTCTTGCCACCTGCATGAAACTTTCCTGGCTGTATTCACCAGTAATAATCTTTCCCTTTCCTGGCCATCTGGACCATGAGATTACTGGAGAGCAATCAAAATTCCATTTCATATATAGATGCTAACTTTGCAACAAGTTATTGAGGTTAAGAATGCTGCTAAAAGTTCCCTTTTCATCTCTCCAATGTGATATTGGAAAAACACTTTTGAAACAATAGAAATTTATTATTCAGGTGTATTTAATGACAGGTCCCAAGAGTAAAAACATTCACAAAGACAACAGCTGAAATATATCTACACAGTAAGGAAGCAGGATAATGGCTTCTATATTTACTAATATCATAAATTCTAAAACATTCCTGAATTGCCTAAAATATCTACTTCCTAACTCAACTTTTTCAGCAGGCTTAAGTTCACCTGACTACTTTTGACTATGGAAAACCTGGTTAATGCTTGTAAGTAAAAATGAGAAAGAATAAAGGAAATTACTCCCTGCTCATTACTGACATGACTCCATTACTGTAAGTACTAAGCATTATACTATTAAATGTTTCAACAATTGATCTGCTTGAGCTTTAAAGATTTTCAGGAGAACTGAGAAAGCATGTCTCTCTCATAGCCAACTAACATTTATATCATAATTCAGATAATGATATGTTAAATATTTTTCCCAGGAGTCTTTTTTCTCAAACTTTTAAGTAGCATAAATACATACCCAAACAGAAGTATAGATCACAAATTCAGTCACATATACAATTATGTCAGCAACATATTTTTTACTTATTAAGTGAGTAAATCACCTATGACATTCAGATATGCTGATGAATGGAGAGAACTGAGTTAGCAGTAGGATTTAGACTTGGTTAAATCTCAAGGAAAACATGAAAACCTATAAGTCTATAAAAGCCAGATTGAACCAATGCAATCATTTTAGAAATCCAGATAATGTTCCAACATTCATTCTACTATTCTATCTGGGTGAAGGATGTAGGCTATCAAGGTCTTTCTTAGCATCCTTCTGGCAATGACTTTTTTTTCCACAGGAAGTAGGAAAAAAGCAGTATAATATCAACACTTAACTGAGGATATGAGCCAGAGCAAGTGAATGCATCATATGCTTCTAGATCTGGCCACAATGAAAAAAATAAAAGCAGAATTAATATACACAGCCAAGTGATATTCAGCATACTTCAGTATGAAGTATGCAACGATCTAACAGGGTACCACATCAGCAGGTCATGCCTGTAACTCCCACTTAGGAAGTTTTAATTCTTTGAACTTTAGAATATCAAAGATACCATAGTAACTGAACAGCAAGCTTTGGTTCAGGAACAATTTAACCCATAAACAAAGCAAGAAGCAGGATCACTGTGTTATGCCTGAAAAAGAAATACTATGTCTACAAAACAGACAGCAAAATATAAAGAGTGACACTAATTCTCCACACAATGTCAACTGGATATTGTACGTCTTTGTAACAATTAACACCCCCACTGGACAGGCTCTTTACTGTAATACTAAACATTACTCGCAACCACAAACTCATTATTTTTTGGGAGCCACAACATCAAATAAGATTGTTCCACTCTATTTGTGGCTTTAAGCTCCATGGATGCCTAGTTGCAAAGCCAATAAATTGCTTCTGAAACCAACAGGAAAAAAAAAAAAAATCACGAGCCTACTGCTGAATGCTGATAGGTCACTGTACCCACATACTCAGAGGCCCTCAGACTTTCTTCTAACAATTCACAGCCTCTTAGAATCCAAGTTCTCTTGAAAACAGAAATTCAGGGCGCCAGGGTGGTTCAGTGGATTAAGCGTCTGCCTTCGCCTCAGGTTGTGATCCCAGGGCCCTGGGATTGAGTACCACATTGAGCTCCTTGCTCAGCAGAGAACTTGGTTCTCCTCTCTCTGCCTGCAGCTCCCACTTCTTGTGTTCTCTCTCTCTTTCTCTCTCTCTCTGTCAAATGAATAAATAAAGTCTTAAAAAAAAAAAGAAAACATAGAAATTCTAGTTATCTTTAAGGTAACTAAGCCAACTTCTCCACAACATCCTCCTGGTGCTTAGTTTTGTTTTTTGTTTTGTTTTGTTTTGTTTTGAATTTCCAATATAAATCAAAGAGATTTATATTGAAAACAAATCCCTATAAACTTGTATTCAAATTCTTCTTTCCTGACTTGTTAATTTCAGCCATTCTATAAAAATGAATTCTTAACATTTGCAAAGACATGGATGGAACTAGAGGGTATTATGCTAAGCAAAATAAGTCAGTCAGAGAAAGATAATTATCGTATGATTTCACTCATATGTGGAATTTAAGAAACAAAACAGAGGAGCATAGAGGAAGGGAGGGAAAAATAAAACAAGATGAAATCAGAGAGGGAGACAAATCATAAGAGACTCCTAATCATGGGAAACAAACTGAGGGTTGTTGGAGGGGAGTGGGATGGGGGGAATGGGATAACTGGGTAATGGGCATTAAGGAGGGCATGTGATATAATGAGCACTGGGTATTATATAAGACTGATGAATCAGTGAACTCTACCTTTAAAACTAATAATATACTATATGTTAATTAATTGAATTCAAATAAAAGAAAAGGAAAGCAAAAGAAAAAAGAAATTCTTCTTTCATATCCTACCAGTGTATCCCTGTATAGCATTGCATGTACGTGTATTAGGTTTCAGCAAATATGAGATATACCAAGTTAGAACATATTAGATATTATTTTAGTAATAAAAATGTGTTTGATATTATAGCATAGTTTTCTAGTTAAGCATTAAAGAACGAGAAATGCATAACCTACAAATGAAAAGTCACAAAATTAAACTTTTATTAAGTTGCCCCTGTATTCTGCACAGAGTTAAAAACTGCCGCATCTCTGCTTCATCACTTGTCCATTACCATCAACTGTGCCATGTTTGTTCCACTCAGTACACAGATGCCAATCTAGACTACACAAGGCAAAGAGACAGAATCCTCACTTTGGAATTCACAATACCCAGCCATTTCTTTCTATTTTTAGTTGCTTCTGTTTATTCTCTAACTATACTACCCAGACTCTGTGTAATCTAGTCTCCTTTAAATTCCCAACTCCTGTTCTTCATGCCTCCCTCCCCACCTGGGTTCTGACATTCCATATGTCCTCAGGCACTTACTATGCTATACTTTTGTCTATGAACATGGGTTCCAACATTACCCACCACTGCACATTTGGGCTGAAATTTAGAACTTCTGGCAAGACTATCAATTTTTCACTTTTTTTTGTCTAAGGTGATTTTCAGTCTGGTTTCTCTTATCCTCACTGGCATAATGGGACTCAAAGAGTTTACACCTTCTTTCCAGGGGATTCACTTGTAAAAAAGAACTACACCATTGCAGATGGCTAGGATTACGTATTACAACTAAGGAGAATCAGGACTCCAAGATGAAAAGTCACAATGGAGGCACAGAAGTAAATCCACACTATCTAATGGTTTTTCCTTCCCAGATTTTCTCTGAGTGGAGATAGGGTCTTGTTGTAATATCTGCTTTGAAACTGCTGAACTACCAAGTAGTTGAGAGTTTTAGTATACTCATACATACAAATGCAGGGCATATATGTTATATAATATTCAAGTCAAATTTTGGCAAATGAATACATACAAATATAGAAAGAAAGCCTTTCAATTTCACACAATTTCAAAACTTCATTCTAGCCGGTTTCTTTGAAGACTTCACACCATCTCATTACTTCCAATGAATTTCTTCTGAATCCCAAAGGTCTTTCACTGTGAGATTTTATGTTAATGTAATAAGTATTGTTGTGCATAACACAGTTTCCAAGTCACATACTTTTGTTTTTTTTCAAAGCATATATTTTAGAAGACCTGTGCTCTTCTGATGTTGCCTTGTTTTGTTTGTTTTTTAAAGATCTATTTATTTGAGAGAGAGTGTGTGTGTGAGCTAGAGTACGTGGAGAGAGAGGTAGAGAGTGTCTCCAGCAGAGTCCCTGCTAAATGCAGAGCTGGATGAGGGGTTTGATCTCATGACCCTGAGATCATGACCTAAGCCAAAATCAAGAGTTGGACACTTACCTGAGCCACCTACATTGCCCCCTTTTTTCTTAAAGATCTGATGTTGTCCTATTTTAGTTTAGTTTTATTTTAGTGTCATTTGACATGTTTCCCAAAGCCAAAACAATCCCCAAACCAGAAACAATTTTCCCCCAGTATGTAGACCACTCACACTTTGGAGCCCTTCTACCAAGAGGCAGAGATGTCATACATACTATCTCATTTAATTCACATAACGGTATGAGGTACTGAGTAGGTTTTAGCTTCATTTTCCAGATTAAAAAAAGAGTATCAATCACCTGGAGTAACTTGTCCCATGATCTCAAAGCTAGTTAAGTGGAGAAGCAGGAATTTAATTTTGATTATTTCATTCCAAAGTCTATTCTATTTCAGCAAACCATTATTGCCAAAGGAGGGAGGCAGGGAAGGTATTGCCAGCTTACTACCCTACCACCTTATAGCAAAAAACAGGCTTATCATCTTTAAAAGCAAACAGTCCCAGAGCTGTTTGTGCTCAAGGGGTAATCAGGCCCCAGATATCCTGCCTTAAAGGGAACAATCAGTAATTTGTTGCTGACAGCCACTTACACCAAAACCACCAATCCTTACCACCTCCCAGCATTCTTTCACATTCCACAGAGGCACCCCATTCACACTCCTCCTCTGCACCCGATCCTCCTGCCATCACCCTGCTAAAGCTTCAACATCCGCTTCCTTGTCCAACATCCAGTTTCTCTTTTCCACAACCTCTTAACCTCCAGTGACCTTCTCTCTGCTGTAATTCACACACCCACAAGGACACTAAGAGTTCAAGTTATCTAGCCCCTTCGCTTTTTGCTTTCTGGCAATCCCTTTATTCAACTCTAGTTTACTCCTAATCCTATTTCCCACAGAGGCTATCTAAAAAGAATTTTCTTTCTCAAGAACCCAGCCCCAACTTCCCCTCACTCACTGGTACCAGATGGCCTAGCCTTCTGCTTTTCTGAGAGAAGTTCAAGACCCTCTGATTAACACTATATTTATTCATTCTCTTTAACTTGCATCAAAAGGGGGCCCTCTTTTTCCCAAAAGCTAACAGCGCCCCATGAGGCTTCTAACCTTCCCCTTCCCCATCTCTAGCTACATTTCTGTCATTTCCATCATCACTCTTCTCTCCACATAGCTATTTCTCTTCATCCCAAGTCTAAGAAGTTATTCCCATGTACTCCTATCCTCATGAAGGAAGAAGAGCAGGGAGATGTGAGGGTTGGGGTGGAGGAGGAGATTTGTTTAACACTTGTACCAGCATTGCACACACTCTTAAATCCTCAATACCCCACAAGGTGGCCACAAGTAAAACACCCAAATCTTCTTTCACCATTCTATTCTTCAAATAATAAATCTGAAATATGGAGGTTAAGTAATATCCAAGATCACAGAGCTAACAACTTGCAGAGTAAAACTTTGAACCCACATGAATTACATGAGATGATAGTATCTACTTTCCCACTACTCCAGGCATGGTCCTACGCCTCCAGCTCATGAAATTGAGCAAATCTAGTTATGTCCCAAGAACTTCTAATAGAGAATCTGTCTGCATCTCAAAACTTAATATGTGTCAAAACTTGACTCATAATTCCACTCTATACTCAGGTACTCTGCCACATATAAACACATAAATGGGCTCATAACACCATTCAGCTAGTAACTCAAGTGATGGATTAACCTCAATCCTCCCTTTCCATACATCCAGTCACCAAATACTGCTGATCTCTCTCCTCTCCCCTCTTGTGCCATACCCATGGAAAGATATCACTTCATCTCTGCTGTGATATTACAGCCTAATTATTGGTTTCCAAGCTTCTATGACTCTAATTCATCATATGTACTATTGGTCAGAATAAAATTCCTAAAGGGCACCTTTGATTATGTCATTAATTATATTATATTAATTATATTGATTATGTCATTATTTACTCATTCAAGATTGTTGATTGGATAAAGTCCAAACTCCATATTGCAAGCAATGTGGAACCTCCAGTATGTGACCATAGGTGCCTTTCTAAGTACCATCGCCTGAAATGCTACTCTTTCTAATCTCTAACTTAGCACTTTGAAACTAGTAGACATTCCTATAGTTTCCCATTTCCATGCCTTTCCTTTATCTGTATTTGCTAAGCTGTATCTTACCTAACCCACTAGGACCCTCTCTATTCAAGCATCTTCTGATGTCCCTTCTCCAGCTTTGGTGCTTGCACAGCAGGTTTGTTTTTACTATACTTAAAGCACTCAGCACATCCTCCTTAGTATTATAGTAAATTATATCATAAAACTTTTTATTTTTACCTCCTTCTATCTTAAAAGGATACAAGAAGATTTTATTCATGTTTGCATGTTCTAAATTGTACATAAGCTTCTTTGCACAAAGATAATCATTACTGATAGGAAATGCTAGAGAATCCAAAGTCAACCAGCATGAATTAAGTCACACTTGGTGATTTTAATTTGAAAAGCTGATTTTTTTTTTTTTTTCAATCTCTGGGAGATTTGCAGAGCTATCTACACTGGCCCATGAATGCCATCTCTCATTTTAAGGTTCCACATCTCCTTTTTTTGAATAAACTAAAACCTTTTTTCCAGGCTGTGAAGGACAATGATGTGGCAATAAATGACCAGGTTTTCCCTCAAACATGTGTCTTCTACAGCACTAATGGTTCCACTGGGAAAATGCTGAGCATCAAAGATCTGGTGTTCCAAAAAGCAGAAACCCTGAAACAGACTTTTTCCCTGTTTTCGTACCTTCTCCAGTTGAGCCCCCCTCGGTATAAACACAAGTCTATTGTTGAGAGCAGTGGTTTTCCACAGGCTAATATCAGATACCAAGAACCTCCCAAAATTAAAGACTCCTAAGGTTTCATCCCAGGAGATTCCACCTTCATTCAGGCCAAGGATAGAGCCCAGGAATCAAATTTTTAAGGCTTCCCATAGCTGATTCTGATAACAGGCAGGCTCGAAACTACTGGCTTTAGTGGAAGGCAGGCAGAGGAAAAACGTATGCTTTGTATGAGGAATTAAGAGTTAAAACTATATTTAAATAGAAAACTGTATACATTTTAATAAAATTTGTAAGAATTACCTCTAGTTCCTCCTTGAAGCTTATTGGTATGTTCAATGGCAGTAGTACTCTCGGCCCTTGTGGTTATGGAGGAAATAAGACATTATCTTTGAGTCCCAAGAATAAAGCATGACCTGAAAGATCTTCTCCCCACAGTACTTTGAATCATGACTTAGCAACTATTCTGAATTCCATGTCAAAGAATCACTCAGAATTAGCCTTTTTGTCCAGCCACATATTCCTAGCTTAGTACATAAGTCAAACTTTTTTTTTAGCCTATTATCCAACTCTTCTTTTGCTTTCTAACTTCTCCCTCTATACTTTGTTTTTTCCCCACAACCACCAAGCCTCTCTTCAGTGTTCATATATTTGTCCTTGCCATTTGCCAATGAGGGAGCTCAGCAGGGAGCCTGCATCCTCCTCTCTCTCTGCCTGCTTGTGATCTCTGTCTGTCAAACTTAAAAAAAAAAAAAAAAAGGCTCACCTGGGGCGGCCTTCTTAAATCTTCCATAGGCAGTCAAATTAATCTTTTTAAAATGCAAATATAACATCATTTCTCTGATTAACATATTGCAATGCTTCTCATTACCTTTAGGTTAAAATTCAGATCCCTCACAGGGTGTATTAAGTCTTATCTACCCGCCCACAACCTTCACACATGCTATTTTCCCCTTAGGTATCTCCTTTGCTCTCAAGGCCTTCATTCACCCCTTCCTTAGACCCGGAATCTGTTCCCTACCCCCCTTTGCCTACTATTTCTCCATGACTAATTTAAACATCACTCCCTCAGAGTAGCCTTCCCTCATCTTCCCACCCACCTAATTAGACCTGGTCTATCTTGAGTATGTACGATCTCTTAGCATAATATACTTTAGTTTTATAGCATTCAACATAATTATAGCTTAACTGTGGTTGGTTGTTTAATGTTGGTCACCCAGTGAAAATATAAATTACTTAAGCCACTGATAGTGCTTTAGATTCTTGTGTACTTAATTGGCACTTATATACTTATAGAACAAATGAGTTTTACTGGCAGGAAATACAGGCATACGGAGGTTTAAAAGAGTGGAAGAAAGATACAAAAGCAAGTTTCTGACTCTAATCTCTGGTCCTTTTACTTGTTCAAGTAACCAGGTTAGGGCCAATGGAGTTACTCATGCTGAACCCCTCATCAGCAAACCAAAACTTAAGTTTCTGTACTTGCTCTCCCAGAAAAAGAAGGCCTTAAGTCAACCAAACACTGCTTGCTTGCTCAGCACAAGTTACCTAATCCAACTCCAAAACTTACGTTACCTCCATACAAGGAAAGTAACCCTGCTTTAGCCAATTAGCAAACTCCCCGTACAATTTCCTTGTTCTTGTTCACTTTGGGCTAAAAAATCTCTTGCTTCCTGCAGCTCTTCAGAGCTACTTTCTATCTGCTAGATTGGGTGCTGCCTGATCCATGAATTGTTGAATAAAGCCAGTAAGATCTTTAAAATTTACTCAGTAAATTTTATTCAACACAATTTGGACTATTGCTCTTACAGAGGAGCAAAAAACAACCCTGTTAGTGGTCAACCAGTCATAGCCACCTCACTGCACCTCAGTTTATACAGTAGATGCTGGAATCAGTCATCTCAACTTTTCCACCTTTATGTATAAACACAAAAGCGCCAGGAGCACTGACTTGAGAGATACCAAAATATTGTAGAGTAGGCATATTCACAAATACAGAATTTGTGAATAATGAGGTTAAACTACATATTCCTGCATCCCAAATTATATAGGGCTGCAGCATTCATTTCAGTGTCTAGTCATTTTGTTGAGATTTAAGCTATCCTAAGTCCTTAACAACAGATAAAAGATCTTTCCCTCCCTATCCACTCACCTTGAAATCAGCCTTCTTTAATTTATGTTGTCCTGAAAGGAATATATTGCTGCCATTTTAGCCTCTAAGTGCACTCCAAGAGGACAAGAGCTATTAACTAGCTTCACCCCCCAGGTTCCCAGGGATTAGCACAGTGTAATCCAACAGTCAAAAAACAATAACTGAATTATAGAATACAAAAATCGTCAGCTCTGCTTTGAAATCTTTAGAAATACCAAGAAATTTGTTCTAAATGATTCCCAAGTACATGCAAAAGTTAGGTGTGTGTATGTGTTTGTATAACGTTTAGTTTATTACTATATTGAAAAGAATCATGCTAGACATATCTAAATATATGCATACTTTATTTAATATATGACTAAAATTCTATTTAGGTAACTTACAATGATTCACTTCTATTACTAGCTTTTATAGGGGGACTATTGATGTAACAAATATTTATTAAGCCTCTGCTACAAATGAAGCACTTAATTACTAGTACCAAGCAGGAACAGGAATATAAATATAACTTTCTAACCTCGAAGAGCACACAATTTGGGGGAGTTGATAAGAAAGTTCTCTCTGAAACTTAACTACTTTTTTGTTAAGCAGATCACTAAAGAAAAAAAAAGGGGTTTCAAGGAATTAATGCAGATAAGTAAGTTGTAACATAAGTTTCGGGTTGTTTTTCAGAGCCTGAAATTTAAGAATCTGAGCCTTTCAATTTCAAATTAAATCAAATTACATACTTTAAAACATGGAGCTAATATAATAAAAACCTCTCTCTCAAGTGGTATGTTTTTTAAAGACAGGAACTCCACCTGAAATATGCAACTTTCCCAGCTGTTTCAATCCTTAATTGTGGGTGGTTACTGTGTGGGTGCAAAAATAGGGTGGTTAAAAAAAATGGAAAACAATAATTCAATTGTCCAACTGAGAGCCATTAAAAACCAAAATATGCTTCCTCTACAGAGTTCAAAAGAAAATGTTATTTGTATAAACAATTTAGGCATTTGGAAATGTTCCACTTTAATAGAAGACTTCCTGATTTATGTAACTACATTTAAGTGGTTTATAATGAGGGTTTCTAAGTGATAGGTTCTCTTCATAGGTTCTCTCATTTTCAGCAAATGAGAAGGTAATTGTTTCCTAGAATCCAGTAAAAATCACAGGTCTCTTTTTTGAATAGTTCAGTTGCAGTTGGTAATGATATTGTCTCTGGTCTGGAAATTTTTTCCTAAGCAGTGCTCAAGAAGAGTATCATGGCCACACTCCACCTTCAAATATCAGTAATAAACTGTATGCATGACTATTCAATCACAAAGTTCTGAAGAAAATCTTTCCAGAAGCATTTCATAATACTTTAAAAGTTGAATTTTATTAAAGTTGAAGAAAATAAGTTCTTTTTTTTTTTAGCTAAAATCATTTATGATCTTTTAAGTGTATTTCCTGGATTTATAAATATACCAGTTATTATTTTTAACCTGAAACACACGTTACTACCACAAAGTGCTTTTATACTATATAGTAACCTCTTCGAAACACACAAAGCAAACCATTTGCCATGTTTCCCATCCTGGACTATATTCTTACTTAATACTTGCAAAACTGGATCACATAAGGACCTTTCCACTGGACCTAACAGATGCATTCTCAAAGTGGATGGATTTATTTGGCACATGATTTATACATTGTCCCCAAAGTACTTTCCCTAATAAGGAAAATGAAAAAAATTTTCCAGCTACTACATTGAAAGATTTCTTCTGTTTCACACCCTCTGAACAGGTATCAGTAATCACTGTCGGGCTCCTGTCTATATACCAAGGTGACTCAGGCTCACAGTTACGTCACTTTACTTTTGAGAAGTAATCAAACAACAAATATTTGCACCTGGGCAAAGCACTGCTGTCTCAGGAAGAAACAATAAAGCCCCTGTGACTTGAAAAGTCATTATTTTAAATTTGTGTCCTATAGTCTCACTTTTAGACATGTTCTCCTAAAGAAGAAACAATAGAGTCCATTACAGACAATAGAGTATACAAAACTTGATTTAGTCTGAGTTACCATCCATTAATCTGTACACATAAAATTTGTATATAGATTTCCATAGAAAAAAAATTTTTTTAAAGACGTAACATGTCTTTATTCTACAACTATTAAGCACTAACAATTGTTATTGCTATGTCTGCGTATCTGCATTCAAAATAGTAAATACATGAACAGGAATATATGAGCTATGTCAGAAATATCTGAGCACTCATTATGAATATATTTTGACCGGAATTACCTAAGTGATGATCTCATTTCCGCACTCAGAGTTGGAAGCGTAACCTTAGTTGACAAGTGGTTGTGTGTTGTCTGTCTCCACCACAGGAATTTTCTGTTTAGGTGTGTCTAAAAGAATGAAGTCCCCACCTAAAATATTTACTAGCAAACTGACTCTCCTTCTTGGTAAATGTTTAATCTCTTGAGTGCAAGGTTCGTGTTGTCCAAAACTTTCTTAAGAGTTACACGGGCTATCATACAACACTGCTAACTAAGCTGTTAATGCACAATTGCAACTGGACTTTCCACTGGTTTCCAAGATAACAGAATGAAAAAGATTTGCCTCATATTAATGACTAACATTTTTATTGGCACTAGCTCAGCCTAATAATATCTGATTTTAAATACAGACTTTTAAGACTTTGGTTTAAAGTGATTTTAAATTATGGGCACCGAATATAGGAACAAAATAAAGTAAGTTGCATGCCACAACCTTGATCTGGACATAAACTATGAAGTAATACACCAAGATTTAGAGCCTTTTATTATCCTATACTCTCATGTGTTAAATTAACCTAGCCAAACAACCTGTCCCATAGGTAGAATCACAGTAGTAACTGTGAGCTTCTATTGTTTGAATGAGCCAGTATAAACAGTGTTTACAAAAAGACACTATTTTATTTTCTGTAGAGATAAACCTTTTATTTCCCACTAGTAAGGTTTTAAGGCTAGGCCCACGACTTTGGAAGTTATCAATTCCCTTGTGTGTACAGACATGAGAACTGATGCAGTGGGCATTGTTTTTTTGCATTTACATACGCATTGCTTACTGTGTAAATATAGTTAAATGACAGTATATTTTGTATCTGGTCTACCCATATAATTATTTAAGGAGGACTGAATTTTACACCAGTTTGTAATCACTCTGTACCTTCCCTTACCAATTTCTAAGCCCCAAATGTCCAGCTACTGAACTTATTCCTAACTCACAGTCTTTACTCAGTTCAATCCTTGGAAAAGGGAGGAGTAATGACCTCTTGCCATTTTTGAATGGAATGAAAGGTGCTAAAGGAACGGCACAGGGTGCTGTCCTGCTTGGGACTTCAGTTTTGGAAACAACTGACCTGTTCTCTGAGCCCTAGAAATTCCATACTGGGTTCACAGACAACTAATTACATTTTGCTTCCTTTTAAGCCAGAAATGTTTCACTACTACTAAAAAACAAACAACTGGCACTTGTGCACAAACCTCCCTTGTGCCCCCCTCCTGCCCAAAAGGGTGGGAACAGAAGGGGACAGATGAAGAATGGGCCTGGCTTACAGGCCAGATACAGACCTACCCAACTACAAAACTCCAGGAACAGCTTCCACAAATTAAATAACTATATTGATATGACAACAGAACCTTCTTTTCCTTACATTGCTCAAAATCTATTTTTCACCCTATTCCATTGTAAGCACACTGAAAGTAGACATATCTTACCTTCTAACCACCTTCCCATCCATTCCCACAACTCACATGCAAAAAGACTGCAAACATCTTGATTTTACAAGTTATTTTTCATTGACATTGCTTGCTTATAAAAGATGAGTTTTTTAAGTCATCGTTTTTAATGGTTCCATCACAAAACTACTCTGGGCCAAGAGTGTTGTGGCTATTACTCAATGCTAAGAGTCACAGCTTTCCCTACTTCATTCCTCTTTGGTTAAATCAGAGGAATAAAAAGGCTGAAACTGGGTTTCAACAAGCTATTTTAAACAAAGCTAAAACTATGTACCTTCCCATATCGAATTAAAACTGATGATAAAAGTAAACAAAGAAGACTTGATAGAGGTGGGTAAGGATAGTTCCTTGCACTGCACCCACTCCAGCCATAAGTCTCAGGGATACATTCCAAGTCACTGTCCTTGAAACAATAGTTTGCCATATCCTCATAATTCTTCCATGTTAGAAATAGCTATTTAAGTCTTCTCTTTATTATATAGTTATTTTTAAATGTTTAGAATGCATTTGAGAGCTCAGTATAAGGAGTAAAAAGTGTTGGATAGTGAGGATAAAGGAAGATAGCTATATTTTTACATCTTTTTTCAGAAATAATTTTTTACACTAATTTTTGTTCTAAATTTGGTTTTCCTAATAAAATTTTAATGTTTGAATCAGATTCCCAGTAATAGGAGCTACATAAGTCTTCTGATTCAAAAGCATCAAGGAGATTACATCATCCTTACATAGCATTCATCTTCTGTTCCCCAAGATCTAACTCCTCAAAGCCCTCAAAACACTAGAATTTAATCCAGTATTCACTGCCTAGAATAAACCTTCACCCACTGATAAACACCTTTCAAATCTAATCTGCAAGAGACACAATATCCATACTAAGATCAAATTCACCACAATCTGGGGAAATCACCTAACACCCACCTGAAAGGCTGCAGAGCATTTATTTAAAAACTCCACCTCTTTAGTTACATGTGACTTTAAGAAGGTATTAAGTAAATAGTTTAAAGGAAATTAAGAGAAATATGTACACATATGTTTACTGTACTTTTTAACAAGACCAACCAGAATTGACCTGAATGTTCCATAGAGTTTATTTCTTAAGTTTATGTATCTGAACCAGATGAAATATTTTGTCATGAAATTATTAAAAATCAGAGAGTATATGAAAACCCAGAGTATTTGCCATAAAGAAAACAAATTATATATATTATTAAATATACATACAAATATATATATAATTTATATATACAATTCTGTCAGAAAAATATACATATAAGTAAAAAAAATTAAACTTTATAAGGAAAATTATGTCATTTATTCAGCAATTTACCATGAGTCAGGCCCTAGGTCAGGTGATAAAGCTAAAGTGGTTTTAAAAAAGAAAAGATAGGGGCCCTGATTTTGGCTCAGGTCATGTTCACAGGGTCAAGAGATAGAGCTCCAGGTTGGGCTCCATGCTGGGCTGTGGAGCCTGCTTAAGATTCTCTTCTCCCTCTGCTGTCCCCCACACCCCACTCCTGCACTCTTACATAATCTCTCTTAAAAAAAAAAAAAAAATCTGGCCTCTGCCTTCTTGGAATTATCTTTACATTACTAAGTGAAAATAAATGCTCTTATATAAGTATGTGGGGTGTTTTTTCCTAAATAATAACGCTAACATGTTAGTATTCTAATAATATTAACTAGGCTTTTTGGCCAGGTGTGTGTTACAAGCCTATGTTGGGGGGTAGATATTTAGGACACAAATATCAAGAAGTGGCACACAAAAATGACAACTATTGTTACAAGTGCGAGTGGTGCATGGTCACTGAAGGTGCCCTTTCTCACTCATCCTGTAAAGAGAAAGAAGTCACGCTGATGAGGACCATGTGGCAGTCCTTTTTCCTACATCAGAGGCCTGACAGAGGAGGAGTCACTTTTGATTTCAAGAGACCAGCTACCTCTCCATTCCCCTGAGTAACTAACACTCTTGGGAGCAACCAAATAAAGTGAACCCCTGCCACAGCGCCCCTGAAAGGCACCACTTTGACCCTATTGATGTATGCATAATGAAAATCCCAAATGCAGGGAGAGCTTGTCTAAGAACTCTGAATTCTGCCAGTGATTTATCCAGAAGGAACTTTTGTGAATGTAGGCAAGCTAAAGCTACACAATGCACCAAACTCAGTCAGCCTATCTTCTCCAGGGGTCTTTCTTTGGTGGTGATAACACTGCCCTTGCCTTTCACAGCTAGGTTTGGGCTTGTTACTTAGGTTCTCAAAAATAAAAATATACTGTTTAAGAATACATCTATAACTGACAGAACTATAAAAGAACAAGAAATGGTAGAGGAAGAAGAGAAATGTGATTGCGAAGGGGCATGTCAGGAATTACAAATCCTTACTACTCAAAGTGTGGTCCATGGACCAGCCCTGCCAACATCACCTTCAAGTCTGTTAGAAATGCAGAATCACACACTCCACCTGAGATTTTCTGTATCAGAATCCGCATTTCGTAAGATCTCCAGCTGTTTCATATATACATTAAACCTCAAGAGTCACTGTTCTAAACACCTGTAATATTCTATTTCGTATTATACTCTAAAATATACATATTCTATACAGTCTCCTAACTATGTGATATGTCTCTAATTCAGCCTACAAACGGACCCACTGTCTACAAACTGTTAAGTTGTAATTGTTAAAATGTGGGGGGAAAGGAATGCTTCATGAATCTGATCCTCAAACAGTAACAATTCAGATACAGATAAAACTTCAGGGATCACATAACCCACCCTCTTCACTTTATGGGAAATAAAACCATCTGAATCAGGAAGGGGAATGCCCCTCAAGGTCAGATTGCTGAATAATGAAGGCAAAGTTGGAATAGGACTCAAGTCTCCTGATCCTCAGTAATATTTTATATCCTATAATAATACTGGCTTAAAACATCATGACTGAATTTCTCCTTTATAAACAAATACTCATGTTACAAGAGAAATCAGTATTAAATTTTTTTAAAAGTAAAGTAATTCTTAAAACCAGTACCTTGTATATTTAATAGTAGATGCCCAATATGTATTTGAATGAATGATTCACTTTGAGGCAGAGACAAACATTGCTATCCATCTCTTCTTAAAGAGCTGAGATAAATTATAGAATAATTAATAAGTAATATCCTTATGGAAAAAAAACAGTTCAAGTTTTAGACAATTTATAATACTCTTCTCTACAACAACCAAAAATTGCCCTTACACTTTTATCAAAATGAGAATATTTTACGTGTTTAGTATTTGGGTATGTGAATCTGTTTGACTTCAATGAAATCAATATCTGAAGTAGGACTTTTAAAATTATGTAGAATATTAAAGATCAGTAGTACTCACCGATACTAATTTCATCATCTGTTTCAGCATCACCAATACATTCAAACTGGAAATCTTGCAGTGACTGGGAAAATTTCTGTACTGCCATAGACAGATCTGTAATTTAAAGTTCAAAAAAATCGTAAGTTGAAGGTACCATGGAATATGAGATTTTTCATTTCCATTCTAATTTCCATTCTAATACCATGCTTACCAGAAGCTTTTAAAATACTAGCTTGACAAATTTAAGCAGATTTTAAAGATATTAATAAAGAAATATTTTAGGAACTGGCTCTGCTCTGCTCCCAGGGGATTTGCCCCTTTAAGAAAGTTTTGGGGCCAGTTGTGTATTATCTGGAAGGCAAATCCCAAAGCCTTTACTGAATAACTGCCATTCAGTCCCCATAAATGGAGCATTTATGAAAAAAAGAAAGAAAGAAAAGAAAAAAAGGGAAGAAAGAGAGAAAAGAAAGAAAGAAAGAAAAGAAAGAATGCCACTAAGGTTGCTGCTGGAGTAGGAAAAGGGGAGGGGAAAGCAGCCATTCTTTGATTAGAAAGGGTCCCCAATGTACAGACTACAGAGCAGGTAAGGAATGTGTTTTGATCTCCTAAGGCCACCTACAAGGCTGTTTACGTATAACCTTGTGAATTATAGGGGATCCCAAGCTAAATATTCTTCAATCCTGGCATCAGTCTGAACAAAATCCAGAGTCTGACTAAATCCGGAAGAATTCTTTATTCCTGGAGAGAATAAAGAAAAGCCCAGAATAATGAGAAGTAAATCCCTGGGATGCAGCCTAACAGAGTGATTAAGAATGCACTCTGGAGCCAGGCTGCCTGGGTGGAAATCCAACTCCCATCAAGTACTTGCTATGTGACCTCGGGCAAATTATTTAACTCCTCTGGGCCTTTGTTTCCTCTTCTGCAAAGAATGCATCACAATTGCATAACCACCTCGCACAATTGTTTTAAGGTTTGAGTAAATTAATACTTACAAGGGGTTTAGAACCAAGCCTGGTACTTAATAAACACTACATAAGTTTTTTAAGTAAAATTATAAATCAATCTGACAATGCAACATAACAGAGGTTTTAAACATCCCACCTCTCATAACTACTCTGATCATCCATACCAACCTTTCCACACAAATCTGTGTCAGTAGCAAAACATATTTTTCTGGAATTCACTCTATAATTTCATTTAGTGGTATCTCCCATGGGTTTAAGTCCAATACCTGAACTCTTGCATTTAATTCAAGCAATAGAACCCACAGAAGATTCTCTCCTCAACAATGTTTAGCCAGACTCCTCTGGGCCCTTACCTTGACTAGGCCTCTACCTTGGCTCCCAGTCCTCACTGGCCCTACATACTTCAGTTTTTGCAAGACTCTTGCCCATTTTTTTTCCCCAAAGTCATTTTAGAGAGAATTCTCCTCTTAGGGATATGAGACCAAAAATCTTCATCCCCTACCCTTGTCCTTGTCCTACCTTCACCAAGAATCCTCCTTCCTTTGATGTCTCCTACTAGTAATTTTCCATTCCAATCCAACATCTCCCTAAACAGCCCCAAACTTTCTCCTTGATTATAAATCCCCACTTGTTCTTGTTGCATTCACGGTTGAGTATGATCTCTCTCCCCAATTGTTATAATCTCAACAGCTTTAGCAGTCTTGAATAAAGTCCTCCTTAACATTTTAACTGGTGTCAGAATACTTTTTTCTTTAAGAGAACAGTTTGGCCCCATGCCTAGATATGAGCCCAGGACTTACTGTGGTAGCCCACCATACATGAAACCCTACGCACCTATCAAAGTACTGCTGGTGAATGAATAGGTCTTCAAACATTAACGTCACTTTTTTGTGCCATTGTTACCCAAAGAACTCACCAACACCCTGAACAAAGACAATTCTTGAAGATGAAAGGACTCAAGCTTCAGAGAGGCTTTTTTTAAAAAAATCAAAATATACACACAAAAGAGATTTTTTTTTTTTTTTGAAAAAACAAATTATTCTCTGGAAAGATGATGCTACTCAGAGATTACACCTCTTCCCACAAGGGAGCTAAAACTTTGGGCCAGTGCATATTCTGTTTGAGAAGTACTTTCAATTTAAGAGCTTTAGAAAGTTCTATCACCTTAAGAATGGCCTTTCCTTGGGCTTTCAGGAAGAAAGATAAGGAGAGCCTTCTTAATGAATTATTAGTCAATTAGAAAACAAAGGCTTCATTAGGACTAGACTTCACCATTTACCTTTGAGCCTTTGGACAATCACTCATCCTCCCCCAAAACTATTTTTCTTATCTAGACGAGAGAGAATTAATACTGATCTCACAGAGTTGTTCTAAAGACTAAACAAAGTATATGCCTGGTACATACGAGGCAACTCAATATGTGGCATCAGTTATTATCATTCAAGTCCAACTTACAAAGGTGGGAAAGTTGACTGGCCTTCCAGACAGAAGGACACTGTGCAAAAGTATGCATTTATCTGACAGTGCGCAGGTAGAGAAATCTGGCTATGAGAAAAGAAATCATAACACCTATATCAAATGTTATGAGAAGACAAAGAAAGTAGACTCCTGGGATAATTTTAAGTCAAGTTGTACGTGGGTACTCTCCCTGAGACAGGAATCACATTCCATTTAATGTCCCACTATTTTTCTATGTACAATACAAATGCTTATGGTAAAATGGATTTGAAGGCACAGATGCAATTCCTACAGCAGAGCTGAGATGGAGAATAGTGTTTATGGATGAACCAGGATGCTTAGGGATTTTCTAAGAGATTCTTCCTTCTCTCCCCTCCTCACTACTAGTTCCTCAGAGTTTCCCCTCAAATAAACACAATGAGCTATCTGGAAGCTTTGTCCTAGGGAATTCAAACACAATATTCCCTAATCGACCATTTCTTCCTAAATATTCCTTGTTTCCCATGGCCTTCCTCCTTGACAAAGAAAGGTAAGCTGCTTTGTCCTTTCACAGACATCACATTGGATGCACTATAATTCCTGTTCCCAAACAAGAACACAGAAGCCCACTTTATAAGCTATTCTTGTCAATATAGCCAAGTGATTGAGTGTAAGTTCTAGTAGCAGAGCCTAATACCTGGGCTAACTTCCTGCCTCTACCAATCAGTGACATAACTGTGGGCAAGTTCCTTAACTTCTATGTACCTTAGTATCCTCATCTGTTAAGTGGAACAGAACCTGTCTCTCAGGGTTACTGTGAGAAGAAAATGAGTTAAATCAGATGAAGAACTGAGAACAGTGTCTGGCACACAGTTAAGCACTTAAAAGTTGTTGGCTGTTTCCATCTTAAACATCTTAGAAAAGGCAAAAAAAAATTTTTTTTCGGGAATGAAGGTGACAGCTGTTAGACCTTAGATAACCTTGGAAAATGCCCAAGAAAACCATCTGTTGATAGCAGTTTCAAATTCTCTCTTGATGCACTGCAATCAGGCCATGACAAAGACAACCTGATTATTCAGTATTTCTGTGTAAGAGATAGGTGTCTATTTCAATCCTGGAATGAAGAAAGTACTATCTCTCCATAATCCTTTTGGAAGCATAATGAGACAGGATTACATTTTAAAAACTTGGTTCTCAAGTAATTCAGATGATATTTCCAAAAATAATGAGAAATTTGAAATATGACTTATTTTCAACTACAAGTGTCTGGGTTCTTGACTTTCCTTTTATTTGTTCTCATTTTCTAAAAAACCAAAGTAATAAACAGGTCAAAAATATTATCAAGGTGAAGAACTTACGATATCTTCTGCCAATAATATTGATCAACCTTCAAAATGAGGAATTCAGCTTACTCTCTCTATCTTGGCTTCATCTTCCTCTGAACTAGAAAGCACAACAACTTTAACTGACTTGAAATCACATGAAACACTATTTCCTAACTGTCTAAAGTTTCTGAACAATAGCCAGATGCACAGTACAGAAGTACTGGTTCTAAAACCTTTAAAATAGGGGTGCCTGGGTGGCTCAGTGGGTTAAAGCTTCTGCCCTCGGCTCAGGTCATGATCTCAGGGTCCTGGGATCGAGCCCCGCATCGGGTTCTCTGTTCAACGGGGAGCCTGCTTCCCCCTCTCTCTCTGCCTGCCTCTCTGCTTACTTGTGATCTCTCTCTCTCTCTGTGTCAAAAAAATAAATAAATAAAATTAAAAAAAAAAAACTTTAAAATAAAATTGATTCACATCTGACTCTATAGAATTTAAAACCTGATTTTAAAAATTCCATTGTTGAATTTTAAAGTATCAAAATGTATAATGATAAGAATCTACATTTTCTCTTAAGTACAAAAAGAAAGATCAAGCACACAAAATATGACAAGCATAGAGTTTTAGTTTAAGCAAGGGTGTCTCTTTCTCCTATTTCTACCCAACTGTTACAACTTGAAAACAAACAAGGAAAAGATCCCAGTCAGAGCCATCTGGCCACATTCTAAGGTGAACGTAGAGGAATAACATTTACTAGCAACCAAGGTTGTACACAGTAAAGATGCCACAAGTACCATCCATACCACATCTTTTCCATTTGCCTAACTTACCAGTTAAGCAAGGATATCCTCACATATATTTACATTTAGTTGAAAGAAATTACACTGGGCTTTAATTACTCAACAATGTTTTTATATCAAAGAGTTAACCTGTAGTACCCATAATTAGGTGATGCTAATGAAACACTAAAACTTCATTTCATTAGAGAAATAAAACACACTTAGTAAATAATTATAACTCCTCTTATACATTAAAAGCTACCTTTTACTTTAGAAGTGTTAATGGAATTATTTTTATAATGTTACCTACAGAAGTGAGCTATATTTATGTCAGAGCAAGTACAACCAGCCAGTCCACTGGTACAAGTCAGTTCTTCCTGAAACCCAGCTGCTCTGAGATTAGATTTAAGACTCACAGGAGCAATATACCCCAGATGTATGGGTTGTAGAATTATCTTTACACTACCATGTAGAAGGCAGGTAGTACAAAGCAATGGGAATACAAAGGTAAAAACAAGATATACCCTTTCCTCCAAAAGGGCACAGTCCAGTAGGAGTATCAGGAATGTAAATAAATCCTACCACAGGTCAAATGATAGTCTCTTACAGAGGTTAATAACATCATCACTACAGGTACAACTTACTATGTACCTGATACTTTTCTAAGCACTTAATGTAAATTAAACCATTAATTCTCACAACAGTCACAAAAAGCAGATATCATCACTCTCATTTTATAGATGAAGAAACCAAGGCACAGGTAGGTTAAGTGGCTTCCCCAAGTTTGTACAAGCTGGTAAACAACAGAGCCAGATTTTCAACCCAGAATCCCCACTTAACCACATTGCCACACTGCTCTGTACATAAAAGCTTGAGTGCATGGGGGAAGGCTTCTCAGAATAATCAGTGAAAACAGAGACTTAAAAGACATGACAACACACCAATCATGGCCAAGTTAACAAAGTGTACAGAATCTTCTAAAAGGCATTTCTACCTACATATCCAGCCTCACCTATCAAGATTCATACCACGCTGGGGTACTGACTTATATTAGACACAAACATCCAGTCTCTTGTACCTATGTTTATATTACTATTCCACCTTCTAGAGAGAACACTTTTCTCCATGGTCTCTTTCAACATATCTCTGAAGCCTCCATTTCCTTCAAAAAGCCCTTCCTGATTCCTTCCCATTTGGCATTATCTCCTTTTACACTTTCCACTGTACGTTGTGACTCACTTGCTGTGCTTTCTCTAGTTTACCTTTTACCATGTTATCAATAAACCTAGTCTATCCACCCTATTCTAATAGTGTAATAAAGGGAGGAAGTTTTACCATCTGTGAATACTATCCAAGTATTCAACACCATTTCT
The DNA here is from genome assembly GCF_963455335.1 of Martes martes. Classification (NCBI taxonomy): domain Eukaryota; kingdom Metazoa; phylum Chordata; class Mammalia; order Carnivora; family Mustelidae; genus Martes; species Martes martes. The sequence continues at coordinate 83,943,029 of NC_137898.1, read as the reverse complement.
TACATACAAGAGCTCAATTTTTGAAAGCATAAATTTCTGTAAGGTGAGTAAATACTCCAACTTTCCAGATGCCTTTCATCTTCCTTTCTTCCCACTCTTGCAATCCCCTAATGTCGCTTTTTCAACCACTAGTAAAACATGGGTTGTCAATTTTCCAAAAATGGTAATAAATAAAAAATGTTTAACTATTGACAAGAAGATTTGATGTACATTAATAATAATGATAGCAATAGTGTTGATAACTTTACTATTTCAAAGTTCTTACATATTTTTCTTAATTCTCACACAAAGCTATGAGAGCTGATGCTCTAAAAATTTAAGTAATAACATAATTTGCCCAAAGTCTAATAGTTGGATACAAATCTGGACAGGTCTTCTGCTCCCCAAATTTGAGATTCTTTCTGCTGCATCCCATAGCTGATTCCCAATGACTAACAAGCAATTAAAATCAGGGAGGGTGTGCCCTTTAACAACATCTCACTAACCCATTACCTTTTATATAAATTCTAAGATAGTAAGACTCCATGTATTCAACTCTATATTAGAGATAGCTATGCTTATTAGCACGGAATAAACTAGAAGCAAACATACATTAGATGGTCATCATGAAACACCATGCTAGAAACCAAAGGAAATTCACATCATTCTTATACTTTCTAATGTTACAAGATAACTGAGTAATATTCTAGGTGTTAAGCTTCTTGAAGGTTGGTATACATCCTTCATCTCATTTTGCCCTTATACCCAATAGAAAGCAGACACAAAAGAGACCAGAGGGACCAGAAAGAAGTATACACCAATCTGTTCATATAAGAATCCACTGCAGGGGCGCCTGCGTAGCTCAGCTGGTTAAGCATCAGACTCTTGATTTCTGCTCAGGTCATGATCTCAGGGTTGTGAGATTGAGCCCCGTGTTGGGCTCTACACTAGGCATGGAGCTTGCTTAATATTCTCTCTCCTTCTCCCTCCCCATCTGCCCCTCCCCCATTCCCAGTCACTTAAAAAAAAAAAAAAAAAAAAAGAATCCCCTATAGATCAATTACAGAAAAGCTTATGGTACTGGGAACAAACATGAGTATAACTGGAAGCCTTAATTTACTAAAAATCACATTGAACATTACACAGAAGAATATGTTCAAAGAATTATCAAATAAGCATGGGTTTTTAATACCTGCAGCTATGTTTTTAGTGTTTTTCAGAAAACTGCAAATGTCAGACTGCTCGATGGAGAAAAGTCAGAGGAAAAGAATACTAGGTGTGGGAAAGTATTTAAAAACACAATGAGACCTTGTCAATAAAAATCATTTCTAAGGCTCTGATTTGAAAAAGTTTTAAAGTGCCCTTTTTGTTATTTTCCAATTTACATAAATGGGTAGAAAATACTGGTTGTCCAATATTAACAATTAAAGAAAAGTCTTCATAAAGAAGGCCCATGACAAAGCTTAGTAATAGTAATCACTCAATACATGTATGTTGAGCTAAAGTGAAATTGAGTGACTTGCAGTAAAGGGATCAAGGATCTTGCCTTGTGGGCCTTGAGAAATGCTGCCACAGAGCAACAGCCACATTCCCAAGAGGTCACTGGAAACAAAAATCACCAAAGGGCAATGGGGCACTGATGCTGTTCTTCATTCCTCTGGAAACACAAAAAGAGCAGACTACTCTAGGCCACTAAATTTACCTGCTGTGTTTAAGGATGAACAACATTGTTATGGCACTGTCAAGTTGGCCCAGCTTTAGATGGCCTCATTCATTTCTATACCAGATGTGTATTCAGAGTATTACTTCTGCATCCTGTTTTGGACGCGTGCACCCTTGTGGCAGGCAGTGTAAGTCAAAGCATCTGTTTTCAGTGATAAACTAAAGTCTTATGTGATGAACATGCTCAGACCTGGGAAGAGGTCCTTCATTAGAATCAATCATCCTTTCATGTCATGAATTAGATGCGTACAAGAGTCTTACAGACATGGTTACCAATCCAGGGACCTCCACCTACTGCAATATGACTTAGAACAAGCACTTAGCCTCTCCAAACTTCAAGTTCCACATGTACAAAAGAAAGATAGTAAACCCTTGCAAGACTGTCATGAATATTACATGAAACTGGCTTAGCACAGTATCTGGTACAGAACAGAACAAACTTGAAATACTGGTTCTCAACAAATACTAACTATTAAACCACTATTTATTAAGAGGGCAAATGCAGAATACAAAATATTTTCATTGTAAGCACAACATATTTAGTCTATGAATTAAATTACTATCTTCAAGACAGCTTCAGTGAAAATAAATAGTGGTGCTGGCCTCTAAGACAAAACACTTTGTAATTTCATAAATGATATGTGTCTGGCAAGTAGTTCCAGAAGATTCCAACCAAAAAAAAAAAAACAGGAACCAACAGTTGGCCAGATTTTATCCACAGTTTCAATAAAGCTGCAAATTCCATAAAAATTAAAAATGAAAACCCACAAAGACTTCACTGATGCTAAAAGTGAAGTTAAAAATAGAAAGTTCAAAGAATGAAACAAACCACCCATCTTTCTACCCTGGGGAATAAAGCTTGAAAAAGGAGGGATAAGGAAACAATGGCACACTGCAGCTTCTCAGGATTCTCTCCCTTCCTCAGTTAAGTACTCCTCTGCTGCCTTTGAGTTTTCTCTTCCTCACACTCTCCTTCAGGAGGTTTTGTCTTAAGGCATCTTGTTTACCTCAATACTTGTTTTCTTTTAAAAAGTGCTTTATATTTACGTGCAGGCAACTCCTACATGGTGATTTTAAGTCCGAATGCTGGACTTTCAAGCAAAATTGAGTAAAATACCTCTCTTGCCTTTTTTTAAGTTAAGTAAAAAAAACATGGAATTACCCAACATGGGAACTTTGCAGCTTTTCTAAGCTTCCCAGCAACAGGATGGGCTGGCACATTTTTGTGGGCTTCCTGGTCTACTTTCCCACCCATGACCTCTCCCTAGTCCAATCACTCATTTCATACTACTTGCCAGGCATCTACAACTTACAGTCTTATCAACAGATTGAGCAATGTGAAGTGTTTTATTATTCTCCCCTCACCTCCGGCCCACTTTTCTTTTGGCTACCTGAAGTATCTATCTATCCAAGATAGTGACTAGGGAAGAGAATCTGCTGTTACTTTACCTTTCATGTCACATAGCAGCCTCTTACTAACTCTTAGAGCTTGCTTTTTCCATCAGCTCCTTCTTGGTATCATATACCAAATACATTTTGTGGTTAAATCATGATGGGACTGGGTAAAATCTCCTTCTTAAAGCACCACACTAAATTGTTACCTACTAAGCAATTCAAGCGTATCATTTTTCTTGTAGGTTTTTCAGAGCATCTTTTTTTTTTCTCAAACTTCTTTGCCTCCTCTTTATGCCTGCCAAATGACTCTAAACTTGAACTCTCTCAACATGGATGAAGTCAGTCCCTGTGCTGAAGAAAAATCCCTTTGCTTTCTGTTAAGACCTTCAAATGTCTTCAAATAAAGAAGTACTCACAGCTCCACTGTGAGCTTCATCACACCTCTAAAGAGCAGTTTGCTATACCTGAGAACACAGCATGTGGCTTCTTCCAGTCCTTCTGAAGCACCTTTAAAACCTGCTTTTCTAGATTAATCTAAAATCCACCCTAAATAATCCAACCAGAGCAACACATCTGCCAGCTTACTGATACCAAATACTGACATATCTATCTATCATACACAGTAGTATGTTAAGACTTCACCAAGCTTCCCGGTCCTGTAACTTTTATTAGAAAACTGGGTAAATGTAAGTTAAATAGTTTTATCCTGTTTCACATTTTTTAAAAAGCACGTACTGTGCTTTTTACACAAGAATCACTCAAGAATTACTCAAGAATCAAAGAACTTAACTTATACCATTTTACTTCCATCAAAGCAAGCCAGTTTGGGCCATGTCCTCAGACTGAGGGTATGCTTTCCCCTCCCCTAATAGAAAACTTTGAGAAGTACCACATTAACTATAATATACCTCCTTTATGATGTCTATTGACATACCTTACAATTTTGCATTCTATCATTATACATATTTGTGTCTAACTCCCATAACCCTCACCAAATGGTAAGCCCGTAGAGGGCAGAGAACCTCTTTACTCCTTACTGCATCCAGCATAGGAAGCTGACACTAAACCAACAGAATGCAGGAATTCAGAATATTTAGGAAAGGTAAACTTTTCCAGAACCGGCAAAAATTAATTCCAGATAAGAAATGATTTAGTCACAGTCTTTCCTCTAGCTATAAAAGGTGCCAAGAGGAATGGAGAAAAAACAGAGTCCCAGCAAAACAACATACCTAATGATCTGGACATAAAATCAAGTACATGGAATCTAAGGCACCACAGAGAATAGCTATTTCTTTCATTTCAAATTTCATTTCAAATTTCATTTCAAATTTCTTTCATTTAAGATCTTTAGGCAAGCTGGGCAAAAAGCAAAGCAGTGGAAACTGACAAAAGCAGCCCAGATATCTTAGGTGCTAACCTAAAATCTCACCATTGCCTTAGAAGAAATCTGACTCTAAAAAATTATTCCGGTAGTCTAATCAAGCTTGATGAGGAGAACATTCAGTCAAAAAAAAAAAAAAAAAAAAAATTTAAGAGTTCCACAAACTTAAATCATTAGAGAGAAAGCCAGTATAGATTTTTATCTCCTATATCATCTTCTAATACAAAGAAGTTCCATTAAAAAATTAAGAACAAGGATTTTGATGTCAGGAAGCCTCCTAGTTAAACTTTGTTTTGCTTTGTGGAATGGTTACTTAAACTCTTCAAGTTTCAATTTACCTATCTGTGACATGAAGTTAATAATATATTCATTTCATTGTTATAGTAACCAAATGAAATCATGCATGTAAATGTCTCAGCATAGCACACAGTAGGAGCTTGATAATAGTAGGTATAATTATGATAGGTAATTTTTAAGGAGGAAACAACTGACTAGAAAAATATGTTACAGTTGGCTCTTGATTACTAAACCTACATTAAGCTCACCTCTCGGGATTTAAGAAAACTCACTATTATATGTTGGCAGCAAGTTTAATGTAGCTAAAGTACCTGCTGACCAAGAAAACACTAAAATGATAACAAGCATCATTATAGTCAAATTGTTTCTATCCCGAAAGGCAAATTTACCATTTACTTAAGTGCATTTTCCCACCAGCTGCTTAACAACATATACATTAATAAAAGTTATAAAAACACTCATATTCCCTCAATGACAGATTATTAAAACTTCAAAGTATTGTCTCAATAGTTAATAGATTTCTGCACATTCCAGCATTCTTTAAGAAAAACATTCCTGGACTGAATAATGAAATCTGTTTAACCAAGCAAAGAAATAAACTAATGTATATGAATCTTCAAAAATTTTCTAAGTACAACTGAAATGGATGACAAGTTCAGAAAGTGTGCATAGCTTAAATGGCTGGCTATGTTAGTGACAGCATATTTGGGTTTTTCACTACTGTATTTTTATTGATTTTCTTTGCCCAAACAAAAGTGTACAATATCGTGTAATATCATGGCTATACATGACCAATATGGTTATAAGAAAAGAATTTTTTCACATGACTAACATCCTCTTAAATATTGGAAATACTTGATTACAAATAGTAATTGAAAGGCAAATACATAAGCCTCTGTCTTATACAAGATGTGGAAGTATGCCAGCATCATGCCTGGTTGTTCCAAAAAGAAACAGAAAAAAACAACTCTGTAAAACAGGGTGGAGTTCGGGGTCCCACAGAATTAAAGGCACAAAGATCATTATTCTCCATGCACACAATGTTTCTGTAAGTTGCTTTCAATAGACTTGTTAGCCTACATGTTTACAGACCATTTTTCTGCTGTCCTACCTCATTTTGAAAACACTAAGTGATTTTTTCAGACTATTTCAAGAAAACTATATTTTAACATTGTAGATTTCATCATACACCTTTATAGCCAATCCCCCACTTACCCCTTCTTTAAAGTATCACAAGAGACAATTTTGATGGGACACACTATTTTATTACTGCTTTGTTCTAAATTCCAAGTATTCTGCTCTTAATAAATTTATTTACTACAGCCATTCACCACCTTCAATACATATGATGAGATTTTTCAAATCATAATTATACTCCTTTATCACACTAGAACCCTACTGGGGAAACAAACTGAGTAATTATCTCCATTTTACAGATGAGGAAACTCGGGCCCCAGGTTAAGTGACTTATCCAAGCAATAGAATTAGAGCTGGAATCTTAATCTGCTGTGTCCAGGTCAAACTTCTTTCTCTTCCACCTTAAATAAATATTCCTCTTACACTTACAATTCTACCATACAAAGCTTAACTCAGTAAAACATTTTTTTTAAATAGGATCATTTACAATTTTCCTTTTTTTGTTTTCTCACTTTAAAAAATCCCTCATTCTCAGACCATATATCTCCATTATGTAACCATTTTAACTGCTGGTATACTGTACATTTACATGGAATGGTCATTTAAAAATGCCTAAGTGGCTTTGAGGAACATACACACCATATTTAAAGCATTGTTCTATTTTGGTGTGATTGATTACATTCATCAGAAAGCATAAAGATGAATCTCAAATCCTTTATTTCAAAGGAAAGCTCATTGACGTAAATGCCATGCTGTTTGAGTTACCAACATGTACACACGTCAATGATCTGTACAGTCAGCAACTGCCTGCTGTGATTCTGAACAGCTAAGACTTATTTAGCAACCAGAACTGAGGAATTCCAACTGTGTCAACTTGTGCAACTACGTCTGGCTTTACAGCTTCCCACACTCTGGAAGGCACATTGTCTCTAATTATTTTATTGCTGCAAATAAAAGGGACTTTTCACACAAATAACACACATGATTTATGCCAGGTTTTTATTAGGTAGCACATAGCCAGTCCATGATTAAGTCACCATTCAATTAAAAAACTTAAATATATATGTGATTTTCAGCTCCTTTGACCTGTTATTTTTGTCTTCTCGAATTAAACCTTACCAGTATCTATTCCTCAGCCATGTACTAAAATTTAAGATGATTTTTATATAGCACAGTTCATATATCCTAAGATGCTAAATTGTTACAAAAAAAAAAAGAGGCTAAATTGTAAGCCCCTACCCAATTTTAAAGATATTAAAATATAAAAACTGTACAACTTTGACTCCATGAGTCACCATGTATCTTTATATTTTATACTTTGCTCAGTCACACTGAACAATGGCATCTTTCAGAGCTTTTGAAGTATCAGGTGAAGAAAAGCATTATCCCTAATCTCAAGAATCTAATAGTCTAACAAAATAAATAGCACACAGGGCACTACTTCAATTGCCTTCTCCTATCTCTAAATACCACAGAAACATAAGCCGTGAACAGTCTGTTTTAGATATATTCAATCTGTGTCGTCCCTAACCACTATGAGAGGGGGAAATAAAACCATTCTCTCTAGCTAGTTAACTTCTCATTCCTTGGTCATTTAAAGGGCCTGAAGCTATGCCACCCAGTCCCTTGGGCTTGTTTCTGGCAGAGGCTCCAAGTCTAACGTTAAGAGCTGAAGGGGCTACCAGCAGGTAGGTGTGTGAGCCACCTGACATTCCTAGAAATACTGGAATAGTGGGATTGTGTGCAACATTTTAACAAGGGGTCTCCAGATAACAAACTCTATTTTCAGGATGAAAATTCTTAAAAGTTATATAACTAAGAAATGAAGTTAGTACTACAATTTCTGCTTGTTCCACATGCTCCCTGACCACAATTTTTGAAATATAGAAAATTCTCTATAACTTAAGATTCACATTCAGTTTCAGTGTTATGCAGTGTAGGAAGCCAAACCAGTGTGATTCAAGATCAGTAACTTTTAGAATAAATGAAGTTTGTGCAGCAGTTGCCACAGGTCTGTGGTAGGGGTGGGGCAGGAATAAGCACTGTCTTCAGCTATTTGATGTAATAATTTAAATTACATCACAGTAGTAATGAGCATATACAGACTACTCTGAGAATCCCTAGAAATCATACCTGTGAGTGACTATTATCTGCTATAATAGCAACATTATTAACAATTACAATGAATATCAGGCTAACTTACCATCTAAATTATTTGATTACAATGAAATTAAATTTTTGTATATCTTTAGTCACATCACCTCAAACCAAAGTAATAAAGAAATATTGACCAAGTAGAAGTCCTTGGGGTTTTAGCTTTATTGAGTAGTAAACCTGATAAATAATCAGCATTTCACTTACATGTAAACGGGTTTCTAAAGGACTTAAAATATATTTTTCCTAGATACCCTGACTATTATCCTGCAAGCAAATCCTTGTGCTATGGATTTGCACTATCTGTGGAGAAATCCTTTTAAGGGTAAATTTTAACCCTGCGTCAGTTGCAAATGCAGCAAATTCTAAAGTAGGTACACATGTAAGAACTTTTTATTGATAATGTTATGATTCAAGAGATGAAAAAATTAACAAAGTAGTTCCTTTTATCAAAACTTGCCCATATAAGGCTCATTTAGCCAATCAGAAGGCATTATTAACTTCCTTATCTATGCAATTTCTACATCTCTCAGTCTACAAAGATCCTACATCCTATCATCCAGACACTTCGTAAGTAAGAACAAGAGTGAATTTAGAATGTCAGACTACTTGGCAGTATTAAAGACACTGAAAATGGAACTTTCTTTAACCACAATCAAACAGTTCTGAAGAATGCTTAACTTATCAAACCACTAAATTTAGAATCACCTCCAGATTACTCAAAGGTAGTGAAAGATGAGTGATTACAGTACGCCAACTAGTTAAAATGCACTAAAGTGAGACATTACTGAAAATGAAGTGTTCTTCCCTCAAGAAGAAATTGGTGCATTAATTATCTGAATGTAGTCTCACTCCCTTACTCTCTTCAGGTCTTCAAATGTGACCTTCCCAGTAAGTCCTTTCCTAAAAACTATTCAGAAGCATAGCCACACCTACAGAACAGACATATGTATATACACACAGTCTTAGACATAACCTCCCAGGATTTATCTTCCTCAGGAGCATTTACTACTATCTGACTTTTGACATAACGTAGGCATTAATTTGTCTCCTCCAATTACAATATAATCTCAGTGAAATTACGTATTTGTCTATTTTGTTCACTGTTTAACAAACAGATCTGGACATGATACATAAAGGGCACTTAGTTTTGCATAAATAGATGAATGAGTCTAAAAGGATATAGTAAGATCCTTTAATAAGAGTCTTCTTAAAACAGGAGCAACATAGGATAAGCACTGTACTTTTTATTATAGTTTTTATATAAAAACAAGTATGTTATGGAATATTATGAAATAAAGTAAATGAAAAATACTCTAAAGAAATTTTGGCTTTGTGATGGCAGGATGGAATTATAAATTGATTAGTCATACAAGAAAAGAGGTGTAGGTGTTTAGAACTGAGTATATGTTTCCTCTCCTCCCAATTTAATAACAATGTTGTAGGAATGTATTGAAAGTAATATGCTAAAACTAAAACATCACCAACAGAAACAATAACACCTTTTAATACATCTGAAAAGAAACATTTCCCAATTTTGCATTCTACTGGTAAGCATTCTTCTTTAGAGCTAAGCTGAATTAAGTAATCTAAGACGAAGGTTTTCACAATTTATTTCCTACAAGTACAGAGTTGGAACTAAGCCAGGGAAAAAAGAGCTAGCGAAGAATCAACATAAGGATAGACAGGGTCTCCATGTACAATGATATGGATGGAACTGCATAGTATCATGCTAAGTGAAATTAGTCAGAGAAAGACAAATACCATATGATTTCATTCACATGTGGAATTTAAGAAAGAAAACAAATGAGCAAAGCAGAAAAAGAGAGAGAGAAAGAAAGACAAATCAAGAAACAGACTTTTAATTACAGGGAAGAAATTGATGGTTAACCAGAGGGGAGGTGGGCAGGGGACTGAGTGATATAGGTGATGGGGATTAAAGGAGTGCATTTATTGTGATGAGCATTGGCTGATGTATGGGAGTGTTTGTTATATCACTGCAGTGTACATCTGAAACTAATAAAACACTGTATGTTTAAAAAAAAAGAAAGAAAGAAAGAAAGAAAGAAACGGCCTGAACTCAAAGTTCCTTAAAGTACCAGCTGGTTTCTCAAATGAAATGAGGCCATCCTCAATAGAGTGCACCTTTTTAAAATCAAAATTAGATCTGTTTCATGAAAGACCTTTTATTTAGTTCTTTCTTTCCCCACTAAAGATCTTAAACATGTCTGATTTCTAGTTTCAATTCTAAGTTGATGAAGAGTTATTTAATGTTTTTCCACAACCTACTAGTGCTCTTGTTCACAATGACTAGTAAAGACCTGTATTTATACATATAGATGTAACTACTATGGTTAATGCACCAGGAATCTTACTAATTTGATGATAAAGTTTTTCAAAGTGTCCCAAATTGACCATTTGAAATTTCACTTGTACCCTTTTATCATGTGGTTATAAGTAATTCTAAAGGGAATTAACTCAAAAATTTTGGATTAAAATGCTTACCTAACAACAAACATTTGTGCCTCATGGGACTTCCAAATATGCAGACTTTGGATTATCACATATAACTGGACAGAAAGTCAGAAGCCAAGGGTTGCCATACCGGGTCCACTGGCATTAATTTACTATAAGCGTGAGTAGGAGCTAACTGAGCGAAAGAAAACTATCAAAGTTTTGTTCAGAAGAGCTGCCCTTCCCTTTTTGTGTCCTATAGAGATCACCAAGATTTCCTCTGAAGTTTTGTTTTGTTTTGTTTTTTCGCATCTAAAAAAAAAGAAAAGAAAAGAAAAATAGAAGTCTCGGTTAAAAAAGGCCACTGTAGATTTCTCTCTAAGCCTGGGTGTGCCGGAATAACACACTGCAGTCATCAGTACAAACACAAAATGATGCTTGTGCTCAACTTAAGAATAAAAAAACAATTTTCAGATTAAAGTAAGTACTTCACACACTAAATTACTTTACCAAAATTAAGGTCTACTTTCACAATGGAACACCACGAGTAAAAAGTCTTCATACAGAAAAATCTGCTTGCTAGGCAGCATGTCAGTAACAGGGGTCCTCAAACACTTCCATTTAGCCTTGAAGCAGTTAACTGGTGTGCCATAATTCGGATTCCTAGTAACAGAAACAAGACAAGGAAACTAAGGCCTTCAAGGTTCTTCAGTCTAGGCTAGGGCCTGCAGAAAGAATTCCAGGGATACATAAAGATCAGTTACATGGTGGACATGACCTAACAGGAAACAGCCTGCAAATAGAGTTCCATTTATCCCACACACTTAACCTTCACGTGTCACGGCCTCTGAAGAGGCATCCCAGCACAATATATATGAACAAGGCTCCTTCTTCTCTCTCTTATAACATGTACTCGGCAAAGTGGCCTTGCAGTGTGTCAAATAAATCTGTCTCCTTTTCCATACAAGCCCATCATGGGATTGGAATGAAAACTCAGGCCCTTGCTCCAGGAATAACTATGCTTCATACATAACCCCACCAGATTTTTCTCCTTAGGACAGGGAAAATGCAGTATAACCACAAGTACCCTTTATTCTACATAGATATTTTTAAATAATCCAGTAAGTAAAGTTCCAAATCAACCCTCTGTCAAACTATAGCAGTCATGGAATCTTGCCTGGAGCAGCAGTCTGACACTGGACCACAGCAGTGACCAGTAGTTTACCTGGCCAACCCTTTATCTTACACTTTCTTCCCCCAGCCTTCTTCATTTTCAAAACCCTTTTCATATAAACCTCTGCGTTCTAGACATTTTTCCTCTCCATTCTCCATTCTCTTGCCCCTACAACATAAAATTCCTAGATTGTGCTCTCAGCTTGAGTGATATTATCAAATAATAAATAGTAATGTTTTGGTATCAGACAGATTTAAGTCCTACTTCTATGATTAACTACCTTTTTTTACCTTGAGCAAACCCACTTAACCTCTTCCTCGCAGTCTCATTTTCTTTTTTTTTTTTTTTAAGATTTTATTTATTTATTTGACACAGAGAGATCACAAGTAGGCAGAGAGGCAGGCAGAGAGAGAGGAGGAAGCAGGCCTCCTGCTGAGCAGAGAGCCCCATGTGGAGCTCGATCCCAGGACCCTGGGATCATGACCTGAACCGAAGGCAGAGGCTTTAACCCTCTGAGCCACCCAGGCGCCCCCGCAGTCTCATTTTCTAAACATAAAAGAATGCTACTGCTTAGTTCAGTGTTGGTAGGAAAATTAGAGAAATTCAGAGCCCTAGAATTTATTAAATAAATATGCTTGTGTCCCCTCTATTCCAAAGGAAGAAATCGAGTGCATCATGTAAGAATCAGGGATGCTTATCAGCCTAACCTGGTCTTTAAAAAAACTTACATGCATGATAAAAGTTATAGGACAACAGCATCTAAAGTATGCTTTAACATTTTAGATTTCACGTCAGCAGAAAAGATTCAAGAAATTATACAAAAAGGATGAACACACACATAGGCGCACACTAACTTTAGTGAGTCTGAAACGAGAGAAAAACAAAAACACACACTAATCAACTTTTAGCTTGCAGAACAATCCCAAGTAATTGAATCTTTAATTTATTTTTCTAGACACACATGCAACACATCACAAACAAAATCTTCTCAGATATTCACTGCTCTAGGTAAAAGACTTCACCACTAGTGTTTTAAAAAGCTGCAGCTGGATTAGGGGTCAGATGGCACTCAGTAGTTTTGTGTGTGTTGGGGGTGGGGTATGTCAGGAATGAATGTGGTTATCAAGGCATTTCCAAGTAGGGAACCCTTGGAACAACATTAGAGTGAGGGTCATGGGAAAAGAACTTTTGCTCACCCTACTTCCTGGCAGCATTTTCAGTACACAAGCCATAAGCAACTCATGTTTACAAAAGCTCACTAGGAAAGAGGGGCTTATGAGATGAGGGGGCAGGAGGACATACACACAGAGATTATGTATTGTTTACACTTTCAAAACTTTTATTTAAAAACTCAAGAAATAGTTTAAAAGACAGCATATTTCAAAATATTTAATCCACCCTCCTTTAATAAATTGAATTAAGTTATATTTTTATTAAAGTCAATCACAAAAGTGAAACTCAATTAAGAAAATAATCATGATATATTTACTTTATCCTCAGGGGTAAAAAATGCAACTTGAAGTTATTTTTCAGAGTCATAGAAAAAATATTTCTCAGGATTCCAAATTTTCAAATCTGGAGTTAAAACAATATAGTTAAAGAATTGGTGAATGTAACCTGGACTTGATGTAAAATCCAAGTGCATTACAGATACCAAATATGTTCCTTATTTTTTCAATCATTGTTAAAATTCACAGACTAGACAGAACCAGTTAACAAATCTCAAATGATACAATTGATACCAGCTACCTTTTTAAATATATATATTTTTTAATATATATATGCAATATATATATACAATGTATATATACAATGTATACAATGTATATATACAATTGAGTTATTATAGTTTCCATGCGTTAAGCATTTGGCTACTCCCATATGCTTCTTTTTTTTATCTATTGGTATTTTTTTCCAGTTTTTATTTAAATTCCAATTAGTTAACATACAGTTAAACAATAGTTTCAGATGTAGAATCTAGTGACTCATCACTTACATACAACACCCAGTTCTCATCCCAAGTACCCTGCTTAATACCCCTCACCCATTTAACCAATCCCCTCCCCCCACCTCCCTCCAGCAACCTCAGTTTGTTCCCTGTAGTTAAGAGTCTATTTTCTGGTTTCTCTCTCTCTCTCTCTCTGTCTTTTTTTAAAGTTACCTTTTTAAAAGAGGCCTGTAGGGTAATTCAATCTAAGAGGAAGGAAAAAAAAAAAAAATCCCAAACCTACACATTAACTATTCTGTGTTTCTTTGTCTTAATCCTGGTATTCTGGAAACTTATAAGCACTTTTCAAAAAGATCTCAAACAAGACTGGGCTTAACAGTTTAAGTTCTGAAGTACATGTTTTCTTTTTAAGTATATAGATTTATCAGTTAAAGCATTGATAGATTTATCAATTAAAACAGCCTTCTGACTGCCTCTGTGCTTGAGTGTTATTAAACAGTCAGACAAAATATGGAGAACTGACCTTGGCATGGAATGCAATGGGCATAATTTCCCCCCTGCTGCTTCTTAAAGAAAAAGAAAACAAAATATTCAAACTTGAAATGTTATAACAGATTTCCACATGTTCACTTTATTTGTAACATAACATTTCTACTCTTTACCTATCTTTAGAGATTAGTAATTAGTAGTAGCAGTAATTCTGTAAGATACTTTATCACTTTATATAGAAGAATAAACTGTTTATGAGCTTCACACACATTATTCTCACTGATAAAAAACCATAACTTCCTTACATAAAAATACGTAAGACACCAAAAGCCAATGTTCTGACTAAACTACAAAATGAGAAGAAGAAAAAAAAAATCTGCTAGAATTACTGAGTTATTTTTGAGTCAAGTAAATGTCAGATCCTTTACATGGGTACTCTTTTAAACCTAAAACAAAGATGGCACTTTGCTGTTAGATTCAGATTTAAGCACACAAATGAAACTGAAAAAGACTCAGATTTAAGCACTTACCTCACTAATCATAGTATTTGAGGTTTTAAATAAACTGCATCTCTCTGTTTTTTTTAGTCTGCATCTCTGAAATATAAGCATCTAATCTCTTTTTTATTTTAATAAATTTCAGCTCATTCCATATTTGAATGCTAAATCTGTATTTAAGAAATGCCTCTTTCCCATCCACCCCCCCATTTATTAATAGTCAAGATGGAAAAAACACATAAATAATTGCCTCAAGCATGATAATTATAACCAATTTAATACTTGACAGCTACAAGTTACAGGCTACCACATTATTTCTACAACTAAGTTTCTCTAATTACTTAAAAATCATTTCTTCCACAAAGTATTCTCCTAAATCCCACCAAATTATCCAAAAACATTTCAGTTTCAAAAAATAGTCTTCTTTTGATATCTACCTACTATTGTGAAAACAATTAGAAGAGATTTCTAGATTTCTCACTTTATCTCAGGGTTAATCTGATGAGAAAGAAATAGCCATAGGAATACCTTCTGAAGGAGAAAGGACCTCATTGTAACCAAAGGGTGAGCAACTGAAATGTAATGTAAGGAATCCAGACCCCATTATCCACAACTTTGCTTGAATATGGGCTCTTTTAAGTACCCACCCAGTGCCAATAAGTGTGCCAATTACTGTACCAGTAAGTAGTGTTAGCATTCTTAAGTACCATTTAGTACCAACAAGAATGAAGATGGATTTTCGTTGTTGTTGTAATTTTCACAAATAATGGAGTTAATTCATTTGACAAATAATTAAGCATCTACTCAGAGACAGTCATTGGGCCTGTTATAGAACTTAGTACTCAGAGTAAATGTTGAGAAAGGCCAAGATGGGCCAAGATCTAAGCCTTGTGGCCCAGGCCAGTAGGTTAACTGTCAATGTACTGAATGAGAGGACATCAATAGAAAAACAAAGAAACACAAGCTTGGGTTAGAATTAAAATTAAAATAATACATGAACCTCATATAGTAGTAGTAGTAATGACAAAAATAACAGCATAAAACAATCCCTGTGCTATCTCATTAGCCTCCACAACAATCATCATCATTTCATAGATGAAGAAAAGACCCTAAGAGAGGATAAAGGACTTTCCTCATCTGAAGGAACGGAGAAGTGGGGGCAGGGAGACATTCTTAAAAATAATAACAGCCATTGGGACGCCTGGGTGGCTCAGTTGGTTAAGCAGCTGCCTTCGGCTCAGGTCATGATCCCAGCATCCTGGGATCAAGTCCCACATCGGGCTCCTTGCTCGGCAGGGAGCCTGCTTCTCACTCTGTCTGCCTGTGCTCTCTCTCGCGCGCTCTCTCTCTCTCTGACAAATAAATAAATAAATCTTTAAAAAATAATAATAATAATAATAATAGCCATATCGCTGTGTAAACAAAATTAGCAATAATATCAAAAGCTAGTCCACATTCAAGTTACCCCAATTACCTTTAAAATTTGTAGTCTACAAATTCTGCATTCATTTAAGTCTTTTAACTCTCTCAAGGCCCCTTTTTTTTTTAAAGATTTTATTTATTTATTTGACAGAGATCACAAGTAGGCAGAGAGGCAGACAAGTAGGCAGAGAGAGGGGGAAGCAGGCTCCCTGCTGAGCAGAGAGCCCGAATGGGGGGGTGGGGGGCTTGATTCCCAGACCCTGAGATCATGACCTGAGCGAAGGCAGAGGCTTTAACCCACTGAGACACCCAGGCACCCCTCAAGGTCCTTTTAATAAAGAATGGTTCCCGGTATTTTTTTTCCTTTTCACAACCCACTAACTCATTGACTAAACTAGTTCAGTTGTTTTGTAGTAAGTAGCCTATTTGGCTGAGTGCTGCTCTCTTCAAAGTGTTTCTGAACTTGCTCCTCTATCCCTCGTGTTTCCTAGAGTCAGAAAGTTATATGTAAAGGCTTGATCAGAGGTAGGGAGTAAAAACCAGAGTAAGTATGTTTGCTGTGTCCATTTGCCTTTCAAGATATAAGGAAATGTTTACATATGCCAAATTGATATAATATTTTTTTTATTGAGAAGTAACTAATGCTTAGCTTATTATAACAATAAAACATCAAGATCCTCTTAGAGAAATTAATTTGCATTCTCAGGTCTAAGGGTTTAAAAAAATCACTCTTTTCTCCACGAAAAGGTGCCACCAGGGGGGTGTGTCTGTTTTTTATAGGAACCAAGTGAGAGAAAGAAAGCGTTTTCAGAAAAACAAGAGCAGACACATATATATACACAAAAAGATGCACAAAAAAGGTATTTTCCTGGGCTGCAACCCTGTCTCTACAATCTCATTCTAGTTTACCATATTTGCTAAGAGGTAACTCCATGACTTAGGCATTAGATACCAGACATTGTCTGTGTGCCCAAAGCCCCATTATTTCTGAACACAGCTTTATTCCGGGAAAGCAACTCAAGGGGATTTCCAATTCTTCCCTCTCACCAGAGCCATCCTCAAGTGATAACTGGGAAGCCCCCAGCATAGATCCACAAGGAAATTAAAAGGCTACTGTGGAAAATGGATGAAAAAAATTCACAAAGCTCTACAAAATGGTAAGGAGTTCTCTTACCTCTATTCTTCCAAGCCCTGAACAAGTTAAGACTCAGAGTTAAAAACAAACAAAACACCTAGGATTACCACCGTATGTCATCTCCCACCACCCTACTATAGTTAACTCCCAGTATAAATAGGCCATGACTTCAGAAAAACATATCGCAGGTCAGATTAAAAAAAAAACCTTTGTACTGTTTCCTTTACTTTCATTTCTGAAAGCTGTATGAGTTAGAAAGAAGGCTTAAAAGACTGGAATTCATGCAAATTACTCCCCTAATAAGCAATGAAGGAGAAAATGATGTAAAATGACTTTGCCAGTAGAGTCATTTTTGGCATTTCCTTTTCCTGAGTTTAGCAAGCCTCTTAAGGAAGATGCCAGCAACAAGAGGGGGGATTCCACTCACAAAGAGTCCAAAGTAGAAGGAGTTGGAATTCATTTGCTCTGGCACTGGCTTAGCACTAAGGAATCATAAAAAATACCTAGAAGAGAAAGAGCAAGATGGGAAATCAGACGTTGTTGTGTCAGGTCTAACTCTTCTCCCAGAAGGGAGGATATGAACCCTGAAGGGGTCAAGAAGAAAGTTTCACACCCAGTGACTTTTTTTTAAAGTTATTTCCCACTGTCCTTGACGGCATTTCAATTTTACTTTTTTCATGGCTGTGTGCCAACTCCCTCTTGACATGGGTGAATTCAATATATTAAATACAAAGTTTCTAGCTTTGTTTTCAGAGCACAGGGGAAGCCTGCAAAGATTAGAAAACTAAAAACTTATCTACTCTACCCTAATGTCTTTCTATAATATAACCAGTCATTCACGGTTAGCAGATAGGATATGAACTCATATGTTCAAGTGTAATGTTTCCCCGAAAATGCTAACATTTTGTAATTATTTTATTAATCCCAGTATAATTGAGTGTTGAATTAGTTTCAGGTGTACAATATACTGATTCAACAATTCTATTCATTACTCAGTGGTCATAAGTGCACTCTTAATCCCCTTGACCTATATCACTGATTCCCCTACCCACCTCCACTTTGGCAACCACCAGTTTATTCTCTATGCTTAAGACCTGGGGAGGGGAGAGGGAGGTCTTTTTCTGTCTTTCTTTTTTAAATTCACTTGTTCTGTTTGTTTAATTCACCTGAGTGAATCATAAGATATTTGTCTTTCTCTGATTTATTTCACTTAGCATTATACTCTCTAGCTCCATCTATGTTGTTGCAAATGGCAAGATTTCATTTCTTTTTAAGGCTGAATAGTATTTCATTATATATACACGACAACTTCTTTATCCATTCATTTATTGATGGGCATTTGGGTTGCTTCCATATATTGGCTATTGTAAATAATGCTACAGTAAACATAGGAGGTACATGTATCTTTTCAAATTAGGGTTTTTGTCTTCTTTAAATAAATACCCAGCAGTAGGCTTAATGGATCATTGAGTAATTAATTATATTTTTAATTTTTTGAAGAACCTCGACTCTTTTCCACAGTGACGGCAGCAGTTTGTATTCCCAACAGTGTACAAGTGTTCCTTTTTCTCCACATCCTCATGTGAACACTTATTATTTGTGTTTTGATTTTAGTCATTCTAACAGGTAATGACGTGGTATCTCACTGTAGTTTTGATTTGCATTTCCCTGATGAGTGATGTTGAGAACCTTTTCATGTGTCTCCCCACCATCCATGTTTTCTGCCCATTTTCATTGCATTATGTACTTTTTGAATGTTGAGTTGTATAACTTGCCTCATTTGTCAAAGATTAATTCAAACATAGAAGTGTGAGTTTATTTCTGGGCTGTCTATTCTGTTCCATTGATCCATGTCTATTTCTATGCCAGGACCATACTGTTTTGATTACTGCAGCTTTGTAGTATATCTTAAAATCTGGAACTCTGACACCTCCAGTTTGTTCCTCTTTTTCAAAACTGATTTGGCTATTTGGGTTCTTTTGTGGTTCCCTGCAAATTTTAGGATTATTTGTTCTAGAACTACGAAAAATGACATTGGTATCTTGATAGGGATTGCACTGAATCTGTAGATTGCTTTAAATAGTATGAACACTTTAACACTATTTGTTGTCTCAATCCATGAGCACAGTATATTTTTCCATTTGTTTGTGTCAACATCAATTTCTTTCATCAAAGTTTTATAGTTTTCAGAGTACAGCTCTTTCGCTACCTTGGTTAAGTTTATTCCTGGGGATTTTATTATTTTTGGTGCAGTTGTAAATGCCTGTTTTCTTATTTCTCTTTCTGCTGCTTCATTACTAGAATAGAGAAACACAATGAATTTCTGTATAATGATTTTTGTATTCTCAGACTTTATGGAATTCATTTATCAATTCTTATAATTTTTTGGTAGAGTCTTTTGGGTTTTCTCTATATACTATCACATCATTTGCAAATAGTTTAAGTTTTAATGCTTCCTAAGCAATCTGGATGCCTTTTATCTTGTTGTCGTCTGACTTCCGTGGCTAGGATTTTCCAGTACTATGTTGAAAAAAAGTGGTAAGAGTAGATATTCTTGTCTCATTCCTCATCTTACAGGAAAGGCTCTCCATTTTTCACCACTGGGTATGATATTAACTGTGGGTTTATAATATACAGGCTTTATAATATTGAAGTATGTTCCCTCTAAACACTATTTTTAAGCTTTTTGTCATGAAAGGACATTGTACTTTGTCAAATGTTTTTTCTGCATCTACTGAAATGATGATATGGTTTTTAATCCCTTCCCTTGTTGATGTAATGCATCATGTGAATTTACAAATAATGAACCATTCTTGCATTCCAAGAATAAATTCCACTTGATTGTGCAGAATGATTTTTCTAATGTATTACTAGTTTTGGTTTGCTGATCACTTATTGAGAATTTTTGCATCTATGTCCATCAGACATAACTGGCCTATAGTTTTATAGAAACAATACTTTCCACCGGCACCAAGTTGACATCATGCTACATGATTTACCTCCCTTTTTTTTCTTTTTTTTAAAGAATTTAGGGCCAACCACTTTCTGAACATTTCTTCCAGTACATACAACCAAAGTGACAGGGTTAGAAGGAGGGAAATATTTAAAGCAAAAAATACAATACATAATGAGAGAAGGGGGAAAAGTAAACTTCAAAAAGCCTCAAGGAAACTCTTGACATTTACTCTGCAAAATATCTCTTTACCTCTGGATTATTAGTCAATAAAGAGCAAAAGCTGCATTTTTTTTTTTTTTTTTTTTTTGCACTGTTGAAAGTTGGGCTCACCTGGCAAAACAGAGGAAAGCAAAAAATAAGTAAGTGGATGCAGTGGGCTCTGAAACTCAGATGCACAGGTTTCCTTTCGCCACAACAAATCTACACATGTTAATGATTACTAACATTTTTTGGAATGCCAAGATTCAGTATTTATACCTACCTGGTATATTTATCAAATCATCTAAAAGTTATCAGACATCCTTTGTCCAGTATATTAATTAAATGTATTTTTTGTTAAGTTTACTGTATAGTTGGGTTGCCAAGGTGGCTCAGTTCAGCATCTGACTTTGGCTTAGGTCATGATCTCAGGTCCTGGGATGGAGCCCTGGGACAGGCTCCCCACTCAGCAGGGAGTCTACTTCTTCCTCTCCCTCTGCCCCTCCTCCCATTTTACTCATACAAGCACTCTATTTCTATCTCAAATAAAATCAAATCTTAAAAAAAAAAAAAGTTACTGTACAATTAAATGGTTTGACTAAGAAAAGCCCTAACACTTTATTTTCTGACTCCATTACTGGAAGCAGAAAAAAATACAGAGCAAAAAGAGTTGCTCTTATAATTTTAATTATTCAAAACTTATTTAGACCTACTGTGTACCAAACACACTGCTTCATGCTAAAGATAGTTTTCTACTCCCATGGAGTTTACAGAGAGGAAAACAGAAATGTAAACAATTGCAGTGCACTGTATAAATACTATAACAGACATAGAGAGGAAAGAGAGAAAACAGTAAGCATTCCCGAGAGAGATAATCAGAAAGTCCCAGAAGTCCTGAACTTTAAAAGGCAACTTCTATATTCCTCAGTGTCACTCTCTTCTAAGTCACCCCTCCCCTATCAAGGAAGTGCTTCCACTTGCCGAATCCATGGGTAAACCTGAAAACTCATGGACTTCAACTTCTCTGCTCAATCCCTACTCAGTACCAGTTGTTCCTCCCACACCCCTAGGCAGGTGGCAATGCAGGTTCAGCCTTTTCTTTTTCTTATCTTTTTTTAAAGACTTTATTTATTTATTTGTCTGAGAGACAGAGCACTAGCAGAGGGAGCGGCAGGCAGAGGGAGAAGCATGCGCCAACCCACCCCACCCCCACCCCCATGAGCAAGAAGCCCAAGATCATGACTTGAGATGAAGGCAGACACTTAACAGACTGAACCACCCAGGCATCCCCAGCCTTTTCTCTTCAACAGTCAATTCATAATTAAGCAACTTAAATCCTAGTAGGTCTGTTCAGAGAGATATCAATGCATGCTATGTCTTTCTTCTTAGAAGGCAACAAAATTTATCAACATATATTAACCAGTGCAATAAATGTTAATGATGATTTTTTCAGGTTTATTACACAAAACTGTTTATAATCAAGCTCTTGATTAGAAAAACAATAAGAAATGCTTCTCAAAATAAAACAATAATTCCCTCACAGCCTTCCTTTCTTCCATTTATGGCTCCTCAAACATAGAAGAGCAGACAGGAACTCATTCTCACTGATTCCTGTGAGCAGCAGAGAATTATAACCAACATGCTCTTAAAGCATTCCCTCAATCAACAAAACAATGCTATAGCATCCTCAGCTTTCAGCCCCCAGGATCACCCACTGGAATGGTGATTTTGAGCAAGGTCACACGAATGCCAAATGAAGCAGCTGACACAGATAAAATCCTAAACAAAAGTACTACAGAGTTCACCCGCTGAATTCAGCCAGTTAAGAGAAAGTAATTCTAATCATCTCCATAACACAGGTGGCTACAGTTCAATCATCCACTGAAGGAGCTGAAATATATGGGGCTTCCCTCTTGAGGTTGTACACATTTTTGTAGGGTTCCATGTAAACTACAGATACAGAACTACAGCTCCAGAAATGATATTGCTTTCTTTCGCAAATAAACTCCATTTTCCTTAAGAGTGAACTAAGTTTTGGTCCTTTCCCATTTGCATTATACAGTGCTTCTAACAGAATAGCAGCTGTCATTATTAGCTTACATTCATTAAAAATGCACCAAAAAAGGATATTTTTTATAACAATTATGTGACACATCGCTGAATTGGGCTTTTATTACAGTTACTGAACAGTAATGATCATTTAGTAAGTACTTGCTATATGACAAACACTGACTTAATTACTTTAACTCCACCATTCACTTAATCATCTTAACCGATCAGCATCATCAGTGTCTCCACATTTAACAGAGACAAGAATCAGGACCCAAACTTAGATGGGTTGTATCTCCTTGCCTTAAAATTATCCAATTACCTTGCCTTCACCATTAGGTCTGGGGGATACTTTCTCAAGTGGGCAAAACCAGAAAACTTTCTCACTACTCTATTATCTCCTATTTTCTCCAGAGAACATCAATTTGGTCTGTAATATAAGAGCCTCGTCTTTTTATACTTAACGTGGCCTACAGTTAAGTATCTATTCTATTAAACTGTCAATAATTAATCAATCTTTTATTCAAGAACTTGGATAAGTTGCTTAGAAAACTTGAGGAAGGGAAGTCAGTCAGTTGTTAACACTATGGGTTCTAACTGTAGCACTTGGATTCAGTGGTCTGATGAGGGAGCAGAAGGCAAGCTAAGGACAAAGCAAAAGCTGACACCCTGCAACTCACCCCCCAACTCCCAGGTGGGATATATGTGACATTCCTTAGGTGTTCCTGGCTGCCCTAAAGCTAAGGGAAGGGGGAAGAAAAATGGTTAACTTGTAGAGATTACAGTCCAGCAAGACAGGAGTCTCCTTCAGTTTACAAATGTCTTAGTGATTTATAAGGAAAAAAGCATTCTTATCAATAACCTAACTTCCGAAAGGAAAAACTGCCAACTGTCTTAATGTCAGTGCTTTACTAGAGGGAAAAACAACCTTAACTTGACCATGACAAGGCTTTCACTATCTTGGAGGTCCTCTCTGGCATACAAAAATTCTCCTGAAAACCTCCCTTTTTCCTTATCCCCAACTCCCATGTATACAATCAGTGACCCCTTGCAACCCTGGTATAGAAGCTCTACCTATGCATCCTGTCCCCCTGCGCTTTAATAAAACCACCATTCTGTACCAAAGACATCTCAAGAATTCCTTCTTGGCTGTCAGCTCCAGACCTCACCCCACCAAACCCCACCTATATTCCAAAACTATGTCAGGCAATTTCCTTGACTTAGGGCCTCTCAGATTTAGCTGTAGAGACCAGGTCTGCTACCTGCCTTCACAGTCCACTTCAGGACCCCAAGGTGATTCACACACCTCCTCAATCACAGCTCCTACTGCTTCTCTAATGCATCAATTAATCTCCTGGACAATAACATCCCTTATTTTTCTGTGTATGCTTCCTCAACTTCCCTGTTGTGCCTTAACTTTTCATTTTTATTTCAGTTAATTTCATACCACATCAAGCACCTGGCAGTCAAATCTCTCATGCCTCCTACTCATTTATATATTTTGATTCTGCTTACACTTTAAAATACAGGACTCAATGGTATACTCTCACATTGTTTTGAAAAATGAGACCAGCATACAAGAGTTTAAAGAGAATTATTTGAATCTATAATATGCACTGGAATATATAAAAAAGAAGCAGTACATATGTATTTACACACAGAACACATTCAGAAGTGAAACACTGAAAAAAAAGTTTTTTAAGTAGCAAAAACTTGGGCATATTGAAAGGCTGCATTTCACCATGTGGTCTTTCTCAATAATAGGGTAAAGGAAGTAATCACAAGAAGAGGTCACGCCTTTACTATATTTCTATTATTTCTATTTGGATACGATATTGTTATGTTTAAGAATGGTAATACAAACAAGATATAGACAAAATTTCATCTACAAATAAAAATAAGAAACAGCCAATTAAGCACTCATGTATGCCATGCTGACAAAAATATAACTCTCTACCTAGTTAATTATTATTTATTTAAAACCCAGTGGATTATCCTATCTTATTCATATTCATGGACTTTGTTATCTACAAAATTAACTGAATGAAAAAGGTTACTTAATATTCCACTGAGGCTTAAAAATGTTCAGACTGTGAATACCAAAGACAGCAAGGACAGACAAAAACAGAAACACTAGAGAAATTTGAAGTCTGTGGTTCCTACAGTTAGAGCAAACATTAAACACATCCTGGACCTAGTCCAATTAACATAAAATCTAATAAAAGCCTAGTTACCTCAGTTCCTATTACGTGATACATCATGTTTACTTTTCAATAAAAGATTACGAAGCATACTAAAAGATAAGAAAAAAAACACAGTATAAAGAGACAAAGCAAGAGTCCAATCCAGACTCAGATGTGGCACAGATTCTGCAATTATCAGGTAAGGAATTTAAAGTAACTTGTTTAATATTAATAAAGTAACTTGATTAATGGAAAAAGCAGACAACATTCAAGAACAAATGGGTAATAAGCAGAAAGATGAAAACTCTTAAGAGAAAATGAAAAGGAAATGACCTGAATCAAAAACACTGTAGCAGAAATGACAAAGAATGCATTTTATGGACTCAGACTCATCAGTAGACTCAACATGATCATGAAAAGAATCAGTGAACGTGAAGATATGTCAATAGCAATTTCCCAATTTGAAATGAAAGAAAAATAAAATAAAGAAAAATGGGGAAAAATTTTAAAAACAGAATATGGGCTGTGGGATAATCACAGAAAGTATAATATACATGTTACTGGAATACCAGAAGGATCTTAAGAAAGACAGAAAGGAGTAAATGAAACATTTGAAGTAAAAATGGCCAGTGATTTTTCAAATTTAAAGGCAGACATCAAACCACAGATCCAGAAAGCTCAAAGAACACCAAACAGGATAAATCCAAACTCTACACCTAAGCATACCATATTCAAACTACAAAAAAATTTTAAAATTGAAAACTTTGAAAGAAGCCAGAGGAGGATTATCAGGAGGATTATATATTACTTACAGAGAAACAAGAATAAAAATTTTATCATATATCTCTTCAGGAATGATGCAAGTAAGAAAATGGAGTGAAATATTAAAGTATTGAAAGTTAAAGACCACTAAACTAGAATTCTGTATCAAGTGAAATTATCCTTCAACAGGAAATAGTAATAAAGGTTTTCTCAAACAAAAACTGAAACATTGTGTCATCAGCAGATCTGCCTTGTAAGAAATGTTTAAAGTTTTTTAGTCCTACAGAAAGAAAGAAAGAAACTACAGAAAGGAAGAAATAAACATAATATAAAATTTTTATTCTTCTTCTGCTTAATTCATCTAATAGTTAAAACAATGATTTGTTCTAAGTAAAAACAGCAACAGTGTATTGGTGGTTACAGTATGCAGATATGTGAAATTGAATGACTAATTTCCTATTATAAAAGACAAGAAGAAGGAATTGAGAATACTTAGATAGATATAAGGTAACTACCCTACAGTAAGGCAGCATAGTGATATTTGAAAGTGGACTAGGTTAACTGTAATGTATACTGCAAATTCCAGAACAACCATTTTAAAAACACTACAAAGAACCATAACAGTTATGTAAGAGAGGAGAGAAAATGGGCTCATATAAACTCCCAAAATATCTGGAGATTAAACACATTTCTAAAAAGCACAAGTCACAGAAGTCACAAGAGAAATTTAAAAATATTTTCAACTAAATGACAAGGAAAAGACAACTTATTAAAAATTGTGGAATCAAATAAAAACAATGCTTTCAGGGAAATCTATACCATTTAATGCAAATATTAGATAAGAAGAAAGATCCGAGGGGTGCCTGGGTGGCTCAGTGGGTTAAAGCCTCTGCCTTCAGCTCCGGTCATGATCCCAGGGTTCTGGGATCCAGCCCCGCATCCGGCTCTCTGCTCAGCCGGAGGCCTGCTTCCCTCTCTGCCTGCCTCTCTGCCTATCTCTGTCTGTGAAATAAATAAATAAAATCTTCAAAAAAAAAAAAAAAAAAGAAGAAGAAGAAGAAGAAATATCTGAAATCAATAATCTAAGCTTCCACCTCAGAAAATAAGAGAAAGAACAATATAAGCTCAAATCAAACAGAAGATAAGATACAATCACAGTAGAAATTAGTAAAATTAGGAAATAGGAAATCAATAAAGAAAAAAAACAATAAAACCAAAAGTTGGTTTTTTAAGAGGATCAATAAAATTACTATATCTGTAGCTAGGATAACAGAGAGAGAGAAGGAGCAAGAGAGAGAGAAGACACAATTTACCATATCAAAAATAAAGAAGGGCCATCAATACTACTAACACGGACTTTAAAAGGAAAATGAATTATAACATTATAATTATAGCTATATAATTATGAACAACTCTAGGCCTACAAATTTGATGATTTAAATGAGGTTCACTATTTCCCTGAAAGATACAAACTACCAAAACTCACACAAGGAGAAACAGATAATCTGAACAGATCAATATATACTAAAAATATTAAATCAATAATTAAAAATCTACCAAAAATAAAAAAGAAAGAAAGAAAGTAAGCAAGGAAGCATCATATCTAAGTGGTTTCACTGGTGGATTCTAGCAAATATTTAAGGAAGAAATGATAACATGTCTCTACAAGTTCTTCCAGAAAAAAGAGACTAAGAATAATTCCTAAGTCATTTCAAGAGGCCAACGCTACCCTAAAACCAAAACCAGACAAAGATATAACAAGAAAGGAAAACTACGCACAAAGTCTCCATGAATATAGATACTAAAGTCCTCAACAAAATATTAGAAAATCAAATCCAAAAATTACAAACAAAAACTTGGGATTTACCTTAGGTATGTAAGACTAGTTCAACATTCGAAAATCAATTAATGTGATCTATCATCACATCAATATTCTAAAGAAAAATTATATGATCATATCAATATGTACAGAGAGGGGCACCTGGGTGGCTCAGTGGGTTGAAGCCTCTGCCTTCAGCTCAGGTCATGATCCCAGAGACCTGGGATCGAGCCCCACATCCGGCTCTCTGCTCGGCGGGGAGCCTGCTTCCCACTCCCTCTCTGCCTGCCTCTTTGCCTCTTGTGATCTCTGTCTGTCAAATAAATAAATAAAATCTTAAAAAAAAAAATAGATGCAGAGAAAGCAGGTGACAAAGCCCAACATACATTCATAATAAAAACTCAATATACTAGAAATAGAGGGGAACATCCTCAACTTGTTAAAGAACATCTATAAAAAATCTACAGCTAAAAAAAAAAAAAAAAAATCTACAGCTAACATCATAGGTAGTGGTGAGAAACTAAAATTTTCCCCCTAAGACTGGGAAAACTACAAGAACGTCCCTTCTCACCACTTTTCAATACCATACTGAAAACCCTAGCTAATGCAGTAAGACGAGGAAAGGAAATAAAAAATTACACAGATTGGGAAGGAAGAAACAAAAATGTCTTTGTTCACAAACGACAGGTCTGTCTATGTAGAATGTCCCAAAGAATCAAAAGACTCCTAGAGCTAATAAAACATTATAGCAAGATTGCAGGACATAAGGTTAATAAATTAAAAAATCAACTGTTATCTTCTTTGTCAGCAATGAACAATTAGATTTTGAATTTAAAAACATAATAGCAGTGCTCCCTTTGGCAGCACATGTGCTAAAAACATAATAGCACTTAACATTAGCACCAAAATGATAAAATACTGGATTTTTAAATATGTACAAGATCTAAATGAAGAAAACCACAAAACTCTGATGAAGAATATCCTAAATGGAGAAATATTCTATGTTCATGGATAAGAAGACTCAATACTGTCAAGATGTCAGTTCTTCCCAACTTAATCTAGTTTCAGTACAATACCAATCAAATTATCAGCAAGTTATTTCATGGATACTAAAAAATTCTAAAATTAATATGGAAAGGCAACAGACCCACAAGAACCAACAAAATATTGAAAAAGAACACAGTATGAAGACTAATACTATCTAACTTCAAGACAGTATAAAGAAATAATCCAAACTGTTCTATAATCTAAAGTAATCAAAACTGATGTACTTGCAAAAGACAAATAAATCAATGAAACAGAAGAAAAAGCTCAGAATGGACCCAGTCAAATAATTCAAATAATATTTGATGAAGGAAAAAAGGTAATTCAATGAAAAAAAGGTTTTTTTTAAATAAATGATGTTCAAACAACTGGATATTCAAATGCAAAAAATGAATCTACACATATACCTTTGCAAAAATTAACACAAAATGCATCACAAACATAAAAGAGCAAATGTAAAACTATAAAACTCCCAGAAGATAATGTACAAGAAAGCATAGTTAGCAATGATGTTTTAGATCCAACACCAAAAAGCACAATCCATGAAAAAAAATTCTAAGTTGAACTTCATTAAAATTAAAAACTCTGCTCTGAAAGACACTGTTTAGGAGAGGAAAAAAGGAGCACCTGGGTAGCTCACTCGGTTAAGCGTCTGCCTTCAGCTCAGATCATTATCCTAGGGTCCTGAGAAGGAGCACTGTGTTGGGCTCCCAGCTCAGTGGTGAGATTCCTTCTCCCTCTCCCTCTGCCCACACTTCCCCCCACCCCCGCTCATGCTTATTTTCTCTCTCTCTCAAATAAATAAATAAAAGTTTAAAAAAAGGGGGGGAGTGAAAAAAATAAGACACAGACTGGGAGAAAAGACATATCTAAAATATACAAAGAATTCTTAAAATTCCCAATAGAAAACAACTCAGCTAAAAAATGGGCCAAAGGAGGAAGCTGGGGCAAGATGGCAGAGAAGTAGGAGACCCTGTTTCAACCGGTCCCCTAAAGTGAGTTAATTATCTACCAAAACACTCTGAACACCCAAGAAATCTGCCTGAGATGTAGGATTATACACTTCTGGATCTCTATAGGAGCATAAGACTCCAGTGGAAAGGTAAAGCAGGGTGGGAATCAGACTGATATCAGAGGATAAACAGAAGGGGGAGGGAGCCACCAGAAGCGACCCATTGGAAAGTAATACCCCAAAACAAGAATGCCCTGTGATTGGGGACGAGCATTAACTTGGAGTCTGGTTAAAAGCACTCAAAACCAACAAAATATCTTAAGGGGCAACTGGTGGAATCGGGCGGTCATGGGAATGGGCCTAAGCCCACGGACCCAGGACAGCCACCACCAGCAACCACCCATGCCAGAGAGAGTGCAGCGAAGCCTCCACGCTGTGGACCCTGCGCCCCCAGCTTCCTGCTGCTTGCACCAGTGCTGGGCTAGGCACGCTTCCCGCCGGCACGCATGACAGAGTCTGGTGTGGACGCCAGCCGGTGCTCTCTGGAACCATAGCCTTTTGCATTCTGCACACTTACTGCATGCTCGGGACCTGAACTGAGCTCCCCACCCTCCCCTGAGAGAGCTTCATGCGGGTGCTAGCCCGTGGTCTCTAGGACCAACTGAGAGTCTAAACTCTCCCAGCCCAGGCTTGAAAATCTCAGCGCTATCTCTGGTTGGTATCTCTCAGGTGGTCTGGACCCCAGACAGCAGTCCCAGCAAAGGCAGCCACTGGAAGCAAGATCCCTGGACCAACATCACTTGCGGTTTTAGTGGCAAAGGGGTGTAGAGACAAGCAGGTGCTTTGAACGACCCCAGAGATGGTGGATGGGGACGAGCACTGCCTGCAGGAGGGTGCACGGCTCGCGAAGTTTGCACAGGGGGAGTCTATGTACTCTGGACCACCCAGAGGGGAGCAGACTAAGGCTTCTCTCTGAGACAGAAGTCTGGGTGCAGTTTGCATTCCACTAAACCTCCAAAAAGCCGCAAAAAGCCACCAAAGAAACAAAAACTTCCAAAGAACAAAAGCTTGGAAAACTGGTTTCCACAGAGCGCAGCCCCTTGATGGGGAGCAGAAGGACTCAACCCAAGCAGACTGACTGAAAAACAATGCAGCAGGCGTTGAAAGCCAAAAAGCCAGGGGAAAGAACGAGGAGACAACCACCACAGGGTCCCCATAAAACTGTAAAATCCCAATATCAGGGGAAAAGAAAATATTAAGCTCTCAGTATTGCCCCCAAACCTATATTTCATATATACAACTTTTATATATTTGTTGTATATATAAGTTGTATATTTCATAGATACTTTTATATTTAATTCGTTCTCACTATTCTCATTTTTAAAATTTATTAACCTATTTACCATTACAAGAGGTTCAATATAACAAATTCCATAATAACCTATTAACTTGAACTTTTTTCATACATATACCTGTTTTTCTTTTGCTTTTCTATTTTTCTTAATATTCATATAGATATAAGCTTCAAAGTAATCCATTTTCCCTAATCAATACTAAACCAGTTTTATTTTAAGATTTTACTTATTTATTTGACAGAGAGAGATCACAAGCAGGCAGAGAGCAAGCAGAGAGAGAGAGGAGGAGGAAGCAGGCTCCCTGCCAAGCAGAGAGCCCAATATGGGGCTTGATCCCAGGACCCTGAGATCATGACCTGAGCCGAAGGCAGAGGCTTAACCCACTGAGCCACCCAGGCGCCCCTATAAACCAGTTTTAATCTCCCTTTCTCTCTGGAAAGTTGAGTCTTTTAACAAAGATATCAAGATACACCCAGGAAGAATAAAATAACCTTCCTCGCCCACATTGAGGATTTATAACCATCCTCCCACCTTCTTCTTCTGTCCGTGTTTCTGTGTATTTGTTTTTGTTCTGGTATTATATAAATCTTATACTTAAGAGTTTATTTTAGCTGGGTTCTATTTTTTTTTCCTGTCATTTACTTTTGTCAGTCTTTTTGTTTGCCCGTTGTTGTTTGTATACCTTATAAATCTTACCTTTGGGGCCCATTCTAGCTAAGTCTTCCCTTTTTTTTTTTTTCTATCTCTCTCTTTCTCTCTCTCCCTTTTTTTTCTTTTTTCTTTCTTTT
Source organism: Martes martes (assembly GCF_963455335.1). NCBI lineage: Eukaryota > Metazoa > Chordata > Mammalia > Carnivora > Mustelidae > Martes > Martes martes. The sequence goes on along the minus strand of NC_137898.1, from coordinate 83,911,739 downwards.
TGGTGGTGACTTCTAATTGCTCATAACTGTTCCAGGATGCACCTTGCCTGGATAACGATTGATATATTCAGCTACACATCCCCTCAACCACTTCTCACCAAAATGAGTAGGAGGAGGAATGCCCAACAGAGGAAAAATTCAGAGACTGTGCCCTCTCCATCAGAGCTATTGGATATGGACATCAACAGTACGTCAGAAAGGGAATTAAGGTTAGGGCGCCTGGGTGGCTCAGTAGGTTAAAGCCTCTGCCTTCGGCTCGGGTCCTGATCCCAGGGTCCTGGGATGGAGCCCCACATAGGGCTCTCTGCTCAGCAGGGAGCCTGCTTCCTCCTCTCACTGCCTGCCTCTCTGCCTACTTGTGATCTCTGCCTGTCAAATAAATAAATAAAATCTTTAAAAAAAAAAAAAAAAAGAAAGGGAATTAAGGCTAACAATTATCTGGGCAATGGCTAGGTTGGAGAAAACCATTAATGACAACATGGAATCAATTAGGGCAGAAGTGAAAGATGCCTGCGAGGATGTTAAAAATGCTATCAATGAGATCCAATCTAATCTAAATTCTCTAATAGCTATGGTAAGCAAGGCAGAAGAAAGAATTAGTGATCTAGAAGACGAACTGATAGACAAAAAGGAACAGGAGGAGGCCTTGAGCAAACAGCTTAGAAGCCATGAAAACAGAATTAGGGAAATAAATGACGCCAAAACGTTCCACTGTCAGAATTACTGGAATCCCTGAGCAGGAGGAGAAAGAAAGAAGACTAGAAGATATCGTTGAACAAATTCTCCATGAAAATTTTCCCAATCTGGGGAATGAAGCCAGTGTTCATGTCCTAGAGGCAGAAAGATTACCCCCCAAGAGCAATGAATCTAGAAAGACCTTGAGACACTTGATTATGAAACTGATGAATCATAATTTTAGACAGGGGCTCTTGAGAGCAGCTAGGGGGAAAAGATTTGTTATGTACAGAGGAAGGTCCACCAGACCTGTCCTCAGAAACCTGGAAAGCCAGAAAGGGCTGGAAAGACATATTCAGGGCACTAAATGAGAAAAGCATGCAGCCAAGAATATTTTATCTAGCAAGATGGACTTTCAAAATGGATGGAGAGGTAAAGAGCTTCTAAGACCAGCTTCTAAGAGAATGTGACCACCAAGCAGGCACTACAAGAAATATTATAGGGGGGTCTATAAAAGAAGAAAGAACCCAAGAGTGTCATAGAACAGAAATTTACAGAGACAACCTATAGAAACAAGGACTTCACAGGCAACATGTTGTCAATAAAATGTATCTTTCAATAATCACTCTAAACATGAATGGCCTAAATGCTCCCATAAAAAGGTACAGGGCTGTAGATTGGATAAAATGACAGGGTCCGTCCATATGTTGTCTATATCCAGACTGAAAGTGAAGGGATGGAGAATATCTTTCATGCCAATGGGCCTCAAAAGAAAGCGATTCTCATAATAGATAAATTAGATTTTAAACTAAAGACTATAGTCAGAGATAAAGAAGGACACTACATCACTCTTAAAGGGACTATCCACCAAGAAGATCTAACAGTTGTAAATATTTATGCCCCCAAAAAGGGAGCAGCCAACTACATAAGAAAACTTAATCAAGATAAACAGTCATATTCATATGAATATATTAATAGTAGGGATCTTAACACACCCTCTCAGTAACAGACAGATCAGCCAAGCAGAAAATCAATAAAGAAACAAGACCATTGAATGACACATTGGACCAGATGGAACTCATAGATATATACAGAACATTCCACCCTAAAACAACAGAATACTCATTCTTCTTGAGTGCACATGCAACTTTCTCCAGAATAGACCACATACTGAGTCACAAATCAGGGCTCATCTGATACCAAAAGATTGAGATTCTTCCCTGCATATTCTCAGACCACAATGACTTGAAACTGGAACACAACCACAAGAAAAAGTTTGGAAGGAATTCAAACACTTGGAAGCTAAAGACCACCTTGATTAAGAATGCTTAGATCGGGGCGCCTGGGTGGCTCAGTGGGTTAAAGCCTCTTCCTTCGGCTCAGGTCATGATCCCAGTGTCCTGGGATCGAGCCCCGCATTGGGCTCTCTGCTCTGCAGGGAGCCTGCTTCCTCCTCTCTCTCTGCCTGCCTCTCTGCCTAGTTGTGATTTCTGTCTGTCAAATAAATAAAATATTAAAAAAAAATGTTTAGATCAACCAGGAAATCAAAGAAGAACTTAAAACAATTCATGGAAACCAATGAGAATGAAGACACGTTCGTCCAAAACCTATGGGATACAGCAAAGGCAGTCCTAAGGGGGAAATACACAGCCATCCAAGCCTCCCTCAAAAAAAATGAAAAATCCAGAATACACCAGCTCTCTTTACACATTAAAGAACCGAAGAAAGAACAACAAATTAAGCCAACCCCACACACAAGAAGGGAAATAATCAAGATTAGAGCAGAGATCAATGAGATAGAAACTAGAGATACAGTAGAACATATCAATGAAACTAGAAGCTGGTTTTTTGAAAGAATCAATAAGATTGATAAGCCACTGGCCACACTAATCCAAAAGAAAAGAGAGAAAGCTCAAATTAATAAAATTATGAATGAAAAGGGAGAGATCACGACTAACACCAAGGAAATAGAAACAATCATCAGAAATTATTATCAAGTTATATGCCAATGAGTTAAGCAACCTAGACGAAATGGATGCATTCCTGGAAACCTATAAACTTCCAAAACCGAATCAGGAAGACATTGACAACCTGAATAGACCAATATCTAGTAATGAATTTGAAACAGCAATCAAAAACTTCCCAAAAAACAACAGACTGGGACCTGATGGATTCCCTGTAGAAGTCTACCAAACATTCAAAGAAGAAATAATACCCATTCTCTTGTAGCTGTTTCAAAAAATAGAAACAGAAGGAAATCTCCCAGAATCTTTCAGTGAAGCCAGCATTACCCTGATCCCCAAACCAGGCAAAGACCCCACCAAAAAGGAGAATTTCAGACCAATATCCCTGATGAATATGGATGCTAAGATTATCAACAATATCCTAGCTAATAGGATCCAACAGTACATTAAAAAGATTATCCACCATGACCAGGTGGGATTTATCCATGGGATGCAAGGGTGGTTCACTATTCACAAATCAATCACTGTGATAGAACAAATCAATAAGAGAAGAGAGAAGAACCACATGGTCTTCTCAACTGATGTAGAAAAAGCATTTGACAAGAAACAGCATCCGTTCCAGATTAAAACGCTTCAAAGTATAGTGATAGAGGGAACATTCAACTTCATAAAATCTATCTATGAGGGCGCCTGGGTGGCTCAGTGGTTTAAGCCGCTGCCTTCGGCTCAGGTCATGATCTCAGGGTCCTGGGATCGAGTCCCACATCGGGCTCTCTGCTTGGCGGGGAGCCTGCTTCCCTCTCTCACTCTCTCTGCCTGCCTCTCTGCCTACTTGTGATCTCTCTCTCTCTGTCAAATAAAATAAATAAAATCTTTAAAAAAAAAAAAAAAATCTATCTATGAAAAACCCACAGAAAATACCATCCTCAATGGAGAAAAGCTGACATCCTTCCCTTTGAGACCAGGAACACGACAAGGATGCCCACTCACCACTCTTGTTCAACATAGTACTAGAACTCCTAGCAACAGCAATCAGAAAACAAAAAGAAATAAAAGATATTCAAATTGTCAATGAAGAAGTCAAACTCTCTTTCTTCTCAGATGACATGATACTTTATATGAAAAACCCAAAAGACTCTACCCCCAAACTACTAGAACTCATACAGCAATTCCGTAATGTGGCAGGATACAAAATCAATTTTCAGAAATCAGTTGCTTTCTTATACATTAACAATGAAAATACAGAAAGGGAAATGAGAGAATTGATTCTACTTACTATAGCACCAAGAACCATAAGATACCTGGGAATTTAAAACTAACAAAAGAGGTACAGAATCTGTACTCAAGGAGTACATAACACTTATGACAGAAATTGATGAAGACACAAAAAGATGGAAGACCATTCCATGCTCATGAATCGGAAGAATAAACATTGTTAAAATGCTTATACTACCTTGAGCAATCTATGCCATCCTGATCAAAATTCCACCGGCATTTTTCAAAGAACTGGAACAAACAATCCTAAAATGTATATGGAACCAGAAGAGACCCCAAATTGTTAAGGAAATGTTGAAAAAGAAAAACTGGGGGGGCATCACGTTGCCTGATTTCAAGCTTTACTACAAAGCTGTGGTCACCAATACAGCATGGTACTGGCACAAAAACAGACACATAGACCAGTGGAACAGAGTAGAGAGCCTAGATATGGCCCCTCAACTCTATGGTCAAATAATCTTTGACAAAGTAGGAAAAAAATCCAGTGGACAAAAGACAGACTCGTCAATAAATGGTGCTGGGAAAATTGGACAGCTATGTGTAGAAGAATGAAACCGACCATTCTCTCACACCATACACAAAGATAGACTTGAAATGGATAAAAGACCTAAATGTGAGGCAGGAATCTATCAAAATCCTAAAGGAGAACATAGGTAGTAACCTCTTCAACATCAGCCGCAGCAACTTCTTTCAAGACATGTCTCCAAAGGCAAAGGAAACAAAAGGGAAAATGAACTTTTGGGACTCCATCAAGATCAAAAGCTTCTGCAAAGCAAGGGAAACATTCAACAAAACAAAGAGGTAACCCACAGAATGGGAGAAGAAATTCGCAAATGACACTACAGACAAAGGGCTGATATCCAACATCTATAAAGAACTCCTCAAACTCAACACACAAAAAAACAGATAATCATGTCAAAAAATGGGCAGAAGACATGAACAGACACTTCGCCAAAGAAGACATGCAAATGGCTAACAGACACATGAAAAAATGTTCATCATCATTAGCCACCAGGGAAATTCAAATCAAAACTACACCGAGGGAGTTCCTGGGTGGCTCAGTGGGTTAAAGCCTCTGCCTTCAGCTCAGGTCATGATCCCAGGGTCCTGGGATCGAGCCCCACATCAGTCTCTCTGCTCAGCAGGGAGCCTGCTTCCCTTCCTCTCTCTCTGCCTGCCTCTCTGCCTACTTGTGATCTCTGTCTGTCAAATAAATAAATAAATAAATAGATCTTTAAAATAAAAAAAATAAAATAAAATAAAATAAAAATAAAGCCCATGTTAAAAAGAAAAAAAAACCACTACACTGAGATACCACCTTACACCAGTTAGAATGGCCAAAATTAACAAGACAATAAACAACATGTGTTGGAGAGAAGGAGGAGAAAGGGGAACCCTCTTACACTGTTGGTAGGAATGCAAGTTGGTGCAGCCACTTTGGAAAACAGTGTGGAGATTCCTCAAGAAATTAAAAATAGAGCTTCCCCATGACCCTGCAATTGCACTACTGGGTATTTACCCCAAAGATACAGATGTAGTAAAAAGAAGGGCCATCTGTACCCCAATGTTCATAGCAGCAATGACCACAATCACCAAACTGTGGAAAGAACCAAGATGCCCTTCAACGGATGAATGCATAAAGAAGATATGGTCCATATATACAAGGGAGTATTATGCCTCCATCAGAAAGGATGAATACCCACCTTTTGTATCAACATGGACAGGACTGGAAGAGATTATGCTGAGTGAAATAAGCCAGGCAGAGAGTCAATTATATTATGGTTTCACTTACTTGTGGACCATAAGGAATAATACAGAGGACACTGGGAGATGGAGAGGAGAAGTGAGTTGGGTGAAACTGGAGGGGGAGACAAACTTTGAGAGATTGTGGACTCTGAGAAACAGAGGGTTTTGGAAGGGAGGGTGGTTGGGGGTTGGGCGAGCCTGGTGGTGGGTATTATGGAGAGCATGTATTGCATGGAGCACTGGGTGTGCTGCATAAACAATGAATTCTGGAACACTGAAAAGAAATAAAATAAAATAAAATGAAAAAAAAATGGGCCAAAGACCTTACAGATACTTCACCAAATATACAGATGGGAAATAAGTACATCCTATGTCATAGGAAACTACAAATTACAACGAGGTACCATTCCACACCTATTAGAATGGTCAAAATTCAAAATGTTGTGAAGCAACAGGAATACTCATTCATTACTGGTGTGAGTGAAAAATTGTATAAGCCACTTTGAGAGGCAGTTTTTCAGTTTCTCACACAACTGACCATTTTCTTAACAGATGATTCACCAATCATACTCTGGTATTACCCCAAGAAATTGGAAACCTATGTCAACACAAAAACCTGCACACATGTTTATAGCAATTTTATTCAGAATTGCCAAAACTTAGGAGCAACCAAAATGTCCTTAGGTAGGTGAATGGATAAAAACAAACTGTAGTACATTCACAAAATGATTTATAATTCAGCAATAAAAAGAAATGAGCTATTAAACCACACACACACACACACACACACACACACACACAAACACATGATAGAAGTTTAAATGCATATTGGAAAGTAAAAGAAGCCAATCTGAAAAGGCTATATATAACATTCTGAAAAAGGCAAAACTATAGCAGCAGTAAAAAGATGAGTGGTTTCAAGGGGTTTAGGATGAAAGGGGAGAGGTTCATTAGGTGATGCACAGTGTACAACAGAGGGCTGTGAAACTATTCTGTCTAATATTATAATGGTAGATAAATGACATTATGCACATTTCATTACCCTTAGAACCAATCAACAGAAAGAGTGAACTCTAATGTAAATAATGGACTTTAGGTAAATACAGTAGCAATATTGGTTCATTCACTCTAACAATTGCACTACACTAATGCAAGATGTTGATAATAGGAGAAACTGTGTATGTCAAGGAAAGGGTGAATAATATGGGAATTCTATATTAGATGCTTAACTTTTTTTAATAACTTTTTTAAAAAGTCTGAATAGAATCTGAATGATAAGCATATAGTAGCTGATTATAATATCCTATATTTTAGTATACTAAAATGTTTACAGTAAAATTACTAAAAACTTTCAATAAAATAAAACCTTAATTAGAAGACAATTCAGATATATATTTTAAATTGCTAAGTGCCAAGAGCTCCCCTCTACTTGCTAGATGGGATACCACTCCATGTTTAATAAAGACACTTTATCTTCAGAAATAAAATCAAATAAAAAAATAGTTAAAAGCAGTATACATTCAATGAATATTGGATATCAATATCAGGCTTTTCAAAAAACAAGTTGTCTCAAACAATATAGTCAGATAAAAGTAACACAAAACTCCTCAGTTTAAGTTTTTTGGTTTTTTTGTTTGTTTTAGGGACAGATTCTTCAAGATCAAGAATCTAGGTATGCCTTTACTTTTATAAATCTGGAATTTTCCTCTTGGGCTATTTTTCCCCATGAGAACAAAAACTGGTTCTGTTATTATTAAAAACCATTTCTATTATGTAAACATATTTAAAAATTAGAGGAAGATGTGAGGAAGACTAACAAAAATAACTATATTCCCACCATCAGAACCATCATTATATGAATTGTCTTCCAATTTTTTTCAAACATTATTAACAATCAAGGCATAGAAAAAAATTAAACACGGAATCCCTAAGGCCAAGCTAAACTTTCCATTCACTTTAGGTTTTAAGCAATATAATCTATTCAGTTTTGTCAGATCATCTCCTTTCTGGGCACTCAGTAGAAGACTGGTGAAGTAAATTAAGAAGTGATTTGTTTGGATTTCCCAGTTCATCTTAATACGTGGAAAATAACCATGGTGTGACCTCGGGAGTATATCCCCCATACCAGCAGATACCCAATTTAGGAAAACTATGATGTAGTAGATCATAACCACAGTATGGAGACCACTTCCCCAAAAAAAGACAGATGAGGAACAATGATCCTGCTCGAAAGCAACAATGGTTCCAAGGCTATAAATGCCAGGCCAAGTGGAGCACAGTGGCTCCTCTGCCAACAGCAGAAACTGCACCAACCAAACTCATTACAGGAGGCAAGACTCAGGGTAAAATGACAGCCCAGAAGAGCACTGGGATACAGAAATAATAAATAGTTTTGCCAATATGCTTTCTCTACTTCTCTCTTTCTCTTTCAAGCACCTGTCTCCGTGAATATCAGAGGCAGCTTCAATTTTCTTCCTTGTAAAATAACAGACTTAGGATGTATAATACCCAAAAAAACAGGCAGAGTTGCCATAGCCAACAGTATCCCTTTGCTGCCAGTGTTACCATCTGTTATTCTGAGCACACACATTCACACATACACACACAGAGACAGAGACTAAAAGAGAAGAAAGGAAGAGAGGAGAGAGGGAGGCAGACATATGGATAAGGCTCCTGTGAGCATATACCAGAACCTGGAAGCAAATGGCTGTTTGCAGTACAGATCTGACCTCCAGCCTTCTAAGGAGTGCTTACGTTCTTCTGAATCCATCTGTTTGTTTGCCTAGAGTTTTTCTCCTTGTTGTCATGGAGACTGGCATGAAATAATTATCATGGCCAAAACTTCCAACTGAGCTCAAAGTGGATATATCCTGCAGTCACAGCCTTAATCTGCGATAAAATACATACCTAACTTGAAACTATCATTGAATATTCTATTGTTTTATGGTAATATTCAATATGACCAGTATTTCAGCAAAAAGAAAAGGACAATACCTAGTGGTAGAAAGAGAATAGGTTAGGAAGCAAAAAATCTGAGTTCATTTACCTGTGTCCTGACATTTTTTAAAGACTTTAAAGCTTTTCTAGCACCAAGTATTTACAAGTGTTTCAATTAGTGCAAGGGTCTTTCCAATACTTTTCTAGTAATATCCAGTTTTCTTTGGAAGATGTATAGTGCTTTCTATCCATCAAGGAACCACTGTATTCAATAAGTGCCTATGACCACTTTCAAGTGCTATTTACAGTGAAGTTGATAAGGATCTGTTTTGAAGGTCTTCACAGGACCCACGGGATGTTCAACTTGCCAAGAACCCTGTGTGCAACATCAAAATGTCTCAGTGGCACCAGAGAATTACTCCAATGCATCTGCCCACTCATCTCCCCAAAGAAAGGTTACTCAGACATGCTAGACAGATACAATTTAACTCATTAAGTAGTGTACCTTTTCGGTTTTTTACATTTTTTGTAAAAACATTTTGATTTTTCTTTTACATGTTTAACCATGACTCACAGTAAGAACTACATTTTACAATCCAACATTATCTGCTCATCCATGTGTATTTATAAAATAGAAATAAATTTCATTAAACAATATTTTCCTTTGAGACATTGAATACATTGTGCTATTTTGTTTCTTCTATTTTCTCCTAATACTAGTATAACTCATAAAATTCTCAATTTTAAGGACCCTTGAGGATCACCACCTATAGTATGCTAATCACTGGAACATCTGAATATATAATAATCTATGTGAGTGAACTTGAATGCCAGTATAACATTCAAGGTTATCGGAGTAAACACTAAATCCACATCAAGCTCAAATTCTTTTTCCTTCTCTATTTGTATGAAGCAAAACAAAGATTACTTCCCCATGGTTTTTTGTTTGTTTGTTTGTTTTTGTTTTTGGAATTTGTCCTCTACATAAACCAGAATCATTCTCAGATGATAAATGTTTAATGATATTTGTTATTCAAAGATGTCTGAGCTGCTGAAATCCCCAAATGAATACTTAATTCTATAGCTCTGCGATCCTCAAGAGCTCATCCTGGGATAATACCCACTGTCTTTCTCTCTTTGCTTATTTAATATATTTTTTGCTCCTGTCAACACATTCACTCCCAAAATACCTTTGAGACTGCTTTAAAAAAATAATAATAATAAGTGGGGGAAGGGACTTTGTTATCCTTCCTGAAATTTCTCACACACACACACACACACACACACAAAATAAAATAACATCCTTCTTTTTTGCAGATCTACCTCCAAGAAAATAACACTTTTTTGCTAAATTTCTCATTTTTTGGTGCATTTTTATAATGAAACTCAAGTCACTTTCTACTATCATCTTTTCCCTAATGAAGCATACTTTAACCCCAAAGGACATGAAACCAAAAGATTCAGTTCTATTTCATATACTAGATATGAGAGTAAGTCGGGGGTGGGGGGGGACTAATACTTTAGAAATCATCAATTAGTAAATTTACTAACTAGAAAACTTCTTTGGTGTATTTTTTTAGTAATGTCCTCAATTTCATTATTTTCATTAATAATCTACAGCATTTCTTTGACCCAGGAGCCACTAACTTTTTCCATTTACTTATTTATATTAAATTCTGGTGTTGTAATTACCTAAGCTTACAAACATCCTTTGAAATGAACCACAAACAGATTTTAACTAAAGTACACACACTGGTATGTGCTGCATTGCTGATCATGGCCCATACTCAACACGTAATGACTCCATACCACCCACAGACCCAGCGTAATTCGAGACAGAAACCACAGTAAACCAAAATACAGTTTAGCTACAGGTACCCATGACGCTGATATCTAGTATATGTATTCTGTTAGTAGGCTAACTTTCAAAGACATTCACAGTTCCCATTTCCCAGTTCCCTTCTCATTTCTTGTTAACTGATTTATTTAGTCAAAGAATTCAATTTGTTATCCCTGTCACCGGTTAATTCATGTATGTTTCAGTCCTTTTACCCATGCTGTCCTGTACTGCTTAGTAAACTCTCTTTCCGTACTCATCCGATCTATGGACATCACCCTCCAAGATATGCCGACTGCAACTCCTCTAGTCATCCTTCTCCCACTTAAAACCATCCACTTTAGTTCTTTTCACATATCTGTGTTCTATTTAGTTTGTAAGCTTTCTGAGAACAGGAATCATTGCTTCCTGACACCTAAAAGGTCCCTGACAGCTGTTACAGAGGTTGTTTTTCCTGATAGATAATAGGTAAATCCTACTGACATTTAGCTTTCCTTGTGTTGGTATTTTGTTATTCCTTTCAACTACAGCTTTAATTAAAAAAAGAGAAGAAACCTTTTAAAATGGCCAGTAGTGGTGAAAATGAGAAAGTCATTAACTAATAAATAAAAATAAAATTATATCCAGAGCCATAAATTAATGTACTGCTTCTTCTGGTTACCATCTTCAGATAAACATGTTCCCAAACAGCAAGGTATACAGAACAGAAAATGGAATGGTGAGATGAATTACCCTCAAAGGCATACTATTACCTCCACCATGTTTTCAGTCTTATCCCAACCTACACATTTAAGGAAAGAAAGAGGAAAATTAGTTCTCCTATTCTCCAACTGGAGACAAGAGTTAACATGATTGTACAAGGATATAATTAAGTTGGGATCCAAAGTCAAAAGCTAAGTAAGAATGCTTTAGGTCCGCCTGCTATAGTTCAACCTGACCAGGAAAAAAAAAATCTGAGAACTGTAATAAGGGATCTTTTCTCTTCTTTGACTGATGTTTACTACATCCTCAAAAGGCCCAAGAATCATCTCCAGATGTCAGAAGGTAGCTGTCCCATCTACTCACCAAAATTCCTTTTTCACTGGAATTTTGGAATTCCCTTTCCTACTGGTAGTGGAAGAAAGATAAAGGACTCTATCAACTTTGGAAGTAGAGGTTAATGGAAATGTCTACTTTAGATGGCAGTAAATTATGTCAAATATCACACAAACACAACAACAACAACACATACAGTAATCTATAATTTTTATATACAAGTTGACATAGAATTCAATTCACTGTTCATCATTTGAAGTGTTTTTATAAAACCTAGCAGATTTAAGAATATGAAATGCCATTAACGAAAACCTTTCACATTGTAGCATTTAAGAATTGACTTCACAGGTAAATACATTTTAGTCCTCTTTAAGCAAATCATTTCACTTGCTAGATCATTTAAAAGTTCTGCTAAAAAGATTTTGCCTATTAACATAAAAACAGAATTTCAGATCCTTGTATCACTCTGCCCACTATGGTTACTCATGATTTAAACAACAGAAAACACAGGATACTGATCCCATATTACAAAACCGTATCTGTGGAAAGTGGCCAAAGAGAGCCCACTAGCCAAAATTCTTCCCTTAAATTACCCTTTCTTTTTCATTAAAAAAAAGAATAGATAAGACAATTGTAACATAATAGGTTAGAAAGGATGACTAATAAATAAAATTCAAGCCATGTTAAAAATACAAACCAGTGGGTTACCAAAATAAACAAAACACAACAAATTTGCTCACATTTAAGCTTGGCACGGAAAGACAATGAATACAGCAGACCACTTAGAGTAATACTTCCAAAGAAACATATTTTTACAGATTCCCTAAAGAAATCCCTAAAGTATAGCCAAAAAAAAAAACTTATGCTTTATTATACCAAATTTCTATCAACTAAATGCTTTACAATTTTCAAGTATTTTTTTAGCAGAATTTAAAGAGAAATCATATTATCATTTTTTGGAAAGTGGAAAGTTATTCCACTTTAGAATGTGCCTAGCTTGATCTGATAAATGAAAGAATTTCATTATCATAATAAATAAGTGTGGCAAAGATGGTGATCCCCAATTTAAAGTAAAGGAAATAGCCTCAAAGAGGGATAAGGCCTCACTCAATGGTCAGAATCCATGCCCAAGTTGGTTTAACTGCTGCTCAGTCTTACCAGACAGTAACTTTCATTTCATGATTTCTGAGTCTCAATCTTTCTCCTTTTAACCCTCACTTATCTGCCTCAAAATCTGTTACCTGAAAGACAGTAAGATCCTATTTTCACAGGACATTCATTTGCAACTAATAGCTTACAAAAATTACAAAAGAAATCAAACCCACCATAGGTTCTATGCTGAAGCCCTCACCAGAAATATATTCTCAACATCCTTAAAACCTGAATCTGTCGTCCAGGAGAATGCTTATGGTTATTAATACAAATTATATTTTAACAAAATACCAGGTACAATTAATTTGTCCATGAAAACATGTGCTTATCATAAATGAACAAAGCAGTCCAAATCTGGATATGTATTTTTTATGATAGCCTCGATATGCCACTTCTAAAAGAATGAAAAGAAAAAGTGTTCAAAGATGGCTGGATAAAAGAGGGAGCAAATTAAACAGCCAGAAATTGGAAAGTGGAAAAATAAATAGGGAAAAGATATGAAGGCTACATGTTAACAAAATCTCTATCAAATCATTTAGAGAATTGTTATAATGGATTGGAAGGAAGTGTAGTTAAGAGTAGATTAGAAAGAATGTATTTATCTGAGCTTGTACCTCACCAACTCTCAGTAATTGGCTGGAACTTGAGAGCTTATGGCCTCCCACCCCATTCTTGACACCCCACGCTGGAAACAATGAGCCCATCTGTAATCACAGCTCCCAAAGCTCTGCCAGGGGGGCAACTAACAGGAACAACACTCTAACTCCTCCCTCTAGATTCTCATTAATTTCCTCTACTCCACTAGAGGACTGGGGGTAGGAGGAGGCAGGGATCTCTCTAATATCACCACCCTAGTGCATTTACACACAGCATTTCTTTTTGGTAGATTTTACTAAGTTTTTTCACAGGCATATTTTCTCCTCATATAATGACAAAAGCATGTATACAACTGTGTATCTTGCTCTGCTGTAACTTGGATTTATATCAAAAGACTTATGTGTAATTGACTAGATGAGTAGTCACTGTAAAAATCTACTAAACTAGTTGAGTCATTTCTAATTATTTTCTATTCTAAGTAAATTTTAATCATTTACATAGGTTAGGACCAGTTTCCAAACTGCATGCAGTACCACAATAAACTCACAGGGGCGCTGTTGGTTAAAAGTTGAGAAATGCCTGCCATCCCTAGCAAGGAAAAATGGGTTACAATGGGTAACTCAACTAATCAGGATTTACCCCTGATCTGGGGGAGGTTTATCTTGCTGAACAAACTCCACCTTGTTATAGAAAGAATGAAAGGGCACAGAGGCTGGGTAGGAAATCAATATTACCTGCTACAGAAAAAGTACCATAATTTGGATCATTGTATTAGTGAGTATAAAACCGTTAAGGTCCTTGACAATTATTACCTATTTACAATTCTATCAGCAGCAGAAGGTAAGAGGCTTGGTATACCCAAATTAGCAAAAGGCATTTTTAAAAATCTTTTTTAGCTAAGTTAATAGGTAAAAGAATAAATACTTCACTCTATATTCATTTGCATTTCTCTAACTCCTGGTAAAGGTTAACAGCTGTATTTATCCTTTGGTTACTCAACTGTCCTATGTCTAGTGTACACTTATCTAATGACATCCTAACCATCTTCTTCCCCCATTTATCTTACAGATACTAACCATTTGGTTATGGATAAATATTCATCACCAACTTATATCTATTGAGAAAAGGCTCTCATTGGACAATATGAACACCTACATTCAAGAGGAATGAAGAAATGAAGGAACTCTGGAAGGTTAAGGAAAAAAAGTTCGAAAGCTGATGAAAGGCATGAATAGAGACTAGATATGGCTCCACAAAAGCCCAGGGAGAAGCTTCAGGAAGTAAGGAATGATAGGGTCAAAAATTCAACAGCCCAGGGGCGCCTGGGTGGCTCAGTGGGTTAAAGCCTCTTCCTTCGGCTCAGGTCATGATCCCAGGGTCCTGGAATCAAGCCCCGCATCCGGCTCTCTGCTCGGCAGGGAGCCTGCTTTCTCCTCTTTCTCTGCCTGCCTCTCTGCCTACTTGTGATCTCTCTCTGTCAAATAAATAAATAAAATCTTTAAAAAAAAAAAAAAATTCAACAGCCCAGTAAAACAATGACTATAGTATCCACTAATTTAGTAACTAACACCTTTAAAAAATACTGTTTACAAAAGATTAAGTGATTTGTAATTCTGAAGGACTAATAATTGGGAACCTGAAAAGAAACATGCAAGGACAAACTGCCCACATTAAGAAAAATAAGAAATCTAAAATGCGGGAGCCTGAAGAAGTCTCAAAAATAGTTGTTTCTGATTTCCAGTTAAATTCCAGCAGATGCAGCAGCTGCAAAGTATGTTGAGGTTCACCAAATTTTGTGTAACAACATATATACCACAGGCTTCATTTCAGAGTAACAGATGAATGTAGATTTTAGGCAGGCAGGGAAGTTTCTTTAAAAGATGAAAGTCTTACAGGATCACATAGTTGATACATGATCCAATTTCCTTTTGGTGAACTGGAGCAAACTGCAGATGTTTCTTTATTCAAAATGTAACCCACTCTGGTTTTACTTACATTTCAAATGTAGACTGCTTTAAGTTACTTACACATAAATATCACCAATCTGAGCACTTTTAGTCATAAATATGCGAACAGTAAAAAAAATGAAGCAAGAAAAATATTTGAAAGATGGTATAAATTTATATATAAAATGGTATATATGTTATGATTGTATTTTTATTTTTTAAGTGTATTCATGTAGACATGGAAGGTTAAATAAAAATAAAATCAAGTTAATCATCATGAAAGGCACAGAGAATGTTTACCATTTTAAATATTTTTAATATTAAGGTTACTTCATTTTATCTGTTAAAAAAATACATTGTAAAAAAAAATACACTGTGATTATAATAGCAACCATTTACTGATTTCTACATACCAAGTAATATGCCAGGCATGGCTACAAGAACTGTGAAACCCTCATGAAAAAGTAGGTATTATTATTATCCCCACTGTAAAAATGAGGAAACCCAAGTTCAAGAAAGAAAGTGACTTACTAAGCCACTTAGTGTGTATGTGTATGTATGTGTGTGTGTGCACATGCACACACACAGAGAGTATCTAGTACAGTGCTTAAAGTGCAGTAGGTGATCCTGAAATGTTTCCTGATCTAGAGTCAATTAAGAATGGATATTCACATTCTCACATGAGATCCCTATGCTGTGTTGACCGCTATAATGGAGATATGCACAAGTTAACCTGTGTAACAAAGAAAGGCTATCTGAGGAAATAAAATGTACACATGGTACATGTACACATGGTAACTATTAAGTCTTAGCACCAAGCAGTTACACACAAACACACAATATCAACAGCATGCCCTCAGTAAATGCAAACCCAGAAAAGCTGGACCTCTGCTCTGTACTTCAAGACCTAGAATGATATCTGACATATATCTAGTGCTAATATATATGCTGAAGGAATATGTAAGTCAATGTTCCATTCTCTCTTTCTTCTTCACATCTCTCCTGGATCATCACTCCTTGTTTTCTCCTCTCCACTCGTCTTGCCACTCTTTGTACATATGTAAAAATTGCTATTGCTCTTTATTTACATTATGAGATTTCTAAATACTTACCCTGTATAATGAAAATTAAAAGAACACGGAAATGTTTCCTCCTTAAATATCCACCAAGTGGTTCTGTTTTCCCCAACAAATATAAAGGCCATATGTGAATTTGTTTTGGGAAGTTTTAACTTTGCTTTAAGTACACATTTAGCTTCGGGGAGCCTGGGTGGCTCAGTTGTTAAGCATCTGCCTAAGCATCTGCCTTTGGCTCAGATCCTGATCCCAGGACTCTGGGATCAAGCCCTGCACTGGGCTCCCTGCTGGGCGGGAAAGCCTGCTTCTCCCTCGCCCACTCCCCCTGCTTGTGCTCCCTCTCTCACTGTCTCTCTCTCTGTCAAATAAATAAATAAAACCTTAAAAATAAATAAATAAATACGTACATATATACATACATACATACACATTTAGCTTTCAAACTCCTACCATAAAGAATGTAATGTAAATGCCTACAGATCTACTAAATTTCTATTTATAAAGGTGAGTTCCAACACAGAGTTATTATATCACCCAAAAACTCCATGCCTAGGGATATATCCAGGAGAATGAAAATATATGTCCACATAAGACAGGCGCATGAATGTTTATAGCATTATTCATAATAGAAATAATATTAATATGGAAATACCAAAATACCCTTCAATGAATAAACAGATAAACAAAATGTGTGGTATATCCATACAATTGAATATCTGGCAGTAAAAAGGAATAAAATACCAATCAATACTAAAATATGGATGAACCCTGAAAACATGCTAAGCGAAAGTAGTCATTCACAAAAAGCCACATATTGAATCATTCTATTTATACAGTAAAGGTTCAGAACAGGCAAAGCTGTAGAAACAAAGCGTACGGGCGCCTGGGTGGCTAAGTGGGTTGAGGCCTCTGCCTTTGGCTCGGGTCTTGGTCTTGGGGTCCTGGGATCGAGCCCCGCGACGGGCTCTCTGCTCGCAGGGAGCCTGCTTCCTCCTCTCTCTCTGCCTGCCTCTCTGCCTACTTGTGATCTCTGTCTGTCAAATAAATAAGTAAAATTTAAAAAAAAAAAGAAAAAAAAAGAAACAAAGTGTATTAGTTTCAAGGAGCTAGAGAAGAGAGAAAATAGGGTATGGGATTTCTTTTGGGGCAATAAACTATACTAAAATTAGATAGTGATTCCAAAACATATAAACAATTCATATAATTTAATAGCAAACAAACAATCTGATTAAAAAATGGGTGGAAGACCTGAACAGACATTTTCCCAAAGATATACAGATGGCCAACAGACACTGAAAGGGTGCTCAAAATCACCCATCATCAGGGAAATGCAAATCAAAACCACAATGAGGTATCATCTCACACCTGTTAAAATGACTATCATCAAAAAGACAAGAGATAAATGCTGGCAAGGATATGGAGAAAATGGAACCCTTCTGCACTGTTGGCAGGAATATAAATTAGTTCAGCCACTAGGGAAAACAGTATGGAGGTTCCTCAAAAAATTAAAAATAGAACTACCATACAATCCAGTAATCCCATCTCTGGGTATATATTCAAAGAAAATAAAAACAGAATATTGAAGAGATACCTGTACTAGAATGTCCACTGCAATATTATTCACAATAGCCAAAACAGGAAACAAGCTAAGTGTCTACCAAAAGACGAATGAATAAAAAAGATGTAGTGTATATATACAATAGAGTATTATTCAGCTATGAGAAAGAAGAAAATCTTTATATATAACAACCTGGAAGGACTGTGAGAGCATTATGCTAAATATAATAAGCCAGAAAGATAAGGACAAATACTGTATGATATCACTTATACGTGGAATCAATCAGAGAAAGAGAAGATTAGTAGCTTTCAGGGTCTGGCAATTAGGAGAAACAGAGAGAGGCTGATAAGGATACAAACTTTCAGCTATAAGATGAATTAGGGAAAAGATCTAACTTAAAATATAGTGACTCTAGTCAGTAATACCATAATATTTAATTGAAATTTGCTAGGGGAGTCAAACTCAAATGTTCTCACTTAAAAAAGGATAAATATGTGAGGTGATGGATGGATGTGCTAATAAACTAGCTGGCAGAAATCCATTCACAACGTATACAGATATCAAATCACCATGATACATATTTTAAGTATCTCACAATTTTATTTGTCAATTATACCTCAATAAAGCAGAAAACAAATGTTTTAATATAATTATTAAATGATGATATTAAGTGATGATGGTCGCACAATTCAGTAAGCACATGAAAAAACACTGAATTATACAATTTTAAAAGGATGAACTTTATGGCAATCAACTATACCTCAATAATGAATAAATGATACATAATAAATATGTAACTCAATAATGAATGGTATTTTTTAAGAAGGTATTCCTACACAATTAAAATCAACACTCTGAAATGGCACCTCAAAAATAGTATATACAATACTTTGTTACAAACAGACACAACATAAATCCTTTGTACAATTTCACTTTCTTAGCAATGTCTCTTGTATTTGAGGTACTAAATATTGTCACTGCTGAATATCAATTCCTTGAATAAACGTGTTCTAATCAATCTCATTCTGGTAAAATCTATATAACATGCTAAGGGCTTTTCACTAAGATATTTGTCTTCATATATAAAGTTTCAGAATTGGTTCGAACATTAAGTGGGTAGTAACAACTTTTGAATTTATACAATTCCAAACATTGGTTTGACACAACTTCCTAAAAGTTAATGGATTGATGAAAAATGTATAATGTGTCCAGATCCAGAATCCTAAAGATTTGGTGTCATCTCTTATGAAGCTAACATTCTAGGGAGAAAAACAAGCAAGTAATCAAAAAATCAAAATAAAAAGTGATAAATGTCATTTTTTTTACAAGATCATAAAATCTCAGATATGAAAACATCCTTAAGAAGATAGCTAAGCTATTCCACAGAAGCAATGGCTTACTCTCCCTGCGAGCCATATTCATGATAACAAGCAATGATACATGGTCTAGAGGTCTTATAACAACATTAAATATAGTGTTCTATGCATATATATACGGTGCATTTGTCCAGGTAATGTAAAGATTTTGCTTAGGAAAGCTACTGCAGATTCTTTCTTAAATAAAATATGGTCGTGGTGGTTGTTTGTAACAATGGTCTAATTTCACTACCTAGTCTCAACATTAGCAATGAATGAGATAGATGAGAAAATTAGTATTTAATACTCTGTGTTCAACACTTTGTATGTTATCTTATTTAACCCTGAAAATATGCATATGAAATAAATATTACTCCCATATTACAGACAAAGAAAACCACAAAGGAAGCCAAGTAACTTGCTCACAGCCACATAGCTAATAAGTGTCTGAGCTAGGATTGAAAAGCATTGCTCGATTCTAAAGCCTAGGCTCATCAGAAGGGGAGACGAAGCATGAAAAACTGTAGACTCTGAGAAACAGACTGAGGGTTTTAGAAAGGAGCAGGTGGGGGGATGTGTGAGCCTGGTGGTGGGTATTAAGGAGGGCATGTATTCATGGAGCACTGGGTGTGGTACATAAACAATTAATCTTGGAACACTGAAAAAATAAAATTAAATCTAAATAAATAAATAAAGTTAAGATTGAGAAATCTAAAAAATAAATAAATAAATACATAAATAAATAAAGCAAGCCTAGGCTCTTTCTACTATACCAGATTGACTGTTGTTAGTGTTAAATCTTCAAAGAACCTACTTTATATTAAAATATTCCAATATTAAAGATTAAGCATTATTAGCACTGCACGTGTGTGAATAGTAATGCTAAAGTAAACTCAAGAAAAACCCCTGTTTCTTTTAGCCAGATTTAATGTTCAGATTATTTGCATAAATTGGGATTATCTTCAGTTAACATATGTTGTGACAGAAGTACAGAGCACAGTCTCAGAAAAGAAAATAAGGAAGTCTGACATAATCTTAGGACTTAAAGCAGGAAGAATATCTTGCAACTGACACCCTGGTTCTGCATCCTTGATTCATCTTCTTTCATCCCCTCTCATCAGTGGATGTCATAAAACATCATATTCAGCCAGCTGTGAATATCCGTAGAACATCCATAATGGGAAGAAAAGGACATGCACCCAACAGAGTTTAAACCTAGCAAACACAGAGGCTGTCATTCTCACTCACTTGCTGCTATTCCTTGTTCAGGATTATTAAGAATCTGTATTTTCTTTCTTTAATCCCTGATGCTGGCTTTTTCCAGCTCTGCTACACTTTGCAAGCTGTCCCCAAACTCTAGATTTCCTATTCATTGCTCCCTATCTCCCCCAACTTCAGGGCAGAACTCCCTTTAAACTCAGAGATCCCTTAAGAAACATCTTTTGTTGTTGTTGTTGTTTTAAATGATCTGTTTCATCCTTGTGGTACCATCCAAATATCCTCTCCTGGTGATTCTCACACCAATTCAATAATACCACCTTCCCTTAATCAACTAGCTAACAGGCTCAAATCAATTTTCTTACTCAGCCAACTGAAGCTCCTCTTCAATTCTTAATGAAATTTTTTTTTACCATAATTCCTTGCCCTCAAAACCTTCCAGCGATGCCCTACCAATCTCATCATTTTCTTTTCTCACCAGTAACCTCTAGGATGATCTCACCTCAAGTGTAATTACATTTACAAAACATCTGTGCAGCATAAGAAACACCTAGGAAAGTGTTTTTCTAGGCCACTATCTGCCTTCCATACTGAAACCAATGTGAAGAAAAAAGATCTCTCATGTGCCTGTTTTATTTTGTGAAATTGCCAAGCTATCTATTTCTTTAGAGAAGTACAAGTTATGGCTGTCATTTAAATAACTTTTATAGACCACTGAACTGAGCCACCAGAAATAAAGCACTAGCAGAGATGCCAATAAAGTCTCAACATCTATACTGCCCATTCATAATCCCTAAATGTCAACCTAATGCTTTCTTGGTTCCCAGATCAGAGTAAATATTTGTTTAAAAGAAAAAAGTTAGGGGCACCTGGGTGCCTCAACTGGTTAAGCGTGCTCTCTCTCTCTCTCTCTGTCAAATAAATAAATAAAATCTTTAAAAATAAATAAATAAAAACTTTTTAAAAAGAAAAGAAAAAAGCTAAAACAAAACCATACCACATCTTACAATCATTTCCCTCCAAATAGATTTAATTGGGGAGATAAACAAGCCCATCCTTTAATATTCAATTAAAGCATATCCACTTTTAAAATCTTATTCCTGGGGTGCCTGGGTGGCTCAGTGGGTTAAGCCTCTGCCTTCGGCTCAGGTCATGATCCCAGGGTCCTGGGATGGAACCCCACATCCGGCTCTCTGCTCAGCGGGGAGCCTGCTTCCCCCTCTCTCTCCGCCTGCCTCTCTGCCTAATTCTGTCAAATAAATAAATAAAATCTTTTTAAAAAATAAATAAATAAATAAATAAAATAAAGTCTTATTCCTATGGAATATGATAATGTTGACAAGAACATGTTAAATGTAGTCTTGGAAAAAAACTGAAATTATTAGGATCACAATGATCCCGCCTAAAGCAAATGAAAATAATGTTACATTTTTATATTATGCCTTCTTTCCATGGACCACACAAAAATTTTACAAGAAATTGGGGCACCTGGGTGGCTCAGTTGGTTAAGAGTCTGACTCTTTTTTTGTTTGTTTGTTTAATTTATTTATTTGACAGACAGAGATCACAAGTAGGCAGAGAGAGAGGAGGGGGGAAGCAGGCTCCCCACTGAGCAGAGAGCCCCATGCGGGGCTCGATCCCAGGACCCTGAGATTATGACCTGAGCCAAAGGCAGAGGCTTTAACCCACTGAGCCACCCAGGCGCCCCAAGAGTCTGACTCTTAATTTCAGCTCAGGTCATGATCACAGACTTATGAAGTCAAGCCCCATGCTGGGCTCCACACTAGGTGTAGAGCCTGCTTAAGTTTCTCTCCCTTTTCCTGTGCCCCTCGGCCCCCTTCAAAGAAAATCCTATAAGAAATATAGAACAAACATTATTCCTTAAAAAAATAGGTTCTGAGACAAGTGAATTGTACCAATGCCATTAGTTAGTAGCAGCATCAGGACTAGAATAAAGTTCTAACACCTGTTATTGTCTGCTGCCCCCTGGACTACTCAGTCCTAAAAATCAGTATGCCCAGGTCTGAGCAGTTACAGTGAAGCCTAGTAGATTTGCTGATGTTGAAAACTCACTGAGCATCCACAATGTGGTCAGATCTGAAGAGAATACAGATATCCTTGGCACCTAGAAGTTTACATTTGAAAGAATAAGTAAAATGTAATAGAGACACACAGAGTGTACACCACGTGACTGCAGAGCCCTGAACTGGAGTGACCCATTAAAAGCCAATGAACATCTTGTGTTGGCAACACCAGAAGCCAGAGCCAGAAAAGGAGGCAAGGAAAAATCCTCTCCTAGAGCCTTCAGAGAGCATGGTCCTACTGACACCTTGATTTTGGACCTCTGGCCTCCAGACTATGAGAGAATAAATGTCTGTTGTTTTAAGCTAAGAAAGAAATGTTATTTCATAAACACTGGCTGAAAAAAATCTAATTTAGGATATCTGGGAGCACAGAATTACAGGACTAACCAAATTTTCTAACCTGGGTAGAGTGAAAAACTGGAGTTTAAAAACCAGGGAAGGAAACAGGAAGAGTTGGGAAGGATTCAGATGTTCCTTTTTGAGATGAGCAGGTGGAAGAGGCTATAACTAGAGAAATGAGAACACGGTGGAGAACAAGGAAGAACTTGGTTCTGACACAGAGTCTGAGGTGCCTGAAGCACATCGAGGTGGTAATATGCTGGTAACAATGAGATCTAGAGCTCAGGAATATGAGGTTAGGGCTGGAGCCCAGGAGGACATGTTATCACACAAGGAAAGCAAACACTCAAAGGGCTAAGAAGGAATCTTTGTGTACCTTCAACATTTAAGAGAAGGACGGAGGAAATAAGTTGAAAAAGGAAGAGGAATTTAGCAACATCACATCCTAAGAAAAAAGGTGTAATGGTGGAGCTGGGATCCAGAGGAAGTAATAATTAAGGTTAGAAAGGGTCACCTAAGGAAAACCAGGATTGCCAAGCACTCAACACAAGTCTTTAAAGTCCTTCCTATTACTTCCTATGTTGACATCATTTTTTCACAAGTGCGCAGTTTTCCCACCTCTTCCCCAAAGAGTGCACCCCTAAAAAAGCCACCCTCTATTATCTCTTATGTTGGCAGTTTTTAATGGGAACCATCTCCCTCAAATTTTCCACAACCAGCTTTTACAACAGTTGGAATGCTAGTCTCTTATTCTTTTGATTCTCTAGTGTCACAGAGTAACTTTTTCATATAAGATACACAAAGCCTGACAAAAGTTCCAAAACCATAATATTTAAATTCTTTTCTCAATTTTAATTTTAATTTATTTCTCCTTGTTTACTCTCTCACAACCACCACCCTCCCCCCCCCACTATCCCCATTTTGGGGCCACATCTTCCATTCAGACATTGTGAGGAATAAAGAAATTAAATAAATGAAGAAGAAAAAATTCTCACAAAGCAAAGTAAAATCAATTTACTAAACTTCCATTTGGAAAGGGATAAGACACATACTGAATACTCATTTCTATTAGCAGCTTATCACTCTCCTCCACACATAAACACATACCAGTTTTCTAAATTAAATCACCACTTTTACTGTGTACTAAAGAGAAAACTGTAGCTGGGTCTTTCATCTGGATAAGCTCCAATATATGTTTACACATGAGGGAATACTATTTGGCATCCCTTTCATAAAGTGTCAGGCAGTATGCTTTTTAGATTTGCGTAAGGAAATATAGAAATTCCACTATCAAGAAATATGACTGACTTCCAAATGAAAGGGGGCATAGGGTGTCTACCCAGTTTTTCCCAGAATAAAGCCAAGGTACAGGAAGAATACTATTAATGTAGCAAATGCTGCACTATACATGCAGCATTTTTTCCTTTTTTTTTTCCATACCATCTGACATTGAGAACCAATACAGGATGCTTCTCTATCCTTCACAAAACAAAACATTACCCATCATTCCTAATATTCACCCAAATCAGATAAACTAACAACATACCAAAAAAAAAAAAAAGAAAAAAAAGTCATGTTTGGGCATTTTTAAAATGTCATTACGAATGGAGACTTCCATCACAGAATCTAAAAACTAGAACTGAAAAAGTCTCTTACAATTAATATAAAATAATGTACAAAGATTTCATTCATCTTATTTTAGCCTTTTCCCACCAGGTTCCATGAAAAATTGCAATTAAAAGAATTACTCTCAAATTAAAAATTGTAGGAAACTTAGTACTTGTTTTTCTTCTTTTATGCTATGCGTACCTTTGAAAGAAAGGGAAAAGACTGAAAAAACTGGCAGATTATCAGCTACTATAAGTTACCTTACTATTCCACAATTCACTTTTCCTGAAGCAAGTCACAGTCCTCACAGAATGATGTACACAATTCACTTTTCCTGAAGCAAGTCACAGTACTCACAGAATGATGTACACAATTCACTTTTCCTGAAGCAAGTCACAGTCCTCAAAGAGTGATGGAAGTTGCTAGAACACTTTCTTCAGTGTTATAATTGGATTCTTGGTAATAAAATCAGAAGACTGCAGATATGAACTATGACCTATTCTGATTAAACAAACATCCCAGTTAGAAGTAATCTTATAGAGAAGGATCCACATTACCAGAAATATCTAGGCCAAAGTTTAAGTTCACCTAGTCAAAGACAAAACTGTTAATATAATTACATTTGTAATGACTGTCCTGTTATCATCTGTCCCCTTTTCCTTTGCTTTCAAGAGCCATTAAGATTAGCAAATATTATGTGAATTTCTACACTTCTACAAAACCCAGTCATTACAACTCAGATGAACGCAGCTGCAAAAGATGAAGCACGGAGTCCACGCACTAATCAGCCAGGTGCTTGGCAAATGGTTTTAATCTTCAGGATGAAACTCAGCAAGAAGCAGGTAGCAAGTCCTTGGTTGATAAGGCCAGATCCACTGGGAATACACTATAAGGCTTATTAGATGCTGGGCAGAGGTTTAGCATGGTGGAGGAAAAAGGAAGGCTGGCAGAGCTGCCAACTGAAACTGGTGGGTGGCAGGTGGAGCTACAGAGGGGCTGGCATCCACCTGGAAGGCTGAAATGAGTGGAAATTACACTCTAGACAGCGGGGATGTCTAGGGCCAGAAGAGCCGGCAATCACAGTTCCGGCAAGAAAGAGTTTTCACGAAAAAGATTCAAGACAAAATAAATCCCCTTTCCTTCACCCTTCCTTATCTGTCCATATTAAACATTCCATTGTTGCATATTTATCAAATGTGGCTTAATGATATGAAATTTTTAAACTAATATTTCTCTTTATAAATCTAAATAAAAGATTTGCCATTCTCTAGGTATACATTGCTTAAATAAAACTGCACTCACACCAAAGTAATACTGAATGTTAGCTGTATTTTTTTTTATGATTCGAGTCATGCTTACATATCATCAACACAATGAACATTGTACACTAAGTTAGTAATTCAAACGGAGTTTGTTAAAGCAGCTTTTCAGTGACTTAAAACTTTAGCAGTTACCTGAGTTTTCTTCACTCTCAGAGTACCTTGATCGTAACTGTCAAAGATAGCAGTGTAAAAGGTGGTTCTTGCTAACCTGTTCTCCCGCTAACTCCTTCCCTGGCCTCTAACAGGACAGCCCCTCAATTACTAACTGCTGAAAAAGGAAATCCAATGAAAATAAAGACAGTGTAAAAGGGTACCCATTGGGACGCCTGGGTGGCTCAGTTGGTTAAGCGGCTGCCTTCGGCTCAGGTCATGATCCCGGGGTCTTGGGATCGAGTCCCACATCGGGCTCCTTGCTCAGCGGGGAGCCTACTTTTCCCTCTGCCTCTGCCTGCCTCTCTGTCTGCCTGTGCTCACTCTGACAAATGAATAAATAAAATCTTTTAAAAAAATAAATTAATTAATTAATTTAAAAATTAAAAAAAAAAAAAAAAAGGGTACCCATTGAGCTCACGTTGAGAATCAGAAGTAAATGGAAGTACTCAGCCAGCCCAAATTACTTCCACTTCGGTAAGTGCCAAGGCTGTCATTTCAATTAACACAAGTGTAACTGCTTTTACTTGCAACATCTCTGAAGCAGAACCTTAAAGCACTACATTCCTAATCTACCAGTTCCTAAAATTAATTACAGTTCATTTGAAAGACACAGCTACTTCTGCTCATTTAACTCTAATTCCAACAACTTAAGAACCAAATGAGTGGTTGAAGTAATTACATATCCATACCTTTGATTAGACTGCCCAGCTGCACATGCAGAACAGCCTTAGTGGGATAAGCAGCCACGAAGGAGCTCTTGCAGGGTAAACAAGACTCTGCAATGGGTTCCACTTAAACTAAATAAAACCTAGGTGCAAATTTAAATACAAAAAATGTCCTAAAACAATAGCAATTTTCCCTAAAAAGCTGAAGGATGACCAAATAAATAGCACAATAACTACAGAAAGTCTCAAACTTCTTAAAATTAGCTTTTTCCTTTTATTTAACTCCTTCCCTGTGCAACCAAAAATTCCAGTAGTAGAGTGGGTCCAGAACATACACACAAAATAGAGAATGGCTTAAAGTGAAAAAACAAGTGAATCCAGGCTAAGGTGAGTTTGAGAAACACAGCAAATGGAAGGCAGGGATCCTTCACCCTTTTTACAATATCTCAATGTAGCCTTTGCATCTCAGGTTTCGCTTTACTATAATCCCCAGATCACAAGTGTACCATAGTACTTCAAACCAGTATCTGGGAACACTGAAGGCAGTAGACACAAGTAATTATATGCTTCCCTCTTGCTAATGTCCTAAATTCTTTTTTTTTTTTTTAAGATATCATTTACTTATTTGACAGATCACAAGTAGGCAGAGAGGCAGGCAGAGAGAGAGGAGGAAGCAGGCTCCCTGCTGAGCAGAGAGCCCAATGGGGGCTCAATCCCAGGACCCTGAGATCATGACCTGAGCCAAAGGCAGAGGCTTTAACCCACTGAGCCACCCAGGTGCCCCCATCCTAAATTCTTAATTAACTGTATATTCTACATCTAAACCTAGGAACAACCAACCTCTAGTACTCAAACAGGCACCCTTCTTATTTGTGTCATGGAAACACTAGTGCCAGGAACTACTGCCTCAGGAATGGAGGCAATATGACCAATAAATACATAATTTGTGATAGAGAGGCCATCATCTGGGCAAGCAGTTTTGAAGAACTATAGTTCCAACTGGGAATAGCAAAGAGAAAATGAATAATCAACACACAAGATATTATCAACAACCTTTATATGAGAGGAAATTTCCTTTCAGAAACATCATTGCCATCCATTAGATTAACTGAATGTAGTTGACAAGTTTTTTTATTGGTTTCACAGTATTACTTGTATTTAATTCATAAACTGATTTGCTTTTAAGATTGTATGACTACACACAAGAATTAGTTTCATGCTTACATATATTTAATTACCATAGTAATAATAATAAATAATTAAATCTATATTAGAGTCCACTAACTTTTTTTTCCCTCTAGAAGAAGCCTAGACACACAGGTTTGAGAAACATTATCCTAAATGGCAGGAACCAAGGTGCCAAAGGGTAGGGTAGAAGAAAAAATGTGGATATGCTCTTCCCACCCAGTAATTCAATTAAATGACTACAATCCTATTTCTGTCTACTCCTTTTTTCTCTTTTCTGTTTTTGGGAGGAGGGTAAGTCTGTTCCTCCTTTTTTTTTTTTTTTTTTTTTTTTTTTTAAGATTTTAGTTTTTAGAGAGAGAGAGAGCACGAGGAAGTATAGGGGTGGAGGGATAGGGATATGCAGACTTCCCACCAAGCAGGGAGCCAGAAACCTGGGGCTTGATCCCAGGAGCCCAGGATCAAGTCTTGGGTCAAATGCAGATGGTGAACTGACTGAGCCACCCAGGGCCCCAGAGAAGTCTATTTTTGCAAGGACAAAGCTCTATTTAAATATTCAAAAGTATAAAGAAAAAAGAAAAGAGAAAGTAAAAGAAGAGTTATATGAGAAAGCCATTTTGAGGTGTTTCTTTATAAAAGAAAATCAATAAGCAAAAACAGCATATGATTCCACAACTCAAATTTTAAGATACCTGTTAAAGGAACAAAGTTCAAAGAACACTTGATGAAAAAGGGGGAGGGCTGTGAGTCACAGCATGATCTAAAATCTAATTCTCCAGTATCAAATATTCTCAAATATTGCTCACCAAATGTCTATACAGCATGTAACAAAATAAACAAATAATCCTAGTGGTAAGACTTTTATAAATCTTCCCTCATTTTATAGGAAAAGTAGGACCCAGAGAGGGTAAGTTATTTGCCAATTATCACACATCATTTGCCAGCACTAGAATTTAAATTCAGGTCTATGTCCATCCACTTAATGAGCTGTCATCTATTTTTCTCATATTGGATGTGCAATAATTCATTTTGAAAATGTTAAGTATCGGGGCACCTGGGTGGCTCAGTGGGTTAAGCCTCTGCCTTCGGTTCAGGTCATGATCTCAGGGTACTGGGATCGAGCCCCGAATCGGGCCCTCTGCACAGCGGAGAGCCTGCATCCCCCTCTCTCTCTGCCTGCCTCTCTGCCTACTTGTGATCTCTGTCTGTCGAATAAATAAATAAAAGTCTTCATTAAAAAAAAACATTAAGTATCTTACTTATATTATTTAAAATTGAAATCATCTACTCAAGGTTTTCCTTGATAAGGACCCTTCTACTAAAGAAGCCAATAACCTTAAAAAATAAGATTGCCAGAAATTTTATCAGCAAAATGGGTTTATTTGGGAATAAAAGGGAATTGCAATCCTGGACAAGCAAGTTACAGCAAAACCATAGCTAAGTCCAAAAAACAAGGAGCAATGTTATTTCGTGGAGAAGGAAGAACTTAAGAGGGGTTGTTCTGAATAAAAGTCCACTGGAGAAAAGCAAGAGTTCAGAGTGATAATGGTTTCTCATTAGATGAGTTGCAGGGGTAGTTGATTTCTTGTAGGAAATGAAATGTACATCTTTCCCTGTTGGGGCTTTAATTGATGATTCTTTCTTATTGATCTTTCTATTAGTAGTCTGTAACTGACAAAACTTCCTGTAATTGACATTGAGTGGTATCTACCAGACTCTCCTAACATGCCCAGCCTCCCATCAGTGTGGTTTCCCTTCCCTTCTCATAATACTGACAACCTGAAGTAAAAATCAAAGAGCATTTGTGACTCCTATTGAAATAGTCACGCATGTATTAGCCAGGAGTGCATGCCAAAATTCTCACCAGAAAAGCTATGAACTAGGGTGGAAATAATACAAGATGCATGATGATTGTCCTTTCAGGAAGACTACGTTAAGAAACCGTTAATTATTAATGAAAATAACAACAAAGTGCAAAAAATAAAACTGAACTGGATAATGGACACACTTACTGAAACATGAAACAGTAGGTACAGAAGAATGGAAAGGTATAAAGTTAGGGAAGGTGAAGTCTTCCTTTGGCAGAAAAGAACAAGGGACAGAACTGGGGAAAGGAGGGCTTCTTGGTGGATCTGGGATAGAACTAAAAGCAGGCTTCAAAATCCTCTAGGCACACTCTTATCCTAACTGAGCAACTTCAGAGGACCCACACTTAACCGCTTGCAGCCTAACCTCAGTGTATCCTCCCCAAGGGATAGAAGGTGGCTTGGTGGGAAAAAAGCAGTGCCATCATGTGACTTCAAGAGTTCCTCTGTTGCAAAATTTATTTGGCAACTGATGCTAGGAATTCTTTGAATAAGGAACAAACCGTTTTCCTTCCATAGTGAGATAAATAATAATCAAACATTAAAATCATGCACTCTCATCACAAACCTAAGAATCCTAGAAAGACAGCATGTTGTATATTTAAGTGCATAAGACCAAATTAATGAGACAGGTTCTGTATGTTCAAGGAACTTACAATTTAAAGATTTCTTCACTTTACAT
This sequence comes from Martes martes, assembly GCF_963455335.1. Classification (NCBI taxonomy): domain Eukaryota; kingdom Metazoa; phylum Chordata; class Mammalia; order Carnivora; family Mustelidae; genus Martes; species Martes martes. Next base: position 83,881,465 of record NC_137898.1, on the reverse strand, counting down.
ATGCAAGAACAAACATATCTGGATGGGAATCACCTGATTTTTGCAAGACTAGATTCAAAAATCATAATAAAGTACATAATCTCACTAGTATAATAATATGCACTGCAGGGCTTTTATCACAGCTATGGAAGTGTTTTCAACTTTTGAAACACTAAAATTATCTCCCCAGCAGAGTGAGAAGAAAATGTCACTTGTGGACCAGCTGGCAGCTCCACAAGAGGCAGCTTGGCATTTAGCACTCTGAGACGGGGAAACTCTTTTGGAAGAGGCTAAAATGCAAGGAGGCCAGTCCTGAGACCTCAACCAGAAATTGCAAACCAGAAGGAAAGAGAGTTCACATTTGTGTATGCACAGAATGAAAAGAACTGCAGATAAATTATTTTTTCACAAATCAGTAAATACTGTTATCAGTACTACCCTCAAATTCAGAAATTAATGTGAATATAGCATAAATGTGAATATAGCATAATGTGAATATAGCATAAAACATACTTTATCCTAGTTAAGTAGCACAAGTAAAGTAAGTAAATGTTTTAGCATTGAGGATGGTTGAAAAAAGATTTGGGAGCACACTAATTCTAAGACATTCTGATAAGCTTCATCCTTACCATTATTAACACATGCTTCAAAATACAGATCAGATGCTAATATCTCAGTTTCAGGCACATACATCCCCATTATGTTGTTACTGACCTTCCAACTGATACACTCCACGATGGTTCTATTACATTTGCCCTGGGGATTTCTAGATGCTCCAAGGCTCTCCCTGCAATGAAAATACCTCACTCACCCAGCCATTAGAGGCCAGAGAGTCCAGGGCTTCCTTTAAGTAGCTAAAACCTTCAGAAGCCTCCAATAAGATGGAAATACGTCTGGGAAAGGTAACAAGTTAAAGCTTACCAGTTAAATCACTCCATTTTCCTCTTTTTTTTTTTTTTTAAGATTTTATTTATTTATTTGTCAGAGGTAGAAAACGATCGGGGTGGGGGAGGAGCAGAGGGAGAAGCAGGCTCCCAACTGAGCAAGGAGCCCCACGGGAGACTGGATCCCAGGACTCTGGGATTATGACCCGCCTAGCCGAAGGCAGATCACTCCATTTTCTTAAAGAGAAACTCGAGTTTCTTTTATTTACTAAGACTCTCCTAGGTCTTAGCACTTGAAAGTGAAGATCCAGCAGATTCAGGAGGGAGTAAAAAAAAAAAATCGGTTCGGGAAAGGAAGTGGGAAAAATCCCTAAGGACAGTCTTTACTTAATCATCAGAAATTCTGATTGGCCTTTAACCACTGAACCCTCATTCCCTGTGACTCGACCAACATTAGACTTACAATACAAACCAAAAATTAAGACGCGCCAAAAAGCTTGTAAAGAGATTACATCCACTGGTGCCATACTATCCTCTATCATCTCCAAAATCCTACTAATTGGCAAAATTGCAAATGTACATTTTTTAAAAAGCCAATTCAATGATGTTTCGTGCCCAGTGAAGAGCCACTGCTACATATAAGAAATTAATTATTTTCTTTGAGTATCACTAAACAAACTAGCTTCATTTTACCCTTAAGCCAAATTCTTGAATCCCTCCTTAAGGACCTTTTTTTTTAAGTGTTCAAACTAGGCACAATAAAATTACAAACCAACCAACCAACAAAAAATGACCAAGAGTCTCCAACATTTTTCAGGAGCTTTATAAAAAAAAAAAAAAAAAAAAAAAAAAAAGATGACTTTGAACAGCTTTCCTCAGGATCTACTCCTGGGTCCAGTGGATAACTTCCCCTTTTCTGTAGACATTAAAGTATGTAAGTAAAAAACACCTAAGCACAAACTTGGTGGCCACCAGCAGGGGAGCTCTTCAGCTTTTGTCCCAAACCCATTCAAACAAAAGAAGCCCGAGTCCTCCATCCCACCCACCCTTCAGACCCGCACCCCGCGAGAAGTCGCCGCATCCCTGCGCCCTCTCCACCCGCCCCTGCCAGCTCCACTTACTCCTCAGCGCCCCAATGAGCAGAGAGCCGTCCTTAATGAGCTCTTTGATGAACTTGTTGGTTCGCTCCAGTTCAATCTCGTGACACTGCAGGCGCTCCCTGAAATCCGGGCTGTCCAAGTAGGAATCGCTGAACTCCAGAGTAGGCAGCCCCATGGCACAGACGCTACCAGCGGCCGCCGGGGACGCGGCCGGGGCGGCGGTGAGGGCGGGAACAGCCGGCGACCGCGCCGGCGCTGACTACGCGCGATCGCAGGGAACCAGCCAAGACGCCAGAGGACGGGGCAAAGGAAATGGGCCCCGAGCGCCGCGTTGCCAGCACAGGACTCCCCCAGCGCGCGGACGCCTCTGGGCTCAGTCCTCTTCTGCGGCAAGGAGTGTGCAGACTCTGGCGGTAGGCCGAGGCGCGAGTCCGCTCAGGTCGTTGTCATCAGGACGCATCGTCGCTGCGAGAGGCGGTGGACGCTCCGGGCCGCCGCCGGAGCAGGAAAGTTATCTCACCGCGCGCACACACTTCCGGCACCTCCACTCTCCGACTCTCTTGACAGTCCTAGGTGCTTTGAGCCACTGTGGCCGGGCCGGGGAAGCCCTCCCCCTAGGCGGACGCAGGCTCAGAAAGCTTGAAAACTGGGCCTGGGCTGGGAGACCCTCCTCCTGCCGTCGCACTCCCACCCTACGCCACCCCGCCCCTTCTCCTAGTCACCCTCCCACCGCCACCCACCCGCCCGCACTAGGCTTCAGGGCTGCGCGAGGCTGCGGCGCAGTAGCGCTCCTGCCTTCGCCTGGGGCGTCAACTCTGTGTCTTCCCTAGCACCTGGATCTGACTAGCCCTCGGCGACACTTTGGGGTCTTCCACGCCCCAAAAAGATCTCAACTCCCAACGTGCCTCCCCTATCCGCCCTCCTCACCACCCACTCCCTAAAAATTGTCTCGGAGAGAAACCAACGTTAATTTTCCTTAAAGTTTGAGCAATCATTTTGAAGCTTGGTTGGAAGATGATACTTTACTGCGTTAGTTTAGATCTTTTATTTCATGTCTCCACTGACAGCATATAAATTCCGGGTTGAAAATTTACCTGCCTCTTTCCCACCACTCAATTCCTTGATCCAAAAAAGTCAGAGTTTCTATACTGAAAATGAAAAGCTTTCACAGGCCTTGGAATGTTGTTGTTTTTCCAAGTAGCTGTGAAATGGGAAGATTTTAAGGCATTCCCCCCCTCCCCCCCTCCCCCCCCCCCCCCCCCGCCTAACTACGCACCTGGGACTTAGGTGTTCCTACTTCTAGAAGAATACCTAGAGCATAATGCTGTATATTTTATTGGCACCTGGGTAGACTTATCCTACAAGCATGAGGATTTTCAAATTGTTGAAATTGGCTGGAGTTCCAAATAAAAAGTTAATTCCTACCAAGAGTCAGTTACTCCTTCTCTGAAAGGCAATCACCTAATAAATTTCTGTTCTCTCCAAAACTTGACAGTAAAAGAGAGTCCTGCCTTACATCTAGTCCTGCCATCATCTATAGTATTTCTTAGAACTCAGTTATTTTTCTTAAGGATCTGCTTTTAATTTCTGTGTTTTCATTGCTTTGTCCATTTGAACCATCTGTTTAAAAAAAAAAAAAAAAAAACTCTTCTACAGATCATGGGAAAAATTCCATTAGTGTGCTTTACATTTTTCTGAATTAAGTTTCAGAGTCTGTCAAGACTTTTAGCTTCAAAAAAAATTTTTAAAACGTACACATGAACATTAAAAATGGCACATAAACCTTGAACTGAGATAAGATGATGTTAACAATATATTTGATGGCTTTGGTTTAAATTCTTCTGAGCCAAGGAAATTGGACTTAAAAACCTTCCATTCATATTTGTATCATTCTACCTCTAAATACTGCAGAATCCCTAATCATTGTTAGAGTCATTTTAACTCCAGTGTCTAACCTATGTCTGTCAGTTAAATAGTCTTCATTTGGGTAGGTGAGATGGGATGGGGGGCAATAATGCTATTTTTCAGTCAAGGGAGTAACCCAAGCAGCAGTGGGGCTGTTTTTCACCTGAGGTGATTTCATATCTATTCATCACACAGCCTGAAAGCAAAAAAACAAGTCAGGCCAAACAAATAGTTTCCTTTCAACTTTTGCCATATTGCTGTTCCTAGCAACTAAATCCAATGCCAACAGCTGAGATATGAAATAGGATAAAATATAACAATCTTTTCTGTTTTTCATTAAATAAAAATCCTGTGATTAATTCTTTAAAAATGTATCACAGTCTTTGATGAGTAGCATTTAATATATTGGTTGTCAATTTTCATTTTTTTTTTAATTCTTATGTCAGGACAAAATTATTCTAGACTCTAAGATATGGGTTATCATTAACTATTCAGGTGTGTAATTGCATGTTTTATGCCTACTGTCTACATTATTAGGATCTGAGTAGAGAAATCATTTATATGAAGAAATAAACAAAGCAAAGCCTAATACCTGACCTCAAGCAAATTTCAGAATAAAAAAACATCAAGAATGAGTACCTATAATACATGAAGTGAAATATGCTATGTTACAGAGGCTACAGAGATGTTGGGCCAATAATGCACCAGTGCCATTATCAGTGTTTCCAGTCAGGCCCATAATTACATTTACATGGAATTAGGATTTTTCCTCCTACCCTTTATCCTTTAGTTTCTAAAGTCTAGTACGTTATAATAGACTTATTTTCCTATAGGTGCTCTCAGGGTTACTCATGACTTATCCCTGTGATTCATACTTTAATTATACCTGCTAGTCAGGCTTTGTCTTATGCCACATTAACCAAGCAAAGAAATGGTTTGGCTTTGAGGTGAATTTACCGTCAGTTTTGAACTGTTGTTTTTATGTATTATTTTCCCCACCATTATAATTGAACCAGATTCTTTCTAAGAGAATAGACTTTCTAAATAAAAGAGTGTCTATACCTGCAAGGTTTTTTTTCATTGAAAATTCTATTGGATTGAAATGTATGTACCCTCTTTTAAAGTTTCCACTTCATAATATGTGGGCCTGTCAGCTAGCTGCATGATGAGTTTCATAAATATTATTGGCTAACACACTCTTTGGCATGGTTACTGGCACAAAGGTGTGTCTCTGTTTGTTTTCTTAATTCTGAAATAAATGGGATATGTGGGGCTTTATTTTAAAGAGAAAATAGTGAGTTGGAGGTAGTAAGCTGATACATAATATTTGTAAATCTGCTTAAAATTTTTCCCTTGACCTCAATCCTATCTGGCACTGAAACCTGGTGTTTGATATGTACTCGGTAAGTGTTGCTGTTGGGTTATTATTACAATAGTCGCCTCTTATTTGTAGTTTAGCTTTCCAGGGTTTCAGTTACCCATGGTCAACTGCAATACAGAAGCAGATGATCCTCCTTCTGACATATCATCTGAAGGTCAAGGGTTATCTAATGCTATGTCACAATACCTACATCATACACCTCGCTTCATCTCAGCAAGTAGGGATTTTATCATTTCACATCATTACAAGAAAAAGAAGTGTGTGTATAGTACAATAAGAAATTTTGGGGGAGACAGACACCACATTTACATAACTTTTATTATAGCATAAAAGTTTTTTTATTTTATTATTAGTTATTTCTTTTAATATCTTACTGTACTTAACTTATAAATTAAAATTTATCATAGGTATGTACGTTTAGGAAAAAACATAGTATATATAGGGCTTGGTATTATCACCGTTTCAGGCATTCCCTGGAGGTCTTGGAATGTATTCCTTAGGAATAAGAGGAGGAATACTGTATTTTTCAATTTGTTTTATAGACTTAGGCCTCTGAGACTCAGATATTCTGAGGCCAAATTCAGGCCTGGTAAGAGGTTACTAAAATTTCTTTTTAAAGATTTTTTTTTTTATTTGAGGGAGAGAGAGCACAAGCAGGAGGAGGCAGGCTCCACACTGAGCAGGGAGCCCAACGTGGGGCTTGATACCAGGGCACTGGGATCGCGACCTGAGCTGAAGGCAGATGCTTAACTGAGTTAAACACCCAGGCACCACAAGAGGTTACTAAATTAAAGTCAAATGTACATAAAAGACTAAATATCGTCCTTTACCTTTCCTACAGTGAAAATACAGGGACACTGTCACTGCCTCCATTTCTACCTATGTGTTACATTTTCCCAAAGCATGCTCCTTGAAAGTTGGTTTTGTACAATTCTAGTCGAACCTCACATCACATCTGGAAGAACAATATGGAAACCAAATGAACAAAACACATAATTCAAATTTGTTTTAAGATCTTTTTATTATGCAAAATATATATAACATAAAATTTACTATTTTAACCACTTTTAAAGATACAATTCAATGACATTTAAGTACATTCACATTGTTGTGCTACCACCAACACCATCCATCTCCAGAACTTTTTCATGCTCCCAAACTGAAAAGCTGTACCCATTAAAGAACAACTTGCCATCCCCGTTTTCCCTAGTCCCAGGTAACTACCATTCTACTTTCTGTTTCTGTGAATTTGACTACTCTAGGTACCTCATATAAATGGAATCATGAAATATTTATCCTTTGTGTCTGGAATATTTCATTTAGATGATTCAATTATTAGTAAGAGAAGCAAAGAAGACAGAGTAATCAGATTGGTTTTCAAAACCATTTTACACTAAATAAATTTTTGAATCGAGAGTTTTTAAGTCTTCTGCTAGGAGAAGAAAGTTCAGATCAAACACTTCCATAGCACCATAACAGATATTGTTTATTCTGCCTTATTAAAAGCTTTGTTTTTGTTTTTGTTTTTTTGGCCCACACAATGGTCCTAACATTGCTGTTTCTTGTCAGATTGGTTGGCGTATGACCTTGCATTATCTGACAGGCAAGTGTACATATCATATCATTAGTGACAGCAGCCTATGCGACCTGCTAACGTTGCCCTTTTGCAGCTAAAAAAATGCTTTCATAAATTGCAGAGTCCCTCTCAAATATAATGCTCCCTTTCTGCTTTCCACTTTTGTCATAAAGCAGCCAAATGTTACATTTAGCCTGGGTTGAAAAACAAACATTTAGTTCCAGGGAAAGAAGTGGGAGTCTTTTTAGGAAGAGCACAGAACATAGACCACCTTATGTAGGTGTATTGATTCCAAGCACTTATTATTTCATAAATGGACTGAGAAATGGTTGGAAGACCAAAGATAGATGGTTGAGAATTGAGAATTGAGAGTTGAGAAGAGGGCATTTGGACCAGGTAGGTAGAAATGAGAATGGGAAAGATATAGTAAGCAGATTAAATTTATTCAGAAACACATTGTATGACTGCACGGAGGAGGCAGGAATATAACATAACTGTAATAGGATTTGAGCTTATATAACACAGAAGCATTGTCTTTTTGCTTACAAATAATAAATGTAGATAAGCTTAGCTTTCCATGCTGAGTTTGAGGTAAACTTAATATAACTAAGAGATGCTGTCTAGAGGAAAGAAGTGCAGCACTAACACCCAGGAGTGTAGAGGTTAACTTAATAAAAGGGTCATGGAAACAGTAAGTCAAGACTACCAACCAAGGGAGCAAGAATAACTGCAGAGGCTGGAATTTGCTCCTTGTGACAGTATGATTTTTAAAGTCCTTTGATTTCTAAAGAACACAATGGAGGAGAAGAACAGAATTCTAAACATGAAACCCTCATCAAAAAACTACATTTATGGAGTAGAAAAGAAAGAGAGAAAGAGAGAGAGGAATAAATTAATGTAATTTTGGAAAGTTTTTGGTCTTGGGTGGTGGTGGTGTTGTTGTTTTGTGGGTATGGGGTTTTTGATTTTTGTTTTTTGGCATAGGTTTCTGTTTTCATATAGTATTGCCCTCTTGTGGCAAACCATGATGTTTGCTAACACTGACAAAATTATTGCGCAGACAGCAAAAGAGGAGACTGAAATGTAATGAGCACCTCCTGTGTTGGGTGTGATGCAGAGGGTGTTTGCCTCATCTAAGCTTCTCCACAACCCTGTGAAGTAAGTGTTAAATACCATTAGCCTCATTTCCAACAAGTGGGAAAATTATGACTCAAAGTGATTTACCCGTCTAAGTTTACACAGCTTGAAGGTACTGGACTTGGAATTTTAATCCAGGTATATCTAACTAAATTGTTTAAAAAAAAGAAACAAATGTGTTGAACAAATATTTATAGGTATCTATTATATACCTGTGCTGTTGTAGATGCTGAGATCACAGGTGTAAGCAAAAACTTGCCTCGTTTCTGTTCTAATTAAATTTTCAGTCTCATGTTATATTAGAGACATTAATCAAATGGTAACATAAAGGCCATTTCTTAGATGATTTAGGGAGATTTACCTTTCAGGTTTTCTGGCTTCCCAGGGTATAAAATCAGTGATAATAGTGATAATGGATATTATTTATTAAGTACTTGCAATATGCCAGACACCGATTTAATCTTCTTTAAAAAAAAATTAATTCCAATAGAGTTAACACACAATATAATGTTAGTTTTAGGTGTACACTATAGTGATTCAACAATTCCATATGTCACCCAGTGTTCACCACAACAAATGCACTCCTTAATCCCTGTTACCTATTTCACCCATCCTCCCACCTACCTCCCCTCTGGTAACTATCAGTTTGTTCTCTGTGGTTAAGGGTCTGTTTCTTGATTTGTCTCTGTCTCTCTTATTTGTTTTCATTTGCTCATGTGTTTTGTTTCATAAATCCCATATATAAGTGAAATCATATGGCATTTGTCTTTTTCTGAATGACTTATTTTGCTTAGCATTATATTCTTCAGCTCCATTCACGCCCTTTGAAAAGGCAAGTTTCATTCTTTTTTATGGTTGAATAATATTCCATTATAAATGGATATACATATATCCATATATATATATGTTATGGATATATACATATATCCATATTATGGATACCCATATCCATAATATGGATATATCCACATATCCATATATATATATATATATGGAGAGAGAGAGAGAAATGGATAAAGGAATGCATAACCATCCACCTATGAATGGACACTTGGGTTGCTTCTGTATTTGGTTATTATAAATAATTCTGCTATAAATTTAGGAGTGCATGTATCCCTCTGAATTAGTGTTGTTGGTTTTTTAAAAATTTTTTGGATAAATACTCGGTAGTGAGATTACCAGATCATAGGTAGTTCTATTTCTTTACTTTTTTTTTTTTTTTTTTTTAGGTAAGCCCCACGCCCAGCATAGAACCCAACATGGGGCTTGAACTCAGGACCCTGAGATCAAGAGTCAGAGGCTTAACTATAATTGTACATGGGATTGCTTTCTTAATTTCTCTTTCTGCTGCTTCATTATTGGTATATAGAAATGTAATGGATTTCTGTATAGTGATTTTGTATTCTATAATCTTACTGAACTCATTTATTAGGTCAGTGTTTTTTTTTTTTTTTTTTTTTAAAGATTTATTTATTTATTTGACAGAGAGAGATCACAAATAGGCAGAGAGGCAGGCAGAGAGAGAGTAGGAAGCAGGCTCCCTGCCAAACAGAGAGCCCGATGGGGGACTCGATCCCAGGACCCCGAGATCACAACCCGAGCCGAAGGCAGAGGCCTAACCCACTGAGCCACCCAGGTGCCCCAGGTAAGTGGTTTTTTGGTAGAGTCTTTCGGGTATTCAATATATAGTGTCATGTCATCCATGATTAGTGAAAGTTTTACTTCTTCCTTACTGATTTGGGTGCCTTTTATTTCTCTTTGTTGTCTGTGGCTAGAACCTCCAGTACCATGTTGAATAAAAATGGTGAGAGTGGACATCCTTGCTTGTTCCTATCTTTAGGGGGAAAGCTCTCAGTTTTTTTCCCATTGAATATGATGTGCACTATGGTTTTTTCATTTGTGGCCTTTATTATGTTGAGGTATGTTTCCTCTAAATCTATTTTGTTGAGGGCTTTTATCATGAATGGATGTTGTACTTTGTCAAATGCTTTTTGTGTGTCTATTGAAATGATATTTTTTTATCCTTTCTCTAATTGATGTGATGTATCACTTTGAACCACACTTGCATCCTGGGAATAAATGCCACTTGATCATGGTGAATTATTTTTTTAATGTACAGTTTGAGCCTGTTTGCTAGTACTTTGCTGAGGACTTTTAAATCTATGTTCATCAGAGATATTGGCCTATAATTCTCTTTTTGTGTGTGGTTTCTTATATCTGGTTTTGGTGTCAGGGTAATACTGGCCTCATGGGATGAATTTGGAAGTTTTTCTTCTATTTTTTGGAATAGTTTTAGAATAGGTATTTACTCTTCTTTAAATGTTTGATGGAATTCACCTGTGAAGCCAACTGGTTGTGGAGTTTTGTTTGTTGGGAGTTTTTGATCACTGAGTCACTCTCCTTGCTGATAATCAATCTGTTCAAATTTTCTATTTCTCCCTTCAGTTTTGGTACGTTATATGTTTTTTTATCTTTTTCTTTTTTTTTTTTAAATTTTTTATTTCTTTTCAGCGTAACAGTATTCATTGTTTTTGCACCACACCGTGCCCTCCTTAATACCCACCACCTGGTTCCCCCAACCTCCCACCCCCCACCCCTTCAAAACCGTCAGGTTGTTTTTCAGAGTCCATAGTCTCTCATGGTTCACCTCCCCTTCCAATTTCCCTCAACTCCCTTCTCCTCTCCATCTACCCTTGTCCTCCATATTATTTGTTATGCTCCACAAATAAGTGAAACCATATGATACTTGACTTTCTCTGCTTGACTTATTTCACTCAGCATAATCTCTTCCAGTCCCGTCCACGTTATATGTTTTAGGAATTTATTCAGTTTTTTAGTTATTTAGGTTGTCTAATTTTTTGGTATAGTTTTTCATAATATTATCTTACAACTGTTTGTATTTCTGTGGTGTTGATTGTTACTTCTCTTTTTTCATTTGTGGTTTTGTTTATTTGAAGTCTTTCTCTATTTCTTTTGGTGAGGCTGGCTCCAGGCTTATCAATATTGTTGCTCTTCTCAAAGAAGCAGCTCTTGGTTTCCTTGATCTGTTCTACTGTGTTTTTATTTTTGTTGTTGTTGTTGTTGTTGTTAGTTTATATTCCATTTATTTCTGCTCTAATCTTTATTATTCCCTTCCTTCTGCTGGCTTTGAGTTTTGTTTGTTGTTATTTTTCCAGCTCCTTTAGGAGTGAGGTTAGGTTGTTTGAGGTTTTTTTTTCTCCTGATGTTACCTGTAATGCTATATGCTTCCCTCTTAGAAGCCCTGTTTCTGCATCCCAAAGGTTTTGGACCATTGTGTTTTCGTTTTCATTTGTTTCCATGTAATTTTTGATTTTTTGATTGGTCTGTTCATTATTTAGTAGCATGTTATCTAACCTCCACGTATTTGTGCTCTTTCCCGATGTTTTCTTGTGGTTGATTTCAAGTTTCATAGCACTGTGGTCAGAAAAGATGCATGGTATGGCTTTGATGTTTTTAAATTTGTTGAGACTTGTTTTGTGGACTTGTTATTGAGACTTGTTATTCTGGAGAATGTTCCATATACACTTAAAAAGAATGTGTATTCTGGTGTTTTAGGATAGAATATTCCGAATATATCTGTTACATCCATCTGGTCTAGTGTTTCCTTTAAAACAATGGCTTTAAAAGAATGATTTTCTGTTTGGTTATCTGTCCATCATTGTAAGTGGGGTGTTATGTTTCCCTACTATTATTGGGGCAACTGAGTGGCTCATTTGGTTGAACATCTGACTCTTGATTTTGGCTCAGTTCATCATCTCAGGGTCATGAGATGAGCCCCTGCTTCAGGTGTTGTGCTCAGCATGGAGTCTGCTTGAGATTCTCTCTCTCCCTCTGCCCCTCCCCTGCATGTGTGTTCTCTCTCCTATCTCTCTATCTAAAAAAAAAAGAGAGAGAGAGAGAGAGAGAGAGTGAGAGAAGAAAGAAATCTTAAAATAATAAAGTTCCCTACTATTAATTGATTCCTTTATGTTCGTTATTAACTATTTTATCTAGTTTAACTAGTTTAACTATTTTATGCTTCAGTGTTGGGTGCATAAATATTTACAGTTGTTACATATTCTTGTTGAATTGCCCCTTTTATTATTTTATACCATCCTTCTTTGTTTCTTTTTATAGAATTTGTTTTAAATTCTATTTTATCCAATTGCTACTCCAGCTCTCTTTTGACATCCATTTGCATTATGAATGTTTCTCCATCCCCTCACTTTCAAACTACAGATGTCTTTAGGTCTGAAATGAGTCTCTTGTAGGCAGCATATAGATGAGTATTATTTTTTATACACTCTGTCACACTATCTTTGGATTAGAGCATTTAGTCCATTTACATTCAAAGTAATTACTGATAGATATGTATTGCTGTATTTTTTACTCATTGTGGTTGTTTTTGTAGTTCTTCTCTCATCCTTCTCTTTTTCTCTTTAATGGTTTACTGGGTTTTTTTAGCCATATACTTCGATTCTTTTTTTCTTTATTTTTTGCTGATCTATTACTGTTTTTTGATTTATGGTTACTCTTCAGTTTATATATAACATCTGTATATAGCAACCTATATTACACGGATGGTCATTTAATTTTTAATTCATTCTTTACTCCTTTCCCCTCCACATTTCAGATATTTAGTATCATATATTTTTTTTAAGATTTTATTTATTTATTTGACAGATCACAAGTAGGCAGAGAGGCAGGCAGAGAGAGAGGGGAGAGGAGGAAGCAGGCCCCCTGCTGAGCAGAGAGCCCAATGCGGGGCTCGATCCCAGGACCCTGGGATCATGACCTGAGCTGAAGGCAGAGGCTTTAACCCACTGAGCCACCCAGGTGCCCCTAGTATCATATTTTTACATCCTTTTATTTTGTGCTTCTCCTGCCTGATTTTTATAGATATACTTGACTTCTTTCTTTCTTTCTTTCTTTCTTCTTCTTCTTCTTTTTTTTTTTTTTTTCGCTTTTGTGCTTCCAATTTTTCTTACTCTTAGGGTTTTTGTTTTCCACTTGCAGAGTCCCCCTTAACACTTCTCATAAGGTTGGTATAGTGTTCACAAAGTCTTTTAATTTTTGTTTGTCTGGGAAACTCTTTATCTCTCCCTCTATTCTGAATGATAGCCTTGCTGGATAGAGTAGTCTTGGCTGCAAATTTTTCTTGCTCAGCACTCTGAGTATATCATACAATTCTCTTTTGGTCTGCAAAGTTTCTGCTGAAAATTCCACTGATAGCCTTATGGAGTTTCTTTTGCATGTAACTATCTTATTTTGCAACCTTTAAAATTCTTTATCACTGTTTTTTTGCCATTTTAATTACTATGCATCTTAGTGTGGATCTCCTTGGGTAGCATTATTGGGGAATCTCTGTGCCTCTTGAATGTGGATCTCTGTTTCCCTCCCCAGATTCAGGAAGTTTTCAGCAGTTATTTCTTCAAATACATTTTCTGTCATTTTGTCACTCTCTTCTCATTTTGGGATCCTTATAATGTGAATGTTATTATGCTTGATGGAGTCAGTGAGTTCTCTAAGTCTACTTTTATTATGGAATATTTGTTTGTCTCTCACCTGTTCAACTTGATTGCGTTCCATTACTCTATTCTCTAGGTCACTTATACATTCCTCTGCTTCCTGTAGCTCACTATATATTACATCTGTTATATTTTTAATTTCACTTACTGAGTTCTTCCTCTTTGTTATTTTTTATCTCTTTGTCAAGGGCCTTAGTGATGTCCTCCATCCTTTCCTGAAGTTCAGAGAGTATCTTTATGATCATTGCTTTAAGTTCCTTATTGGGCATATTGCTTATTTCTATTTTGCCTGTTATTTTGTCCTGCTGTGATTTTGTCTTGTTCTTTCATTTGGGATATGTTTCTCTGTCTCCTCATTTTGTCTACCTATCTATGTCTGTGTATGAGGAAAGTCAGTTATGTCTTCTGCTCCTGAGGAAGGGGCTTCATGAAGAAGAGGTCCTGCAGTGCCCTGCAGTGCAGTGTTCCCTATTTACTAGAACCTGGCACTTCAGTGTGTTGCTTGTGTCCTGCTATGATGTCTGAATAGCTTTTCCTTTAACTCTAAACATCTGCACTGACTCTCTGCCTCTTGTTGGCTGTGCTTGCTCTCTGTGATGTTAGTAACACCCTGTCAGTCTTTCTCTGAGAGGGCATGACTGCTAGGAGGGCTGGAGGAAGGGTGATGGTATTGGCAAAATCTGCACTGAGCCACTACTTCTAGGCTAGATCCCACATAGCATGGTGGTGTCAAGGTGATGGCTTGCTTCTGCAATGAGAGTAGCTGGGGCATGTGGCATCTGTGTGTGGAGGCTGGGCAGGATGTGCCCATTGTGTTAGCAAAATTTACACTGAGCCACTAGTCTTAGGCCAGATCCTCATGAAAGTGATGGTGATTGGGGGCACAACACCACACAATGAGGGTGGCCGGGTCAAGTGGCATCTTTGCATGAGTCAGTTGGGTGTAGTCTGCAGCAGTGGCTGGAGGTGGGTGATTTCCATTTGTGGCAGCTGGGTGGAGAACATCTTGTGTTAACAAAATTTGTACTGGGCCAAGGCTGGCAGGCTTGGAGTGGGCAAGTCCACCATAAGTCCATAACTTATGGGCGGGTTTACTGCTAGCAGGTTAGATAGCAAGTGTCTGTGCAACACCGTCTCCCACAGGTCACCCTGCATTTATGCTGGGGGGTAGGGGAGGAAGATGGGGACTGCCAGCTTCTTTGTTCCAGGAAAAGTCCCCCAACATGCTCCTAAATCAGTATAAATAGATCTCCCTCTTATTTGCCCCAGGGGTTATGCAAACTGCTGCTTCTGTGTTACCTCTTCTCAGGCTGATGTCTCTCTAAGGCGAAGACCCAGCCCCTCTGATCTTTAAGACCAGAATTTATGGGGATTAATTTTCTTGTGGGTTCCCAGGTGCTTTCCTCTCTCAGTATCCACAGCTCCCTTCCACCTGGGGGCAGCTCCCTACCACTGTTTCTGCCCTTCTTAACCTTTCTGATGTGGCTTCTTAACATTTAGTTCTGGAGTTTGTTCTGCCAGTCTGTGGATCCCTCTCCAGTTTATTTACTCAGATGTGAGTAATAGTCACCATCTTCCCAGACTCTTTGACTTAATCCCTTTTCATTCATGATTTCGTTTAGGTCTCTTTCAGCTCTATACCTAAGATTTGGCTACGTTTCTATGACTTATAGTTAAGATGAGGTATCTCTTCCAGCTGACAATGAGAATCAATTGTGGGGTTTTTGACACTTGACTCATGTTTGCTTAGAGACTTGCAGCTATGTTTGGAGAGGAAATTTTGTACTTCCTTACCTGTCACTGAAACCAATGTAAGGATGGTCTCTGCTAGATTCCACAGCAACCACTGGCCACACAGGAAGGAGGCAAGGTTTTACTTAGCAATTACAGTGTTTCTGATCCTACTAGGTCTACTATTCATCTCACTTCAGAGGTAGGAATTTTATGATGAGGAGGACTAGAAAACCCACAACAAATAAACCCTCCAGGGTAAAAAGAGTTGTCTCTGACTCTAAGATCTCATCACAATGAATAACTCTGATATATAACATATTTTTATATAACTTTTCCCCTCTGATTTTAGACTTTAAGCTTTTAGACCATGTCTTATTCCCTGTATTTCTTGCACCTTAATATATAAGGCGATAGTATATATCAACCCACAGAAGACACCTAATAAATATTTTGAATGCATAAATGTCTTATAATCCAAAAATTATTTCTTGGCTTCTTTGGTAGAGGAGATTGTACAGATTGGTAGGAGAGCAGAAAGGGTTCTTTCATTTGGCATGGAGATTTTTCTACATGCTGAATATGAAGGTTAGAGTGGAGTTTTTATCTGTGCTTCCAGGCCTTGACTGTATCTGTGATACAACTGCTGCCTTTCAGCATGCTGTAACAGGCCCTGGCAAAGGCAGTGAAAAATGTAATGAAAATAACAAGCCCAGAAGGAGCTTAAGGAAACTAACTCAAATAAATAACTCCACAACCGGCAAGAAGTTATAACTCAATCAAAGTGAAGCACACTAATGAATGTGATAAGGAGGATAACTGAAAAAGAACAGACCCACAGTCTCTATGGTTTGAACATTTTAGATAGAAAAAAAGGCCAAATCTAGAAGATAGTCTGCAACCAATAATCACAGTGGCAGCTTCCTTTATGAGAAATAAAATAGAATGCCTATTATCCCTTAAAATGTACATTAAGTTACATTCTGTCAATGAATTGTATTTGATAATGGAATTAGAAAATTTTACAAAATTATGTACAATAATGAGATTTATTTTTTTCAGAAAGAGTAGCTATTATTTTTACATTTATTAGTGAATTCCTTTTTTTCTCCAGCTGCCGATTTATTAAGCTTTTATTGTGAGACAGAGGTAGATGACTAAGATTAAACTTTAGTTTACTAGATAAATAAAAGTAGTGTAAATAGTCTTGATCCCACTTAGTGCTTTCAGCACATTTTACCCTTCTAATCCTTTCTTCTGTGATTTTTCAAAGAATGCTTGATTTGTGAACCAATTGTATCATGGTGTCAAGTAGAATAGTATTTACCAGGTAATGAAAATCTTACTGGTATGGAAGATGAATATTTGACGAATTATTGTAAGTCCTCCAAACTTGCTTTTCCCCAAAATTTTGTATTATAAAAATTTTCAAACCCACAGAAGAGTTAAAAAAAATACAATCAATACTTATGTGCTCTTCACCTGGATTCAACAAATGTCAACATATTGCCATATTTGCTGATATCTCTCATATATATTTTTTCTGAAACATTTAAAGTAGATATTAGGCATCTTGCCACATATTTAAATGTGTGTCACCAAAAAATAAGGAACTTCTCCAAAATAACTAAAACTTAATGAAAATTAATGTATTATAAAAGTATCATCAAATGTCCAATTGTTCCAAAAATTTTCTTCACAACTTTAAAAAAAATAGCAAAATGGGATCTTACCAATGTTTTAAACTTAGTTTTTTAAAATTCAATTTTATTTTTTTTTCAGTGTTCCAAAATTCATTGTTTATGCACCATACCCAGTACTCCATGCAATACGTGCCCTCCATAATACCTACTACCAGGCTCACCCAACTTCCCACCCACCTCCCCTCCAAAACCCTCCATTTGTTTCTCAGAGTCCACAGTCTCTCATGGTTTGTCTCCCCCTCCGGTTTCCCCCAACTCACTTTTCCTCTCCATCTCCCCATGTCCTCCATGTTATACTCCTTATGCTCCACAAGTAAGTGAAACCATATGATGATTGACTCTCTCTGCTTGACTTATTTCACTCTGCATAATCTCTTCCAGTCCCGTCATGTTGATACAAAAGTTGGGTATTCATCCTTTCTGATGGAGGCATAATACTCCATTGTATATATAGACCATATCTTTATCCATTCATCTGTTGAAGGGGATCTTGGTTCTTTTCCTGATGCTGGCTAAGGTTTGAGAACAACTGATCTAGAACAATTTCTGGTAGGTGTCATGAAGTAAGAAAGTCTTAGAAAAGAGAATGGAGGATAGTTTTCAGATTAGGTAAGGGGAGAAAAGGTAAGTGGAATGATGAGCAGATGCTTAGCTAGATACCACTGCTAGGGGGAGGGAGCCTGAAATATTGTCCTCTATTGGGAGGTGACAATAAGGAAACCACTCTTCAATTATATTTTAATTATTTGCATCAAATGGTGTTACTTTCACGCTCATTGATGTTGTGAGTTTTTTGGTGCACTTGAGGATACCTTTTAATCCACAGAAAAGATTATCAGAATGTTTTATTTTTTATTTTAATAACTAACATTATTAAAACTACATTAAAAAAACACAACAACCTGATTTTTTCATAAGTCTCTGGGTTCTACTCACAAGTGGTATTGTTCCACATATAAGTATTGCAAATGTTAGCAATTGTTTTTAAGAACAAGATACCTTGAATGTTTGGTTTCATTTACAAATTTAACATCCTTCCAGTTAGCAAAAATTTAGTGGGCCAATGTTTAAACATTTAATATTTACTTTGTCTCTTTTTAGATCTTCAATCTTCTACCTAGGCAAAATCTTTCTAAATGATAAATAATCTTATACATTTAGTAAGATTCTTATAGCCTATTATAAAGGTGTTTTCATAAATTTTTTAAATTTCAATTTAGGGGTCCCTGGGTAGTTCAGTGGGTTAAGCCACTACCTTTAGCTCAGGTTAAGATCTCAGGGTCCTGGGATCGAGCCCTGCATCAGACTCTCTGCTTAGCAGGGAGCCTGCTTCACCCTTTCTCTCTCTGACTGCCATCTTTGCCTACTTGTGATTTCTCTCTCTATCAAATAAATAAATAAAATCTTAAAAATTTTTTTCAATTTAACTCTTTAAGTCAAATAATTAGACTTTCTAAGTTAGAGTTATTTTTTAAAAACCAAACTCCTATAAACATTATGAAAATATAAAATATCAAACAAATTACTTTTTACCTGAAAAAAGTTATAACCGGGAAATTTAATACTATAGTTTTGATTCTTTTAAATCTTTCTGGGTATACCAAAACCTTTTTTTTTTTAAACTAGGCTCAATGCTCAGAGTAGAGCACAATGTGGGATTTGAACTCATGACCACAAGATCAAGACATGAGCTAAGATCAAGATTTGGATGCTCAACTGACTGAGCCACCCAGGGCCCCTGGATGTGCCAAATTCTAAATCCTCCTGAGGTTAAAAGATACATTTACCACTTGAGAAACACTGTGATCATATCAACTATGAGGATATTTAGACCTGATAGGTTAACCATGATGGTGACTATTTCTTATTCGTAACTAAAATGGGACTTACTGCATAATCGTTTTCAGTCACTTAGTTATCATTCCATTTCTCAAATAGGTAGTCATGGGCCATGAACCTGAATTCAAATTATACATACTATAACAATATATTTCCAAACTTTTGACTCAACATATAGAAGGAAATGAATATATTTCACACAGTGCAGACACACACACACAATTGCTGGACCCAACCCACAAAATAGATTTCATGATATATTAATAAGCAATTCCCATTTGTGAAAGGCTTCACAATACTTTACCTTTCTGTCCATTCAAAGAAGACTTCCAGAGTGATCACTTAATAGAATTTGCATTTTAGGACTCTGCTATGGGCTGACTTATGTCACCTCAGAATTCAGATGTAGCAGTCCTAACCCCCATGTGACTATATTAAAGAAAGAGCTTTTAAGGAGGCGATTAAGGTTAAATGAAGTCATAAGCATGGAACTTCAATGTATAGAATTGATATCCTTATAAAAAAGGAAAAAACACCAGGATCTTTCTCTCTCCATCATGTGAGGACATAGAAAAGTCCTGTCTGCAAACTAGGCAGAGAGCTTTCACCAGAAGCTGAAGTTTGATTTTGGACTTTTCAGCTTCCAGAGCTGTGAGAAAATAAATTTCTCTTGTTTAAGCCAGTGAATCTATAGTAGTTTGTATGGCAACTGGAACTACTGAGATAGAATCTGTTAAAGTTATGCAAGTGCAAAAATTAATGGGATTTGTATTTTCTTATTTTGAGGGGGTCTGTAACTCGTAGGAGTCCTGTTTTTAAAAATGAATTTGATTTAATTGTGAATATTTTATATAAGCTAGTCTGACTTGCAATCATAATTTAGGAAACTATTTTACTAACATCCATCTGGGTCTAATTTTTTATTATGTCTGAATTATGTCTATTTTTAAGACCATAGAGAGGTGTCAGTTTTGGAGAATGTGCTTAGTGTGAGTACACATTCCGGGAGAGTAACTAGCCTATTTCAAGAAAATCAATTTAGATGGAGTTGACAGAAGTCAGGTTAAATCTTGGGAAATGGAATGAGCAGCAGTGATATGGTTTATCCACCTTCCTCACTACAAGGCAGTTCTTTTTTTTTTTTTTTAAGATTTTTATTTATTTATTCGACAGGCAGAGATCACAAGTAGGCAGAAAGGCAGGCAGAGAGAGAGGAGAAAGCAGGCTCTCCACGGAGCAGAGAGCCCGATGCGGGGCTCGATCCCAGGACCCTGGGATCACGACCCGAGCCGAAGGCAGAGGCTTTAACCCACTGAGCCACCCAGGCGCCCCTACAAGGCAGTTCTTTTAATTGCAGAGAAAGTTTGGAGGCAAGGTGAACGGTTCTGGGTCAGGAGCAGACTCATCTTTGGGATCCAAAATATCATTTAAGGTGGCCTTAATTTTTCCTTAAACATAGACAGGGGCACCCTCCAACCTACTGTGTCAGGAGACAGAAGGCTATTTATGAACTTTTTACCACTAATGCACCTGCCATGCTATCCAATTGGGTTCTATTTGTTCTGGAGGAGAGGCCAGGAAGGCACAGAGAGGGTGGGACTGAGATTATATAGGAATGACAGATGTGCATGGGTTTCTTTTCTTGACCCAATCCCTTCCTTTGGGAGGGAAATTGAGGTAAGACAGGAAAGGAAGAACCTTTGTTATAACAGTGACTTGCTGGTGTTAGTATCAACATGAAACAAGTATGTTGAGATCTTGTCCTACACGTGCTTCACTCAGAAGACAGAAGGTCATGACTTATGACCTGAATGACCTTACTTCCCTTTCATGAAGGGAATGGGAACAATTGAAGAGGAAAAGAAATTGGGATCAACATATTGCAAGAACATTTGATAAGGGGAGGGAGAACAGAAAGGAGGGATTTCCAGGCTATCCCTCTATCTTAGATGGATTCAAGAGACTGGTGAAAAGTGAAAGGCCATTTTGTATCATTCTTAGAAGCCATTACATTCCTAATGATCTGGTGGGGAGATTTTCTTTCTGATCATAGTTTCTTTCTACTCTTCCAGGTAGTAAGTAGTAGCTTCTATATGTACAAAGGAGATTGCTATTGATGAGCCTTCTCTAAAACACGACAAAGTGTTACCTAGCATTAAAATATTTTCTTCTCAAGTGAAAAAAAAAAAAAAAAGGAAAAACCACAGTTTTCTTCTAAGCTGTTTCAAGAAATGTTCAAAAGTGAGAAAAACAGTAGATAGAGTCATTCATAAAAAAAATTACTCCTGGAGACAGGACTCTTAACTATGACAGTGTGAAAATTACCATTAAATGTTGGTCAAGAGTATAAAACAGAAGTAGGTATTTAATAAGCTCCAAGAATATCAAATGTGTAGATTAGAGGGGCCTGGGTGGCTCAGTTGGTTAAACATCTGACTTTGGCTCTGGTCATGACCTCAGGGTCTTGGGATCCAGCCTAATGCTGAATCTTGGGTAGGACTCTGTGCTCAGCAGGGAGTCTACTTTTCCCTATTCCCCTGCCCCTTCCCCTGCTCATGCGCTCTCTCTCTCTGTCTCTCAAATAAGTAAATAAAATCTTTAAAAGAAATAAAAGATGAAAAATACATGTGTAGATTATATGGCAAGGTAAGGCAATAATTTAAAATTTAGCATCTTCTCCATAATTTATCCCCTAATGATTCTTCTTGCACTTGTTTTTACTACTCTCAAATCTACATTGCCAGGCACACCTTTCTAGTAGCTGTCCACTGGACATCTCAACAATGGCTGTTCCAAAGTTACCACAGGCTCAATATGTACACTTTGCTATACTTCTTCCTCTTTCCTGAAACTGCTTTTCAAATTGCATGTCCTGCTTTAGTTGGCTGAGTAAGAAACTTGACATGCAATCAGTTATCAAGTCTTATCCTTCGTATCTCTTATGTCTACCTCCTCCTGTCTAGCTTCGGCATCAGCACTAGGTTAGCCTCATTGCCTGGGCAATTAAAATAAGCCCTTAGCTCATCTCTGTGGCTCTAGTCAGCTAGTCTCTAATCCATGATTGCAACCAGAGTAATCTTTCTAAAAAAGCAAATCTCATCACTCTCTCCAGGGCTTATAATTCTTCACTAGCTCCTCATTGACTGATGGATAGAGTCCAAACTTCTAGTTTGCCAAACCAGTCTCTTATCTCTCTAACCTGATTGATTGCCATATCTTTGCCCCTGGAGTTATGCTTCAGTCAACCTGAATTTCTTCAAATTCCCCTAATGGGCTAGTGAAAGTGCTCCTTAGGAGTTAAAGAGGTCTCAATGAAAAGCTTTCTCTTTTTTGTTTTAATTTAATGATTATCTTTAAAAATAATATAAGCATATTTTGAATCATCTAGATCAGTGTTTTTCAAACTTTAGTATGCATAGGAATCACTTGGAGATCTTGTAAAGGATCTGACTAGTAAGTGCTGTAGGCTCAAGGCATTTCTAACAAGATCATAGGTAATGGCAATGGTGCTACCCTGTGGACCACATTGCGGGTAATAATGATCTAAATGACCACTTTCCAGTGGACTACTACCACAAAATTCTCTCATTGTCATTGACACTGACATAAATGAATAAAGAAGAGAAGCAGACAATATTTTTTAAATTTTATGTATATATATGTTTATGTGTTTATTTAAAGTACATTTTTACTGAAGTATAATTATCTTTTTATTGGAGTATAATTGATATACAGTATCCACATGGTTTCCGATGTACATCACAGTGATTTCATATTTTCTGTCTTTTGATTGAAATATAATTGATATACAATTTCCTATTGCTTTCAGATATGCACCATACTGATTTTATATTTTTATACATTAAAAAAAGATCACAATAAGTCTAGTTACCATCTGTCACCACACAAAATTATTACAATTTTATTTATTATAGTCCCTATGCTGTACATTTATATTTTCATGACTTATTTATTTTATAACTGGAAGTCAGTGCCTCTTAATCCCCTTCACCTTCAGTGCCTGCCCTCCTCCAATTATCTTTCCCTTCTGGTAGCCAACAGTTTGTTTTCCATATATATGAGACTGTTTCTGTTTTGTTTATTCATTTGTTTTGTTTTTTATATCCCTCTTATAAGGAAAATCATATGTATATATATACATATATATATCTCACATCTTCTTTATATATATATAAACATATATTTTTATATGTATCTCACATCTTCTTTATATCTTAACTTAATATCACATATATATATGAATATCACCCAGCAGTTTAAAAAAAGAATGAAATCTTGCCATTTGGGACAATATAGATGGACATAAAGGTCATTATACTAAGTGAAATAAGTCAGAGAAAGATAGATACCATATGATTTTTATATATATATATATATATATCTCACATCTTCTTTGTACATTCATCTTTTGATAGACACTTAGATTGCTCTCATATCTTGACTATTGTAAATAATGTTGCAATGAACATAGGAGTGCATACATTTTTTCAAATTGTTGTCTCTGTTTTCTTTAGATAAATAGCCAGAAGTGGAATTGCTGAATCATGTGGTAGTTTATTTTTAATTTCTTGAAGAACCTCCATACTGTTTGCCATAGTGGCTGCATCAATTTACATTCCCACCAACAGTTCACAAGGTTCCTTTTTCTCCACATCCTTGCCAACATTTGTTATTTTTTGTCTTTTTGATAAGACCCAATCTGATAGTGTGAAGTGATATCTCATTGTGGTTTTGATTTGCATTTCCCTGATGAAGAGTGATATTAAGCATCTTTTCATGTGCCCATTGCCCATATGTCTTCTTTGGGCAAATGTCTGTTCAAGTCCTCTGCCCATTTTTCAATTTGGTTGTTTATTTTTTGGTAGTAAGTTGTAGATGTTCTTTATATATTTTGAATATTAACTCCTTATCAAATGTATGATTTGTAAATATCTTTTCCCATTCAATAGGTTGCCTTTTTGTTTTATTGATGGTTTTCTTTGCTGTGCAAAAGCTTTTTAGTTTAAGGTACTTCCATTTGTTTATTTCAAACTCAATATTTTAAATGATACATTCATTACAAATGAAGACCAAATGATGTCACAACTTGCTATATGAATAAAGATCTGGCAATGTTTCTAGTAAGATGTTGAAAGAATTAGTCATCATTTAGCCTAAAGTAGTACAGGCATGTCAATTTCAAAAGTTTCATAACAATAGAGACAACATTTTTTCAGCAAGAAATATCACTCATACCATTAAATTCATATTGTTATTTGGAATAATATTAGTTTTGTGTTTTTCTTTATAATTAATTTGTCCATGTGCTTGTTTTTGTAATTATAGAATAGCTACAAACATTATAGTTTATACCTAGTGTTACATTTCTACACAGTTAAGAAAACAATTTAAATTGATTCTAACATACAAAAGAAATTTAACATTTTATAAGAGGTCTAAACACTTACAAGTTTGAGAAACACTGGACTAAGCCAAGCCATGCCTTTTTGCCTTTACTTCTATGGTCTTCTCTGCTTGGAGTACCCTTCCCTAATCTCTTAACAACATTGCCACCTTGCCATGTCCACTTAATAAACAGTTGCTTTTCCCAATGGCTCCTTTTCAGAGATCCATAGTCAACTTAATAATACAACCATGCTTTATCCTTTCTTTCATAAGATCTATGTAACACTTTGCTGCACACTTACCTGTGTGTATTTGTTTGCTTTGCTGGCTGCCTCTTCTATCCCAATGACAAAGGCCTTGTCTTCTTTGTCTTCTTTATATCTGTTCAGTGCTTAGCATAACATACTTGTTCAATAAATGTTTCTGAATGCATGAATGGATATAAAACTTGGCTTGCTCCTTCCTGGAGAGAAAAAGTATATTCATACACCATGTGTTCACATTTGTGGGTGAAAAAAATTAACATTATAAAATAATTGTAATATTCTTTTACATATAATTTAACTCAATAAGGTAATTCAAAAGCTTTACTTGTCTTCTAGAGAATTTGCTGAAAAGTCTGTATTTTTACTAATTTTCCAGAGATCTGCTTGTTGAGGTTAAAGCTCAGACAGTTTTCAAACAATGTGAAAGGAACATTGCGATTACATTTTGGTTGATACATCATCAAAACTAAAAATAGAATGGAAAGATTGAGAAAACTTTACTCGAATCTCTAGCCAAAGTATGGTTAAATATGGGTGAGCTGGAATTGTGGTTTCCAACTTTCAGTTACGCAGGATAAATTCTGTAACTTATGGGGTTTCCCGGCCCTGATTTACCCTTAGTTTGGTGTTGCCACCCAATTTTGGTTAGCACCTTCACTGGAGCTGGAAGAGAGAGTTCAGTTTGCCTTTAAGGAAAGGACAAAATCTGAAATATATTTGGCTTTATTTGATAGCAAGACTGATATGTTTGCCTATGTATGGAAAGAGGCCCATTTCCTAATAATACCCTCTTTGAATTGACCAGAATGTTGGACAGTGTGGGATTGGGATTGAGGTTCAAGTTGGGATGAGGAGCTGGAGACCCAAAATGTGTTCCATACAGTTTTGTACCTGATAAACAAACATGACTGTAATGCTGTGCAAATACTGTTTGAGAGAAAGTCTTGGAGCAAAGTTGTGTGACACAGTACAGATTTTTATTTTAAGTTTTTATTTTATGGGCATGGCTGCTACCACTTCATTATCAGAGGAAGATTCTTTTGAACAAAGAAGCTATAGAACTTTGTACACCTCAATGGTTTTGGAGGAAATTAATTCATTTATGAATTTGAACATTTCTATACTTAGAATAAACAAGCTAAGAAGGGGATTTTTCTTTCAACTCTTTCAGAGTTATGTATTTTATTCTCTAGCAGTATCAAACTATACTGCAAATTTACCTTGATTCTCTCTCTTTTTTTTAAAAGTAGGTTCTATGCCCAACCTGGGACTTGAACTCACAACCCTGAGATTGAGAGTCACACACTTTACTGAGCCAGCCCGTTGTCCTTCATCTTGATTTTCCTGTCTCCTTCTGGACTTCTCTTCCTGGAATGCTCATCCCCATGTGTGATGGTTAATTTTACAATAACTTGATGTGCTAAGTGATACCCAGATGGCTAGTAAAATGTTTCTAGGTGCATCTGTGAGGGTATTTCTGGAAGAGATTAGCATTTGAATTGGTGAACTGAGTAAGCAGATGGCCGTTCACAATGTGGGTGGACATCATCTAATCCATCAACGGCCTGAGTAGAACAAAAAAATTGGATGAAGGGTGAACTTGCTGTCTCTGAGCACTTGTCTCACTGCCCTTAGACTTTGGCACTCCTGCTTCTTAGTCCTCAGATTCAGTTAATACTTATTCAATTACCCTCTTCTCTCTTCCTCTCTTTTCCCTCTTCCCCTTCTCAGGCCTTGGGACTTAACACTGAATTACATCATCAACCCTCCTGGTTTTCCAGTTTGCAGATGGTAGATTATAGGACTTCTTAGCCTCCAAATCACATGAGCCAATTCCTATAGTAAATCTCTACATATATCTTATTGGTTTTCTTTCTCTGGAGAAGCCTGACCAATAAACTATCTGAGAAAAAATAACTTTTAAAGATTTATTTAGTTATTACTTTAGAGATGGAAAGAGAGAGAGAAAAAGAGAGGGTCAGGGAAGGGGCAGAGGGAGAGACTCTACCAGCAGATTCCCCACTGAGTGTGGAGCTTGTTGCGAGGCTAGATCTCATGACCAATGTGATCATGACCTGAGCTGAAACTAAGAGTCAGTTGATTAACCAACTGAGATATCCAGGTGCCTCCTAACCCCACCCACTGCCACCAAAAATCTTAAAAAACAAAACAAACAAACAAACAAACAAACAAAAAAACAGGAAAAAACCCCCAAACAAAAAAACAAACCCTACCCAGATATTTCCTTCAAAAACTTCCCACCCATCCCCAGGGAGAGTTATCCACTCTCTCCCATGGACTAGCTTACATCTTGTACAGTCTTCATAGAGGTACTTAGTGCACAACATTCTATTTGTTTACTTGATCCCAATGGGGAAGGAGCTCATAAACATAGACATGTAGAATCTCAAACCCAAGAGATGTGGTTTCAAACCTTCCTTCTCCATATAGCCAAGTAGAGAAATTTCTCTTTTGTATATTTCACAGATTGGTTTTCCATTGCTAACTCTTCTCTTTGGGAATAGGATATTAATGAATGTGTATGTTTACTTTCTCACCCAGTTTCCATCACACTGTGAGTATGTGTTCAAATTATTCATTATGTTGAGTTAAATTAAATGTGGATTCTTCTTATTGTACCAACATTCTCTTCTGTGTTTCACACACAGGACCTTAGTGTGAAATTACAGACTCTTTTCCATTTGGTAAAGAGGAAAAAACACAGACTAAAAACAGATTTTCCCTGTTTATTTTCTGATGTGTCAGAAAATTGTCCAACCCACATGTCAGAGAAGAAGGGTGATTTAACATCACTGTATTTTACTCTCCAGCATTGTACATATAAAGGAATTGAGCTACTCTTTCAGACTTTCTTTTCCTCAATGCCATTGCTCTACCTGTAGACTGTGTATGTTTCTAAATGGGGTTCTATCCTGGGAATCCTATTTTTTGAGACAGATATCTAAACCACAATCTGCATTCTGAACATCTTAAATGCCTACGCACTAACCACAGCTGTTTGTTTATTCCATTTCAACAGGGACAAATATAGTCACTAATTTTTGCCTTTTAAGGTAACAACCAGTTTAATACTAGAAGTGGAAGGGAAGCTATCATAGTGCTAGAAGAAATAAAAATATAAAATATCATAGCAGTCTCTGTTCTCTGAATATTCACATTGGCAACTAAAACAATGTTTATACAAAATTATTTAAGAAAATAGGAGCAATTCTGTGATAAAAATATACCTAAATGATTACTTTTTTTTAAGGCAGCTTTTGAAACTTTATCATGTAGTGTGGTTTATCAGAGCTCAGTTGTATTGTATTTACCCAAAGATTATTGCCAGAAATTCAGAGTACTCTCAGGAGAAAAGCTCCTCTCTTATTTTGGTTATGGGATATGACTGGATGTCATGTAATAAGTATATTCATATTTATCAAGTGACCCCCACATGGTACAGTCCAGACTATATTTCTCTAACAAAAATTTTTATTCATGATAATTTTGGAGGCCAACATAGTATTCCCTGAGTGATAGTTATACCTTAGTTTTGTACAAGTCTTTATACTCTGCACATTTTGTCTTTTAACCATCTGCATCCAAACCCTTTCAATTACAAGTGACAAAAACCAACCTGAACTAGTGCAAGCATTAAAGGGAAATCTTTTCGGTGGAGAGGGCTTGATTGAAGATACCAGGAGTAGATCTGACTTTAATCATGGTAGGATTAAGATGGTTGTTTTTTTTTTGTCTGTAACTCTCAGCTCAGTTTTTCTGACAACTCAGTCAATTAGCTTTTTGGCCTCACATGTTTCTTAGGGCTTGCCATTTTACAGAAGTGAATCTCTGTGTGTCCACAGAGCAAAGCTCACAAAGGAACTTTCAATTAGCTTTTGTGGGTCATGTGCCCATCTCTGGATCCATCACAGCAGAGAAAGGATTGAGGTGTTCTGATTGGCCAGATTGCTGTCACCTGCTAAACCCTGTATTCTGACTGGTGGTGCTCTCAGAATTAACTATTGTATTGGAACAGTATGGGGCAGTGAGGTGCAGTTTCTGAGGGAAAAAAGAATGCTGAGAATTTGACAACAGATGTCTGTTTTGTTTGTTTGCCTTATTTTAGAGACTCAAAAAGAGATTGATTTGACTAAATTCACAGAGTTACTAAGTAGCTAAACCAAATCCTCTAATCTCTTTTGTTCCTATCACTGATATTTGGACAAAAGAACAGATTTACCACTTAAAAAACTTCTTTCTCCCCCATGAAAGGGACATTTAGATGGGCACACAAAATTATCATTTCAAAATGAAAGAGTAAGTTGGTACACTTTATGACCTAGGAAGAAATCTGGACTATTTTGTAAGTGGTTGCAAATAACAAAAACTCATTTTAAATATAGTACAGTATTATAAAAAAGTAACATCAAATGTACAAAAATTTTGATCACCTTTTTATTTATTGGAAATAACATTCTGTAAAAAAATAATGATATTTTCAAGTTTTACTGTTGACATCTCTTTTTAGAGAGAGAGAGAGAGAGCACTTGCGTGTGTGGGAGCAGAGAGTGACAGAGCAAGGGAGAGAATCTTAAGCAGGTTCTATGCACAGCACAGAGCCCATGTGGGGCTCAGTCTTACAACCCTGAGATCATAACCTGTGGTGAAATCAAGAGTTGGATGCTTGGGGCACCTGGGTGGCTCAGTGGGTTAAAGCCTCTGCCTTAGGCTCAGGTCATGAACCCAGGGTCCTGGGATCAAGCCCCACATCGGGCTCTCTGCTCAGCGGGGAGCCTGCTTCTCCCTCTCTCTCTGCCTGCCTCTCTGCCTACTTGTGATCTCTGTCTGTCAAATAAATAAATAAAATCTTAAAAAAAAAAAAAAGTTGGATGCTTAGCTGACTGAGCCACCAACACCACCAGGAGAAAAACAAAACAAAACAAAAAACCTCACAACAACACTTAAAAAATAATACAAGTTACTTTTTATTTTAATTTTTTACGGAGAGAGACACAGTGAGAGAGGGGACACAAGCAGGGGGAATGGGAGAGGGAAAATCAGGCCACATGGCGAGCAGGGAGCCCGATGCAGGGCTCCATCCTAGGATCCTGGGATCATGACCTGAGCTAAAGGCAGACACTTAACTGCTGAGCCACCCAAGCACCCCTACGGTGTACTTTTTAAAAAAGACTTTATTTATTTGAGAGAGAGCACAAGCAGGGGGAGGGACAGAGGGAGAGGGAGAAGCAGACATCCCACTGAGCAGGGAGCTCTATTTGGGGCTTGATCCCAGTACTTTGGAGTCATGACCTGATCCCAAGACAGACACTTAACCAACTGAGCCATCCAGGTGCCCCAATGCAGTGTACTCTTAAAAATACTATTGCATTGATCTCATTTTGTCATAGATATTTTTCTGGGTTATCTAGGTGGGATAGCAGAGGGAGTTGGATCAAAATGACACAGGGGGAAGGGCGGAATCAAATAAAGAGAACAGCTTTTTTGTTAAAGGGTGGTAGCTTCATGGATGTTCGGTGACAATGGAGACCCAGATTCAGGAGATCAAAGGCAATCAATAATAGAGGTCAAGTGGTATCTGGTCATAAAGCTAAGTATACACACTTGACTTACATTGTCTGCTCCTGGACACAAGAAGAAACCCAGTGGCTTGTTCTTCCTCAATTCCCAGAATCTCCAAAGTCTAATTATCAAGAAATATTTAAATATTCAAATTTAACACATTGATCATTGCATAATTTTACCATTAATTTTTCTTGCTTTATAAAATTTCCCAACAAGCTTCAGAAGCATCAAGATATAGCTTGAAGAAATTTAGAGAAGTTAAAAGTGAAATCTGAAAAAGTCACTGAAAGTAGTTTTGTGAAGAAATAACAGATAAGAACACCAGTTTTAGGTGAATTAAAAAAAAAATGCAACTCCCTGAAGTAGGTACAATGTTGATTGTAAAGAAAAATGAGTTAGACCTTATGGAAAACCTTATTAACAAAACAAACCAGGAGAAACTGTAAACATATAGTTTTAGGGAAGCAAATTCATGTATCATTTATCTTTAGGTCTGACAGAAAAAAACCGACCATAACTTAGAAATATTCCATAAGCAACAAAGATTTCTGACCACATAATTAAGAGGATTTTTAAAAAGATAGCCTCATAGGGGTGTCTGGGTGACTCAGTGGGTTAAGCCTCTGCCTTCGGCTCAGGTCATGATCTCAGGGTCCTGGGATCGAGCCCCGCATCGGGCTCTCTGCTCAGCAGGGAGCCTGTTTCCTCCTCTCTCTCTCTGCCTCTGCCTACTTGTGGTCTCTGTCTGTCAAATAAATAAATAAAATCTTTAAAAAAAAAAGCCTCATATTTAAAATAGTTTTGTGACTTTTTACTATGTAGATGGGGCAATGTTTTTGGTGTTAAGGAAAATGGCAGGTGAAAATTTAAAAATGGAACCCATGTTGAAAGTACATAGGAGAGAAACCTGAATGGGAAGTCATCAGAGAAGGAGAAAAACCATGAGAGACTCTTAAGTATAGGAAACAAACTGAGGGTTGCTGGAGGGGAGGTGAATGGAAGGATGAGGTAACTGGGTGATGGGCATCAAGGAGGGTACATGATGTCATGAGCACTGCGTTTTATACATAACTGATGAATTATTGAGCTCTACCTCTGAAACTAATAATGTACTATATGTTGGTTAATTGAATTTAAATTAAAAAAAGAAAATACATAGTATTTTCAAAATCAATTTGGGAAAATACACTGAGCCCATGTTGTCCATAAAGATCTGACAATGTCTAAAAGTTGATATTCAGCAATAAATAACAGATGTGTTGGTTTAAATGTTTTAAAAATCTCTATGAATATAACAACTTTAAATAAGAAGTGGATATTTTACACTAATCTTGGTTATTTTGTCTTCTGTTTATCATCACTCTTTCTAAAATACTTCTGAAATATTTTACTTTTTAGAAGCTGATGGTAGTCTGTGGCAACTCTTCTTGTGTAAATCAAATCAATTTCTTTTTTCAAAATCAGGAAGGATAAAAATGAATAATGCCAAATGTTAAAAAAAAAAAAGTTTAACATCTCAATCTCATCCTTGGATTTTCACTTGCATTCTGTTACAGCCAGGTAGTTCTCTGCTGCCTAAAGCCATGCTGCTCAGTCAAGCAGCTGGGTACTGACTGACAAATAGAGCAAGTGGCACACCTGGAAAGGGTCTATGTGAGAGGCATTGGCAGAGGGATCCTGACAAGTACGCTCACCTGTTGCTCAGTGCTTTTCTCTATATATTTTCAACTCTCCGATTTTCAGATAGGAAAAGAAGATTGCTGATCTCTACTGGATCACAGAATTGTCCAATAATTATTGATATAAATCACTATGGACTAACAAAAAATAAACTCTCATAGGCTTGTTTGTATTTCACCTGTCTGAAGAGCTCTATTGTCTAAGTGATGCAGGGAGAAACTTGTATGTAGTCTTACCATCTACTCATTCTATAAGCCATCTTAGAATTACAATGAAAAGATTGCATTCAATTTTACAAAACTGGTAAACATTTCAGGCTTACAGCTCATAAACAAACATGTTCATACTGGCATTTGTTTACAATTTAGACTAAAACTTAAGTGAAAATTCGCAATGACTGATTTATTTTGCAATAGAGGCTATTTTAAGACCAAGAGCCTACTAGTGTTTGAAAAGAAAACGTATGCTCATTGGTATCAACCAGATCCAACAGTTACAAACTTGTTTTTTTAATTGTCTTGTTTGGTAATCAGGTTTTGCCTCAACTATGATTCTCTAGTTTTTACTCCAGATTGACATAAAGACTGAGATTAAGGAAAATGATGTTTGTTTCTAGATGTCCTCTGTATGTCTTTGTGCTTCTATTTTTACCATCCATTTAAAAAAAAAGTCAGCTTTTCATGGCAGTTAACTAATTTTGAAACTTTTTCAGAGCTTAAAGTAAATAAGCTATATACATTTTAAAATTATTTTTATGGGCTTTGCCATTCTCTTTGATTTTAGCAGTTTTCATGAGAGTTTAAAGATAATAATGCATTTCAAGTAATACTACTTAATTATTATTACCTACTATTTATCCAATGATCTCATGATGGCTTATAAACACTCATTAATTGAGATTTACAAAACCCTGTGAAGTACAATGGCCAGGTTGTGTTAACTACTTAATTCTCTAAATGCTGCTTTGAAGTCTTTGAATATTTAACCAATGATTATGACTCTTGTTGCTATCCGGGAAACTTGAAGTGGATTCATTTTTTTCTTGTGCCAATGGTTTTCAGAGTTTCAGAAGTTTTTATTCATGATTTCTGGAAAGAACCAGAGGAAATTTGACTAAGTAATGTTGACTTTGAGTTGAAGCTATACCTTTAAGAGTATTGAGATTAGGGAGAAAGCGATATTGACATTTTCAGTCAGCTGCAACTATAGTAGTGATACACTTCATTATTCCTGCCATGGCATTTTCCACAGCAGTCAGCCTATAAGACTTCAAACTGTGGCCCACAGAGTACACTGATATTACAAAAATTTTATCATGAGCCTAGCACCTTCTTTCCACACATTCTATGATTCTCTTTCTTGACCTTTTTTCAAATTAAAAGTATAGAACAGAACTACGGGCTGGTAATCCAGAGGCCAAGAGGCTTGCAAGTATGTGACTTGGAAGGAATGAATTTCAATTTTAAAAAATTGTTTTCTATGCACAATGCAGGAAAAAATATCTATGTTACATAATACCTATCCTACTATTTCTCAATACTGTGGCCATTATAAAGGGAGAGTTTATATAGTTGTTCTCTTTTTGGAGTCTTCCTGCTTGGTTCATATCCATTCAACAAATATTTATTCAATGCCTAATATAAGTATTATAAAGAATCTTGATTAAATACAAGTTCTACCACTTATGAGGTATGTAGCCTTGGGAAAGTTATTTGACCTTATCATACTTCAGTTTTCTAATCTGTGAAATGGGGAAAAGAAAACTATTTACATTTTAGAGTTGTTTTGAAAATTTACATCCATCTTATTACAAATAGTCCAGTTTGATGCTAGTAAGATTTATTGAATTCCAGTCATTCTTAGAATTGAGATTTCAACCCAGGCAGCCAAACTTAAGATTCTTCCACTTAACTACTGTCCTACATTACCACCCACTAATAATAATACCTAAGAGCTTCATATGTATAATCTAATTTAACCCACACAAGAACCCCGTAAAATGAGAAACATTAATATCCCCACTTCACAGGACCCTCCTTTGAGTTCCTGAGTTAGCTTTTCTCAGAGAATTGAGTTTCAGCTCTGTGGCTCCTCTCTTCCAAACTTCAAATACTAATTGCCCCAATCTTTTCTCTTTGTACCCCTAGCCATTGAGGTGATAGGGCCTCCTGAAATTGCTAGCCGTATGTTACCTCAGAGACCTCTTTTCTTGTTTTCAATTCTCCAATAACTGATCAACCCCTCTGAATAAAATTTCTCTTTTGAAATACTGTGGGTTTTGTCTTCCTGATTTAACTTGGCCTGATTCTGTACTTAGTACCAAATGTGGTCACCCCAAAAACCTCACAAAGATGGTATTTTGGGATTGGCTAGGTCATGTTCCTTGACCTTGAATGCCATACTAAATTCACTGCCAGTGAGAGAGGGAATACTAATAATCCATGGCATGCAGTGCCAAGGGCCATCATAATTAACTTATCCCCTGTGGTTGACTGTGATGAAGTGTTAACTCAAGCAAATGTCCCACACTTTCTAACATAATAGTCCTTTACTTAGGTGGTATACGATTTGTTTAACCAATCCCCTATAAACAAGGAAATTTTCAATTTTTCACTATGATGATATAATAATAAACACATATACATTATATCCTTATATAGCATATACACATATCACTTTGTATGAGTATGAGTATTAGCATAATAATCATTTTATGATTTATAATAAATCATTAAAAATAATGGCTAATAGTATGGATAAGGTTACTTCTGGCAGTGGAATTATGAACTATTTTTATTTTCTACTTTATAATACTCTATTTCTGGTTTCCTCTCCAATAAGAACTTTTGTGATAAGAAAAAATGAAGTTGTCCCTATACCCCAATTAATGTTGTTAATGTTGCCACTATCACAGCACAAGTGTACTTTGCTGTGATTTAATAAGATTTACAGCAATTGTCAACTGTATAATAATCAAGAAAAGTCATTAAGTCAGCTGAAATGACCACTTTGATTCATTTGTTTGATCAATTCTTTCTCCTCAAGGGTGAAAGTAATTCTCAGATAATCTGAAATTAATTCATGGAATCATACAATCTCTACGCCGGAAGGGACTGTGAATGCCCTGAAGAAGACCTCCATGTTAATATTAAAATACACATGATGTCTATAATTTAATAAGTCACTAAATATATCATATGTTGAAAGTTAGGAAATCTTCAAGGCCCTCTATTCTTCTAACTTTTTTCTTAAGCAGATTCATCCAAAACAAAGTCTTCAATTATCAACTATCAAGCTAGCATTACTCAAATTTTTTTCTGCATTCTAGAATTTTCCTCTGATGTCCAGAAAGGTTTTTAAAAACTCAGGAATAAAGATTTGGACTGGAGGAAAAAGGTCATAAGCTCTATGTATAATAGAATTGGGTTAAGATTAAAGGTAGAAAGATATCGCTCCATATCTAGCCCCTGCAAAGGTAGAAAAGGATGCCTCAGTTGGGAGTGGAATGCAGGAGAGGAATAGGATATGATCTTAGATAAGGTACAGGCAGATAGATCTCACTGAATCCACTTATGATGTGGGGAGTGGCAGGGCATCAAATGGAGAACTCAAGATCAGGATATTGCCTGACTCATTGATGAACAGCAAGCATGGAAACCAGCCAAAGACTGCAGACTAGAGTATTCATTTGAGAAAGCACTGTGCATTCCCCAAAGAAATCATATTGGTTGTTTGATTCTTCCTCCCATTTTACAGAAGTTGAGGGTCCTCAAATGCACCATGTCAGTAGTGTAGGTGGTATGGAAAGACCCAGCATCAGTGATTTCAGGGTAGGAACAGAATGGAAATCCTTTACCCTGTACACTCCACTTCAGTGAATGACTCCTGATTGGACAGCTCAAAAATTAGAAACACTACAAAAATATTCCTCCATAACTATTCCTCAATTCTCTAATGTTAACAATTTACTGCATTTGCTCTCTGTTTATTGTACACACACATGCACACTAACATTATTTTTTCCTATAATTTTAAAAAAATATTATATGTATTTATTTGACAGGGAGAGAGATCACAAGTAGGCAGAGAGGCAGGCAGAAAGAGAGAGGGGGAAGCAGACTCCCTGCTGAGCAGAGAGCCCCATGTGTGGCTCGATCCCAGGACCCTGAGATCATGGCCTGAGCTGAAGATGGAGGCTTAAACCACGGAGCCACCCGGGTGCCCCCATATTTTTTCCTATAATTTTTAAGAGTAAGTTATATACTTGGATGCTGATTCACTCCTAAATACCCAAGTCATTAATCACTAAAATCAAAGTTTTCATATCAAAGCAGTACAATATTAAAATAAAAAATTACCATTGATACAATATTATTATCTAATCCATAGACCTTATTCAGATTTCCTCTAAGATCTTAATAAAGTATCTTTATAAAAGGAAAATCCAAAATTATATATAGTAATTTTTCTTTAGTTTCTTTTAATCTGGAATACTTCCTGAGTCTTTCTTCATATTTCATAATGTTGATCTTTATGAAGATTATATATCAGTTATTGTTTTTATTTATCATCAACCATTTTTTTTAAAAAAGATTTTATTTATTTATTTGACAGAGACAGAAGGAATACAACCAGCGGGAGTGAGAGCGGGAGAAGCAGGCTTCCCGCTGAGCAGGGAGCCCGATGTAGGGCTTGATCCCAGGACCCTGGGATCATGACCTGAGCCGAAGGCAGACGCTTAACGACTGAGCCACCCAGGCGCCCCTATCATCAACCATTTTTAAGTGTACAGTTTAATCATGTGAAATACGTTTACACTGTTGCGCAACAAATCTCTATAGTTTTCATCTTGCAAAACTGAAACTCTATATCCATTGAACACTAATTCCTTCTCCCCCCTTCTTTTGAACCATCTATGACCACCTTTCTACTTTGTTTCTATTATTTTGACTATTTAGATACATTCTATGAATGGAATCATTCACCATTTGTCCTTTTGTGACTGGCTTAATTCACTTAGCATATTGTCCTTGAGGATCATCTATACTGTATCATATGAAAGGATTTCATTCTTTTTTGAAGCTGCATAATATCCCACTGTATGTAGGTACCATATTTTCTTTATCTAGTCATCCATTTACAGGCCTTTGGATGCTTCCACCTTTTGACTGTTGTGAACAATGCTGCAATAAACATGGGTATGAAAATGTCTCTTCAAGATCATGTTTTGAATTCTTTCAGGTATATTCACAGAAATGGGATTGCTAGATTATATCATAATTCTATTTATAATTATTTCAGGAACCTCTATACTATTTTCTTTAATGGTTGCACCATTTTATATTCTCAAAAACAGTGCACAAGTTTTCTAGATTCTCATATCCTCACCAGCACTTTCTTTTCCCGTTCTTTTGATAGTGGCCATCCTAACAGAAGTGAAGGGATATCTCCTTGTGGTTTTGACTTGTGGTTTTCTTATGATTAGTGATATTGAACAAAGAAAGAACTTAGACTCTTAACTGTCATTTTTGGTTTTCAGAAATGACCTGCCAGCACTTGTTAGCTAACTCTTCTTTTGAGGACTTTGACTCTCATTGCCAATGGCAGACATTCTCTGGTTTTAACTGTTGGGCCTGTCATTTTGTCTACTAAAGATCAACTGGAGAATCTTTGCTTTGGACAACCTTTGAAAGGATGGACAGACTAAGTTTACTTTATCTGCCTTTTAAACATAAATTGTATGTGTATAATTTTGAGATCATCAAAAGCATCAAATAAGGGCCTCTGGAAAACAAGTAGTCGTTCTGCTGCTTTAGAATTTGAAGTAGTTTTCATTAACATATAATTTATTTATTATTTTTTAAGTTTACATATATATTTAATTTTTTTTAGTAATCTCTGCACTTAACTTCGGGTTCAAATGCACAACCTCAAGATAACGAGTCCACTTCTCTTCCAACTGAACCAGCAGACACCCCTTATTAACTTGCAATTTAATTAATGGCATGTATTGCCTAGGTTCAAGTAGTAAAGAGTTAATTTTTTTTTTCTGAAGTTTTTAAAAGTTTTAATTCCAGTTTAGTTAACATACAGAGTTATATTAGTTTCAGGTGTAAAATACAGTGATTCAACAATTCTATACATTACTCAGTGGTCATCAAGATAATGTACTTTTAATTCCCTCCACCTATTTTACCCATCCCCCTACCCACCTCCCATTGAGGAATGACCAGTTTGTTCCTAAAGAGTTAATTTTTCAGTACATGTTGTATTGAGGATGAATAGTCAAAGTATGTTTACATGCCCATAATTTACAAAAGAAAAAAATAGGTGTGGCTGGAGTTCAAATACCCGAACATCAAGGTATTTGGGAAGATCTCAATGAATTTTTCATTACTGGAAAAAAAAATGTTCCATATTTTTATAGTAGTCTGCTTATCCACATAAACTAACAATGATCTGAGTTTGTGTTATATCAAATTAATGCATAGTTTTGGAAACAGGTTAAACTTCTTGTCCTTTTAAAGAGATTAAAAAAACCTTGGCAATGTCAAGACACAGACCTGGGTTCTGGGATCTGAAGTTGACTTTAGGGTGTGTTACAGACTATTTTATGAAATTAGGGAAAGAAATCTTCTTTTATCTGTGAACCCCACTGAATAAAAATTTGTGATTAGCCAGAACATGAAGGAGAATGCTGAATTGCAGCCAGTTGACTCAAGGTAGAAGTAATGCTATAGGGGGCAGATGGGTGGCTCAGTTGCTAAGCCTCTGCCTTGTGCTGAGGCCTTGATCCCGGGTTTTATTTATTTATTTATTTTTAAGATTTTATTTATTTATTTGACAGAGATCACAAGTAGGCAGATAGGCAGGCAGAGAGAGAGGAAGGGAAGCAGGCTCCCTGCCAAGCAGAGAGCTCCATGCAGGGCTCAATCCCAGATCTCTGGGATCATGACCTGAGCTGAAGGCAGAGGCTTTAAGCCATCCAGCCACCCAGGAGCCGCTGGGACTGAGCCTCGCTTCCGGCTCCCTGCTCTGTGGGAAACCTGCTTCTCCCTCTCTCACTCCCCCTGCTTGTGTTTCCTTTCTTGCTGTCTCTCTCTCTCTCTGTTAAATAAATAAAATCTTAAAAAAAAAAAAAAAGAAGAAAAAGAAGTAATGCTATAGTTCCTGAGAGCAATAAACTGAAAAGCTTTTTTATGGTGGACAAAAAAAAAAAAAAACATTAAAAAAAAGAAGCATAGTGTGCTATATATTTGAATTACAGCGTTAATAAAAATTTGAATTTTTCTTATAAGTAGTCATAAGTGTTACAGAAAACACAGAGAAGCAAAAAATAAAAACATGCATATATATCATATATCTTTACACACATAAACGCACAGATACACACATGTTTTCTCAAAAAATGGGTTCCAACTGTACATAGTTGTACAGTCCAACTGTACATGACTTTTGCTCAGGTCATGATCCCAGAATCCTGGGATCGGGTCCCATGTTCTGCACCCAGTTCAGCAGAGTCTGCTTCTCTCTCTACCTGAATATAGAGATATTCATTCTCTCTCTGAATATAGAGATATTCATGTATCTCTACCCCTCCTGCCTGCTCATGGTCTCTCTCTCTCATCCTCTCTCTCAAATAAATAAAATCTTAAAAAAAAATTGCTTTTGCTATTCAACCATACATCATTGTTTTCTACCTATAATTTGAGATATTCATCCAGAATATTTGTTTCAAAACTAATTTTATTAAACAGTGTAACCTTTTTATCTATTATGTAGTGAGGTTTTAAATTAAATTTTGAAAAAAATCACTAAACTTATATAATTTTAAAAAGACTGTAGTTTACAAGATGGCAATCCCATAGCTCCTACAGCACATTCCCCAACAGCATTTCAAATGGTTGCAGAGTATCCCACAATATTGCCACATCATGATTTATCCACTATGGTTGAGCATCATGTTTCTTCAAGCATGTCTTTTATCAAGTAAAACTAAGGCAAACAATATCCTCGAAAGCTGATTCATGAACACATCCATGATTGTTTCTTTGGAGTGATTTCCAGAACATTGAATTTTAAAAGCCTTTAAAATATGGATTGGTAAATTGTCTCCCAGAAAGGTTTATTTAAAAAATCAGTATATTGTTCCCAACAACAATGTTGGAGAGTTTAATTTTACCAGAACATTGTCAAAATTTCACTAGAACTGTAAAAAGGTGAGGTTTTAAACATTTTTTTAGATGATAATTCTATTTATTGCATTTTTGATACAAATGAGTTTTTTTCTTCTGTTTATGTTCTTAATTTTTAGAAATTTTTCATTTTAATTTTTGTTAACATACAATGTTGTTATATTAGTGTCAGGTGTAAAATATAGTGACAATAATCCTGTATATCACCCAGTGTTTATCACGGCCAGTGCACTTCTTAATTCCCATCACCTATTTAACCCATTCCCCCACCCACCTCCTTTCTAGTAACCAACAATTTGTTCTTTATAATTAAGAGCTATTTCTTGATTTCTCACTCTCTTTTGCTTTGCTCATTTTTTTGTTTTTTAAATTCCACACATGAGTGAAATCATATGGTATTTCTTTCTCTGAATGACTTATTTCACTTAGCATTATACTCTTCAGCTCTATGCATGTTATTGCAAATTGCAAGATTTCATTCTTTTTATGGCTGAATAACATTCCATTGTGTGTGTGTGTATGTGTGTGTGTATAATCACTTCTTTTTAAACCATTCATCGATTGGTGGACACTTGGGCTGCTTCCATATCTTGATTATTGTAAATAATGCTGCTATAAATATAGGGGTGCATGTATCCCTTTGATTTAGTGTTTTTGTATTTTTGGGGGTAACTACCCAGTAGTGTAATTGCTGGATCAGAGGGTAGTTCTATTTTTAACTTTTTGAGGAACCTTTATACTGTTTTCCACTGGCTGCACCAGTTTACATTTCCACCAACAGTGCATGAGTGTTCCTTTTTCTGCACATCTTTGGCAACATCTGTTGTTTCTTATGTCTTTGGTTTAAGCATTCTGACAGGTGTGAGGTGATATCTCATTAGAGTTTTGATTTGCATTTCTCTGATGGTAAGTGATGATGAACATCTTTTCATTTGTCTGTTGGTCGTCTGTATGTCTTCTTTGGAGAAATAGCCCTTCATGTCTTCTTCTGCCAATTTTTTAATTGGATTATTTGTCTTTTGGTTGTTGAGTTGTGTAAGTTCTTTATAAATTTTGGATACTAACCCTTTAGTGGATTTGTAAATATCTCCTTCTATTCAGCAGATTATCTTTTAGTTTTGTTGATTGTTTAAAAGGATGAAGTGTTGGTACATGCTACAACATGGATGAACCATGAAACTTTATGCTAAATGGAAGAAGTCAGTTATAAAAGACCACATGTTGTATGATTCCATTTCCATGAAATGTATGAATAAATATATGAATAATATGCAATGAAATGTTTGAATAAATAAATGAATAATTGGCAAATCTATGAAGACAGAAAGTAGATTAGTGATTGCCAGGGGCTGGAGGGAATGAGGAATGAAGAGTGACAGCTAATGGGCCCATGGTTTCTTTTGGGGACAATGAAAATGTATTAAAATTTGATAGTGGTGATGGTTGCACAACTCTGTGACTATCCTGAAATTAATGAATTGTGCACTTTAACTTGGTGATTTTATTTCAATAAAGCTATTTATTTATTTATTCTTAATTTAAATTCAATTAGCCAACATATAGTTCATCATTTCAGATGTAGAGTTCAATAATTCATCAATTGCATATAACACCCAGTGCTCATCACATCAAGTACCCTCTTTAATGCCGATCAGCAAGTTACCCCATCCCCACACCCACCTCCCACCCACTTCCCCTCCACTAATGCTCAGTGTTTTTTCCTATAGTTGAGTCTCTCATTCAGTAGTCTTTCCATTCCCCTATGATCCTCTGTACTGTTTTTTACATTCCACATATGAGTGAAACCATATGATAATTGTCTTTTTCTGATTGACTTATCTCACTTAGCATAATACCCTCCAGTTCCATCCATGTTGATGTAAGTGGTAAATATTCATCCTTTCTGATGGCTGAGTAATATTCTATTGTATATATATACCACAGCTTTTTTATCCATTCATCTGTTGATGGACATCTTGGCTCTTTACATAGTTTGTCCATTGTGGACATTGCTGCCATAAACTTTAGGGTGCATATACCCCTTCAGATTACAACATTTGTATCTTTGGGGTAAATGCTGAGTAGTGCAATTGCTGGGTCATAGGGTAACTCTATTTTTAACTTCTTGAGGTACCTCCACACTGTTTTCCAAAGTGGCCGTACAGCTTGCATTCCCACCAACAGAGTAAGAGAGTTCTTCTTTCTGTGCATCCTTGCCAACATTTGTTGTTTCTTGACTTGTTAATTTTAAAGCTAATATTTAAAAAAAAATTACTGGGAATTTTGACCAATGAAGGAAAAAATATG
This sequence comes from Martes martes, assembly GCF_963455335.1. NCBI lineage: Eukaryota > Metazoa > Chordata > Mammalia > Carnivora > Mustelidae > Martes > Martes martes. Next base: position 83,839,265 of record NC_137898.1, on the reverse strand, counting down.
GTAACTGTGGCAATTGGCTTTTCATTAATAATGATATTGTATTTTTCTTTTTCCATATGGATTGGTCAGTTATATTGTTTAGTGAGTTACTTCTCATGTCTCTCGTTCTTTTCTCTTAAAAAGTATTCATAATTCCCTTAATGATTTGTGTATTTCCTTATCGGGTAGGATAGTAATATCTGTCTTTTATATGAGTGTTTTTAAACACAAAAGAAAAAAGTCTTTTAAAAGTACTTATATAATTTTTAAATCTAATATTTAATTTGTGGGCACCATGATATCTATTTAATATCAGCAAGGGCTACAACAGGGCCTTAATACCTTAATTTTAAAATCCCAATAGTTTTGGTAAATCTTGGGAAAGTGAAAAGCAAAAGATATTGACTCTAGCTAAATTAGTTTCTGTGTTACAGGTAGTTACAACATGCAGCTGCTGGCATTCGCTCAACCTCTAAACTGAATAAGATATTAAATGTAGCTTTAGAAGGAACTCATCCTTCTAAGTACACTAACGATATTATCCATTCCTAACAGTCTTTGGAAAGTTAGAAAATGCAGAAAACTAATGGTGGCAGTAAATAGATGTTATTGGTTATTTTATGATGCAGTGACATTTAATTTCATACTTTAGGGTACTTTAATCAAGGACTGAAATTCATGATCTTATTGCTGAGAAAAATATTCATGGGGTGGAGTGTTTTTAAAAAATGAATAAAGAACCATTCTTCCAAAAATACTATTTTAAAGCACTGAAACCCAAACTTTATGTTTTTGTTGATTCTAAAACTCCACTGATTTTAAGAAATATCATTAATGCTTGAGAAGAAAAATTAGTGCTACCACATTAAATGTATACATCATTTATAAAATTCATCACAATTTTAGAAACTGTCAAAGGTATGTCTCCATATTTTGGATATGTAGGGATTTCATTTAACATTTTTATTTCATTTAGCATTTTTAAATGTCAAAGACATGTGAGCATCTAACTGGTAGGAGATTTTCTACGTGAACATTATATCTATCTAATGTTCCGTTATAATTATGTACTACATTTAGTACATAAATGAACAAACATTTATGCACTAAAAGGTACATAAATGTTTACTTTCAACCATGGAGCCCAGAAAATGGCACATTGCCTGCAGATGATGGTTATAACTAAGGAAAGAGTAGAACTATGGAGATCAGATTATAATCTATATTGTGATGTTTACTGTGAACTTTATTATTTGGCCAAACCAATGCTCAATCCAAGAGCTAATTAAACATAAGTTGCTACTTGCAAATCACTGTGCTGAGTTTCTGGGATGTAAAGCTGAATAAGATCTTATTCATGGTTTCTGCCCTCAAAGGGCTTTATACAATATTTTTTTTCTTTTTGCTTGGAGGTTGGGAGAGACTGGAAAAGTAAGACAAGTACAAGAGCCTGGGGAGACTTGAACTTTGCTTCTTTTAACAGGTGAGAAGAGGGGTGGTTTCTTGATATGATTAAAGGTGGATAAAGCTGAGAGAGAAGCTTTTGAGAAGTTTGGGACTAAAGAAAGAACACAGGGGGAAAGGCAAGACAGAAAGTCAAAGAAGACAAAAGGGCAAATGTTCTATTAGGAAGATGTTGGGGCAGGGGCAATGTGTGAACTTCTGGGTCAGGGACAGTTCAACAATCTCTGATTCACATGAGAGCAGAGGCAGCCTTTGCAGTGGGAAAATTAATGATGCATCATAGCATAAACAAACAACCTTTTCAAAGAGTGGGTCACATGTCAAGAAAGCTGAAAAACAAGAGCAGACAGGCCCTGGAGAAAGCCTTGTGGTGATGAAGGGAGCCTGCTTCCTGGAAAGTGGTCAGAATTGTATAGACACTTTGTAAGTAAACACATTTTTTTTTTCTGTCTCAGTTAAAAACGTGTTTATTTAACACCTCTCATCTAAGGACCTAGGAATGTTTTACTGACATTTACTTTCATAGTTTGCTTGTATTCCATGAGACAGGAATAAAATTGGAATGTTTCTGTGATCTGTTCCTTGTCTTGCAGTTCCTGCGAATTTATTTCCCTCAAAAGAATGATAACATATAGCTATGTTAACAATAGAGAGAATAGAATTTTAGATTCTTTCTAATCCCAAATTGTATAAAATGTTAGGTCGTGAACAGGTCTGGTGACTATTAGCTTAGTAACACACCTATAAAGTGGGGAGAACAGTATTTGTATACACAGGCTCCGTGAGGTTATGATGAAAGATAATGAGATCATATCTATACTGCACTTTGCATTTCTTGGAAGTGGTTCAAGGTATTCATGCATAATTACTGCATGGTTTTAGCTTTTTACAAGATTAAAATAAGTATGGAATAAAGTAAGGCACGAGTTTCTAAGATCAAAATTTGATCCATTCTCTGTGGAAAAAAAATTTATTCAAGATTTTGTGCATTTCTTCTACCTGTTTGATTGCTTTTTCTTTTTAATCCTGTATCTTCCCAGAAGAAACTCTTCTTACAATTAACACTGGAGTTTCAACAAATTTCTCAGGAGTTGGAATTTGAAAACAAAAGATAATTAACAATGTATATGAGTCTAGAAAGATATATGCAACTTGTTTTTGCTTATGTATAAATTTTAAACTTATTAATACATATATTTATTTCTAATACTATAAACACTCTAAAGAAGAAAAATTGAGATTAAAGGACAGAAAATGACCATGGTGGAAGAATTGCATTTATAATATTTTCATTAATAAAGTGTCTTTCCTATGAAGAGCCTAATCCCATGCAGGAGAAATTTTCCATGTAAAAACACATTCTTGAGCTATCAGGACATATGAAAATAACAGATGGTGCCAGAACAGTGGGAGATAGCAGATGGGATAAAGGCAAGGGAGAGGAGAACAGGAAAGAACAAACATGGGAAACTCAGCTGGCAGCAGGCAGGCAAAGAGGTCCAAGTGCAAACTGGTAGGAGGCAATAGTATCTCAAAAACTGACCTCTGTGCTCTGCAGCTGAAATATGTACATGAAGACAGAGTTTAGGTCTAAAGAAGGGGGATAGTTTATTACTTTTCCATGTGAAGTAGTCTGCAGCAAGCTAATGCCTCCAAGACTACAAGCCCACCCAGGGTAAAAGCTGAGAGGTTTTTTTTGTTTTTGTTTTTTTTTTAATATTTATTTATTTATTTGACAGACAGAGATCACAAGTAGGCAGAGAGGCAGGCAGAGAGAGGAGGAAGCAGGGTCCCTGCTGAGGAGAGAGCCGGATGTGGGGCTCGATCCCAGGACCTGAGCCGAGGGCAGAGGCTTTAACCCACTGAGCCACCCAGGCACCCCGAAGCTGAGAGTTTTTATAGAAAAGTACAGGATCTGGGCAGTTTCAATAGGAATCTGGAATGTGCTTCTAGCTGTGTTTGTCCTGTCTTCAAGGCCGTCTCCTGACTGGTGCTGTCACCCACCATCCAAGTCTCTAAGTATCAACATAGATACTGAGTTCCTAGAACAAAGGATTCTACAGAAAAACAAGTGAAGGGGAAGGGGAGACTTCAAGAATGAGGAAAAGAAAATGTTTAGTTTTAAGTCAAGTATTTTGAAACATTAGTGTGTCCATCTTAATTTCCATCCATTTTTACATTTTTGTATCAGTTTCAATTAAGGGCATGGAACTTGAAAGGATTTAAGATACCACTGAGTTCCAGCCCTTACTTTTTGTGAGGGAACTGCCGGCCAGAGTTAAGTGATCCACTCAAGTCACAAAGCTTGCTTTGTGCTGCGGTATTGAGTCTTCTAAGTCCAGCCATTCTCCTATATCATGCAGGTTTCTGCCTGGTCTCGGCTTGTAAGAAAACTTTTCCCATGCTAGCAATAAGTAACAGTCCCAAACTGTGCTCTTTTCTTTATTCTGAAACAATTGAGAAAAATTACAAGGAAAAATATAAGAAGTCCAAAAATAACAAAATCCCAAAGAGAAAAGGTAAATGTTCTATACAGCTTCATCTCCCCCACTTACTTCTCTTGTGTTTCATGCTCTAGCCCATTGGAAGTCCCTCATTTTTAAATTTCATCATGTTCTTTCAGTAGGAGGAAGCATTGCATTGTGATTTGGTGTGTGGACTCTCATTACCTAGAATTGAATTCCTGACTCTAGAAATTTCGTATGTGATCTTGAACTAGTTGCAAAATACCATTGTCCTTTAATTTCCCCATCTGTAAAATGAGAATGATAAAATAATACTGACTGCCCATGGTAGTTCAACAGGACTGACACTTGGAGTGCTCAGTTTAGTATTAGAAATTATTATTATTTCAACCTCTATTTATTTGACCTGCTGTTGCCTCTGCATCAGAATGCTTAATTCATTTTTCACATCTCAGCTACTCTGGAAGCTTTCCTTGACAGGCCAACATGCATAATTTATTTTATGCTCCTTTGAGCTTATATATACTCCATTAGAACAATTATACTAAGAAGCATAACAGAAAAAAATAGCAAATTCATAATTTAAAAAGTAAAATGACTTGTAGCCACTTCTGATTAAGAACCTTAACTGAATTTGGTAGATCTGAGTGAGAAAATAAACATCCATGCTGGTATTTTTCCTTGTAAGGAAGCTCAGGACAGAAATTTTAAGACCTTGACATATTATCTGGACTGCTAAAGAGTAGAGGTCAGTTGTTTGGGAGGGCTCTTTTCAAAAAGTTCCCTTGAGTTGCAAAGGCAGATTTTGAGACTGCTGATAGTGGTTGTGCTGGTGGAGAGGGGTTGGAGAATGACATTGCTTTGCTTTTGGTAATCAAATTTGAGTACATGGGAAAGTTTGTCTTCAAGAATTCAGGATAAGTGGGGAATCAAAGGCTTTTGAGTTGGGAGGTATCTGAGCAGTAGTATGAAATAAAACACAAACTAGTGATGTCAGCTATTCACATAAATGCCACATATTAGTGAAATGTGCCTACGAATAAAAGAAAAATATCTGAGTTCTATGGTTGGGTTAGTATGGTCAAATTCTGTATGTATCCCAAAATATCCCTAACACAACCTGTTGGTAAGACAAAGCTGAGTTTATTGCTTACCATAGTAAGGAAGCACTCTGTCTAAACAGAACTATTTACATCTTCACAGGAGGGTAAGCAAGATAAGATTTTATTGAAAATTGGATGTTTAGTTCAGTGCAAAAGTGTGCACAGAATCATGAAAAGATCTATAAACTGAACTCTTCAACCCAAGCAGGTACTCAGACCTAAAGTTAGTAGGAAATATGTAAGCTACTCCCAGAATGCTTGAAAGATTAGAAGAGACACAGGGTTGAACAAATGGTATGGGCTCTGAGTCATTTAATTTTCAAACTTCAGGAATACATTTTCCACTACACCACTGGCCAAGGTCAACAATGGGTTTGTGGTTACTAGACCCTGTGCACTCATTTTAGGGGTCTAATGATTGCTACCCCTATTGTTGCTCCGGAAGTAGTAGGAAATCCTCCATCTTTCACCTGAACTTCTGTTGCCATCCCTAGTTAGCCTCCTCTGTTTATTTTATTTTATTATTATTATTTTTTAAATTTTTATTTATTTATTTGAGAGAGAGAGAGAGAGAATGAGCTGAGAGAGGGGCAGAGGGAGAAGCAGACCATTGGCTGAGCAGGGATCCTGATGGCAGGGCTTGATCCCAGGACCCTGGGATTACAACCTGAGCCAAAAGTAGGTGTTTAACTTACTGAGCCTCCCAGGCACTCTAATTTTATTTTTATTATTTTCAGTTAGCCAACATATAGTACATCATTTGTTTTTGATGTAGTGTTCAATGATTCATCAGTTGTATCTAACACCCAACACTCATCACAACACATACCCTCCTTAATACCCATCACCCTGTTACCCCAGCCCCCCACACTTCTGTAACCCTCAGTTTGGTTCCTGAAGTCCAGAGTCTCTCATGGTTTGTCTCCCTCTCTCATTTCTTCCCATTCAGTTTTCCCTTCCTTCTCCTATGGTCCTCCACAACATCCCTTGTGTTCCACATATGAGTGAAGCCATGTGATAATTGTCTTTCTCTGTTTGACTTCTTTCACTTAGCATAATCCCCTCCAGTTCCATCCATGTCTATGCAAATGGTGGGTATTCATCCTTTCTGATGGCTGAGGAATATTCCATTGTATATATTAACAATAGCAGCAATGTCCACAATAGCCAAACTGTGGAAGGAGCTGAGATGTCCTTCAACAGATGAATGGATTAAAAAAATGAGGTTCATATATACTCTTCTCACTTTTGACCCCTATTGTCTCAACAGTGTTTGTGTTTTGTTTTGTTTTCTGTGTGTCTTGACCGCTTTTTTTTTGTTTTGAAATTTGATTTCTGTTGTTAAGAGACCGGTGTCATGTGTCAGTAACACTTAACCCCAAGTGCTCATTGTGAGAATTCAGTCTAGGCTACTTGGTTCTTTGCTGAGTACCTTATCCCTGCTTGGACTACAACATTGTCTTAAATATCAACTCATTTCTTTGGGGAAGTGCCAGGATGCTAAGTGCAATGAGGTTCTCTTATTTGCATGGCTGGACCCTCATCTGTATATTCCCTGGTTCTAGCTCATGTCCTGCTTCCAGCAAATGGATCTCTTAAACTCCGATGCTGCAACTTGTATGATTTCAACTGATCCACTGCCTAGAGATATCTGCTGCTGTGGTCTGGTCCCCAAAATAAATTCCCATGAACATGGATAGCAGATAGAACCAGGGACAAGCTCCCTATGTCTGTTCATACCCTATCGTTAGGCTTATTGCAAATCTAACCCTGGTCCTCTCTCCCTTCCCTTTGGGTCATGACATTGACATTTCAAAATGTTTCATAGCCAAGCCTTCCTACTTACTATAGGACAACCTTTGGAACCAAGCCAAAACAAAGTAAACAAAATAGAACAACTTCCATTTTCAGAGATCCAGGAGGTGAAACAGAGAACTTGGGCTAGGTTGTGGAGAAAACTATACCCTGAAGGCTGGGCTCCTAGAGGAAGCAGATGATAAGAATAGGATAAAAAACAGGAAATAGCTAGAAGAAAGTGGGCAAAAATTCTAGATTTGAATGCTTGAATCTCAGTTTTTTTCTTCTGTAGCGATAATACCTGCTTTATTTCCCTCATAGGGTTACTTTAAAGAGTGAATGAAATGACATATGTGAATATGTTGTAGCAGTTACAAATCTCACTCCTAAATATTAGGATGCAAGAAATTCAAATTTACTTTTTTGTTGCAAACACCATTCTCTCTAATAGCAGAAACTTAATTTTGGCCAGTTTGTGGTTCTCCCTACTCCTTGCCTTTGCTTGCACCTGACTTCCTTGGGACTTAATGTAATGAAATGCATTTGGTATATGGCTTCTTTGATTTATTTAGCCAATATCTAAAGACCTACCACATGCAAGGCATTTAAGCAAATAAAATAAGATTTGTTCTCTTTCATAAAGAAGTATAGAGTCCAGTACTTTGTTCTTTTTTTTAATTTTAACTTTAATTTGAATCCTTTTTGATTCATCAAGATATCTACTTCCTTTTGCAGAAAACTCCCCTCTGGTTTAACTTGCAGGCTATGCATTTCCTAACCCTTATCACATAGAATGTGATTTGCCTGGGACTATAAACCCGACCAGTGCCTAACTTTATCACTGTATGTGGCCAATCTGTGCAGGCACACTTGATTTTTTAATGTTCATTACACCCTTTATGCATCCAAACAGAGATGCGATCTTTTGGTATGCAAAAGAACCTAACAAATATGTTTGCAATTTATTAAGGCTTCCATTGCAGAGAAAGCAAGAGGCATTAACAAATAAATTAAATTGGGAGTACTATTTCGAGGCATTTCTCTTATTAGCTGTTTCTGTGGCTAGGTAGTTCTGTAGGTGACATTCAATATTCAATAAATGCCCTCTGAATGCATAAAAGAATAAAGTAAAAAGGAAGTGATATGAAATACATATCATTTAAATTTATTTGGTAGTTTAATGGCAACTGCTGGTTTTTAAATGATTCATATTATACCTATCCCCACCCCCATGTTCACCTCCACCTCCACCACTAATGAAAAGTTGGCTGTCTTTCAGAGTATCTGCTCAAAGTTTATTGTCTGAAACACAGTTATATCCTCTTCCTCTCCTGATCTGTTTTCCAGGCTAGACACCTGCTTGGAACACCTTCTTGGCTTCTGTACTCCAGACTGCTTGTTCCACTTTCAGAGAGCTCTTGGAATTATGCTGCTCCAGGTGGGTGAAAATGCCTGCAGTGACATTCCAGAAAAAGGAAGGTCCTGGGTGATGTCCAAGAGTGTTTAATTTAGTGCTGAGGTGAGTGGAGACAGGCACCCTGGAGATGTGAAGGGATTGGAGAGTATGTGGGGCAAGTCAGTGAAAGCCCTAAAGCAGAACAAGAGACTCTATAATTTAATCCAAAGGTGACTGGTTAAATCATGTGGGTTATTATCTGCCTCACCTTTCACATATGAGAAGCAGCAACCTAGTTAAAGCTTCTCTCTCTCTCTCTCTCTGTCTTTAATTATCCCACTGACTTTCTAATTAGCATCTATGTCACCACTTGGTGATATCTCTAGCAAGCCTTCATTCCCTTAAGACTTTGTTCAGTATGCATTCAAGGTGACTGAGTTTGATCACTCCTAAGCAATGTATCTTTATAGTCCTATGGAAACACATGTGTGCTGCCAATTTCCCCAGCTATTCCTTGGCCTGTCAGGCAGAACTCCATCTCCCTGCTATTGTTCATGCTGCTTCATCTACTGAAAACACTCTCTTCTCACTTCTCCAGTTGTTTACTTTTCTCCTCCCTTTAAAATTCCTTTCAAGCCTTGCTAACTCCTTAAATGTTGGTGATCTGTTTTCCAGGCTGGGCCATCTGCTCCAAAAATCTTCAAACCAAACAGTCCTTTCACCTAAAGTGCTTCATTATTTAAGCCATGACACCTATTGTATTGGCTTCTACATTTTTTAAATAAAAAAGTTCTCTCCATGTAACAAGAGTATCATGTGCTTATTCTAGAAAAAAATGGAAAATAAAGACAAATGAAAAAAGAAAATTGAAATCACCTTTAACTTTATTTTATAACTTCTCATATAAAAACTTTCCATGAATTCTTCACAATAGAGTTGCATTTTGATGTAGCTTGTCTGAAAAAATACACAATGAACACAAACTACTTGATATCAATGATGTTTTTATTTTTTATTTTTTTAAGATTTTATTTATTTATTTATTTGAGAGAGAGACAGTGAGAGAGAGCATGAGAGGGGAGAAGGTCAGAGGGAGCAGATTTCCCATGGAGCAGGGAGCCTGATGCGGGACTCGATCCCAGGATTCTGGGATCATGACCTGAGCTGAAGGCAGTCGCTTAACCAACTGAGCCACCCAGGCTCCCCTCAATGATGCTTTTAAATAATTTTATACTTTCAGAGGAGCAAGGTGGCAGAGGAGTAGGAGACCTAAATTTCATCTGGTTCCAGGAACTCAGCCAAATATCAAACTATTCTGAACACCTACATACTCAACAGGAGGTCTAAGAGAGGAATAACAACAATTCTATGAACAGGGAAGCAATCACTTTCTGGAAGGTAGGAGGTGTGGAGAAGTGAATCCGAGGTGATATATGGGAAGAGAGACAATGGAGGGAGGGGCCAGCTCCTGGCAGGTAAGAGAGCAGTGGAGTACAAAATCAGAACTTTTAGAAGTCTGGTGCAGTGAGGTATGTTGCTCCAGTGGTTAAGCAGGGGTTTGAATTCTCGCTGGGCCAGTGTGGTCTCAGGACCCTCAGGGGTCACAGAAAGACTGGGGGTGCCTGAGTGTGGCAGAGCTTCCAGGTATTGGAGTGGGAAGCTGGCTGCAAAGATGGAGGTGGGGAGTGGGTTCTCAGCTTGTGGTTGCCATAAACTGTGATCTCTGGCACAGTTGGGCCACTGCTCTTTGAGCATTGACCCCACAAGTGGCAGATGTGGGGAGACCCTCTTATTCTCCACCAGGAGGAGCAGAGTGGAAGTGGGTTGTAGGAATCTGCTGAACTTGGAGACTCTAAATGGGGTTGTGTGCCAGAGATAGAAATGCTTGCTCACAGGATGGGTGAGCTTGGAGTGTGGCCAGAGACCACGAAGACAGGCATGATTGACTGCTTTTCTCTGAGGGCTCACCGAAGAGGGGGACCCCCAAACTCTTGGCTCCTCCAGGGCCAGAGATTGGGAGGCCACCATCTTCATTCTCTTCCTCCAAAGCTGTATGGAAAACTTTCAGGGAACAAAAGATACAAAGAGCAATCCCAATCAGATTATTTAGCGTGGCCCCTGGCAAGGGTGGTGCAATTCTGCCTTGGGCAAAGACATTTGAGAAACACTGCAAGAGGCGCCTTCCCCAGAGGACCATCTACAAGAACATTCAACCAAGAGCAAGTTTACTGATCAATGAGAACTGCAAAACACCAGTGCTATGGACATACAGCACATAGGATTAATGACTTTGATCCCTATGATTCTTTAGTCTTTCAAAGTTAAATCTTTAAAATTTTCACTATTTTTTTCTTTTTCTATTTTTTAATTTTTCCTCTTTCCTATTTTAAGGTATTTTAACTATTTTATCTTATCAATACCTTTTAAAAAATCTTTTGCAATTTTCATTTTTATAGTCATATTCTATCCCTTCATTGTATTTAACCTTACTTTTGTACACATATAAGTTTTTCTTTCTTAAAACTTTGGGATACAGTTTCTTACAACAGGCCAAAATACACCCTAAATATAGAGTATAGCTTTGTTCTATTCTCCAGTCTAATCACATTCTCTCCTTTTTTTATTCTTATTTCAACCAACTGCTTATCTAATCAATCCCTTTTTAAAAATATTTTTAAATTTTCATCTTTATAGTCATATTCTATTCCTTCATTGTGTTTACTCTTATATATATAGAAATATTATATAAATATATAAATATATACACGTGTGTGTGTGTGTTTCTTTCCTTAACATTTTGGGAGAAAGTTTCTTCTAACGGACTAAAATACACCCAAAATAAAGTGTGTGGCTCTGTTCTATTCAACAGCCCGAATTATTCGTTATTTTTTTTTAAGATTTTATTTATTTATTTGACAGACAGAGATCACAAGTAAGCAGAGAGGCAGGCAGAGAGAGAGGAAGGAAAGCAGGCTCCTGCTGAGCAGAGAGTCCTATGCAAGTCTCGATCCCAGGACCCCAGGATTATGACCTGAGCTGAAGGCAGAGGCATTAACCCACTGAGCCACCCAGGCGCCCCCTTGCCCAAATTATTCATATATACATATATATACACACACACATATATATAAAGAAAAAATTATATATATAATTTTTATTAATATATATTATATATAATAATTTATTAATATATATTATATATAATAATTTATTATTATATATAATATAGAGGTATAATATTTATATTATTGTATAATATATAATATTAATATATTAATTATATATAATTAATATATAATACTTTTTATTAATATATATATATATTTTCTTTCCCCTTTCTTCTTCCACTGGTTTCAGGTCTCTTCTGATTTGGTTAGTGTATATTTTTCTGAGGTCATTGCTACCCTTTTAGCATTTTGTTCTCTCATTCATCTATTCTTATCTGGACAAAATGACAAGGTGGAAATATTTACCTCAAAAAAAAAAAAAGAACAAGAGGCAGTACGAACTGCTAGGGACCTAATCAGTATGGATATTAGTAAGATGTCGGAACTAGAGTTCAGAATGACAATTATAAAGATGCTAGCTGGGCTTGAAAAAGCAAGGAAGATACTAGAGAATCACTTTCTGGAGACATGAAATCCCTTTCTGGAGAAATAACTGAAATCGAATCAAGTTGAAATAAAAAAAGCTATTAATGAAGTACAATCAAAGATGGGGACTCTTACTGCTAGGATAAATGAGGCAGAAGAGAGAATTAGTGATATAGAACACCAAATTACAGAGAATGAAGAAGCTGAAAAAAAAAAAAAGAGATAAAACAACTACCGGCTCATGAAGGGAGAATTTGAGAGATAAGTGATATCATGAGATGAAACAATATTAGAATAACTGGGATTCCAGAAGAAGAAAGAGGGAGAGGAAAAGAAGGTATATTGGAGCAAACTATAGCAGAGAACTTCCCTAATTTGGGGAGGGAAACAAACATCAAAACCCAGGAAGCACAGAGAATCTCCCTCAAAATCAATAAAAATAGGTCCATACCCCATCCTTTAATAGTAAAACTTATGAGTCTCAGAGAAAAAGAGAAAATCCTGAAAGCAACTCAGGACAAGAGATCTGTAACCTACAATGGTAGAAATATTAGATTGGCAGTAGACCTATCCACAGAGACCTGGCAGGCCAGAAAGATCTGGCATGATATATTCAGAGAATAAATGAGAAAAATATGCAGCCAAGAATACTATATCTAGCTAGGCTGTCACCGAAAATAGAAGGAGATTAAAAAAGCTTCCAGGACAAACAAAAACTGAAAGAATTAGCAAACACCAAATGAGCCCTATAGGAAATAATGAAAGGGGTCCTCAAAGCATAGAGAGAGACTAAAAGTAACAGACCAGAGAGGAACACAGACAATATATAGTAACAGTCACCTTATAGGCAATACAATGGCACTAAATTAATACCTTTCAATAGTTACCCTGAATGTAAATGGGCTAAATGCCGCAATCAGAAGACACAGGGTATCAGAATGGATTAAAAAAAACAAAACAAAACAAAACAAAACAAAAACCCAAACAAACAAACAAAAAAACCCAAGACCTATCAATATGCTTTCTGCAAGAAACTCATTTTAGACCCAAAGACACCTCCAGATTTAAAGTGAGAGGATGGGAAACCATTTACCATGCTAATGGACATCAAAAGAAATCTGGGGTGTCAATCCTTCTATCAGTCAAATAAGATTTTTAAGCCAAAGACTTAAAATTAAAATTAAAGAGATGAGAAAGGACACAATATTATACTTAAAGGGTCAGTCCAACAAGAAGATCTACCGATTTTAAATATCTATGCCCCTTACATGGGAGCAGCCAAAATATAAACCAATTAAAAACAAAATTGAAGAAACACATCACAATAATACAGTAATAGTAGGGGACCTTAACACCCCTCTCACTGAAATGGGCAGATCATCGAGGCAAAAGATCAACAAGGAAATAAAGGCTTTAAATGGCACATTGGACCAGGTGGACATCACAGATATATTCAGAACATTCCATCCCAAAGCAACAGAGTACACATTCTTCTCTAGTGCACATGGAGATTTGCCAGAACAGATCACATCCTTGGTCACATATCAGGTCTCAACCAGTACCAAAAGATTGGGATCATTCCCTGCATATTTTCAGGCCACGGTGGTTTGAAACTAGAACTCAACCACAAGAGGAAAGTTGGAAAGAACTCAAATACATGGAGGCTAAAGAGCATCCTACTAAAGAATGAATGGGTCAACCAGGACATTAAAGAAGAATTTAAAAAATTCATGGAAACAAAAGAAAATGAAAACACAGTTGTTCAAAATCTTTGGGACACAGCAAAGGCGGTCCTGAAAAGAAAGTATATGGTAATACAAGACTGTCTCAAGACACAAGAAAGGTGTCAAGTACACAACCTAACCCTACAGTTAAAGAAGCTGGAGAAAGAACAGCAAAGAAAGCCTAAACCCACCAGGAGAAGAGAAATAATAAAGATCAGAAAAGAAATCAATGAAATAGAAACCAAAACACAGTAGAACATATCAACGAAACTAGGACCTGGTTCTTTCAAAGAATTAATAAGATTGATAAACCTTTGGCCAGACTTATCAAAAAGAAAAAAGAAAGGACCCGAATTAATAAAATCATGAATGAAAGAAGAAGGATCACAACCAACACCAAAGAAATACAATTATAAGAACATATTATGAGCAACTATACACCAGCAAATTTGACAATCTGGAAGAAATGGATGCATTCCTAGAGACACATAAACTACCGAAACTGAACCAGGAAGAAATAGAAAACCTGAATGGGCCCATAACCATATCAGTAAGGAGACTGAAGCAGTCATCAAAAATCTCCCAACAAACAAAAGCCCAGGCCAGATGGCTTCTCAGGGAATTCTACCAAACATTTAAAGAAGAATTAATACCTATTGTCCTGAAACTATTACAAAAACTAGAAATGGAAGGAAAACTTCCAAACTCATTTTATGAGGCCAGCATTACCTTGATCCCCAAAACAGACAAAGAACCCATCAAAAGGGAGAATTACACACCAATATCCCTGATGAATCTGGTTGCAAAAATTCTCACCAAAATACTAACAAATAGAATCCAACAGTATATTAAAAGAATTATTCTCCACAACTAAGTAGGATTCATACTTTGCCTGCGAGGTTGGTTCAATAGCAGCAAATCAATCCATGTGATACAATACATTAATAAAAGAAAGAATAAGAACCATATGATACCATAGAAGTTTAAAAAACATTTTAAAAAATACAGCATCCTTTCTTGATCAAAACTCTTCACAGTGTAGGGATAGAAGGCACATACCTAATATAAAAGCCATCTTTCAAAAACCTACAGCAAATATCATTCTCAATAGGGAAAAACTGATAGCTTTTCCCCTAAGGTCAGGAATACAGCAGGGCTGTCCACTATCACTGCTGCTGTTCAACATAGTATTAAAAGTCCTAGCTTCAGCAATCAGACAACAAAAAGAAATAAGAGACATCTGAATCAGCAAATAAGAAATCAAACTCTTACTCTTTGCAGTTATAATACTTTATGTGGAAAACCTAAAAGACTCCAGTCCAAAAGTGCTAGAACTTCGTACAGGACTTCAGTAAAATGTCAGAATATAAAATCAATGAACAGAAATCAGTTGCATTTTTATACACCAAGAGCAAGTTAGAAGAAAGAGAAATTAAGGAGTCAATCCCATTTACAATTGCACCCCAAACCATAAGATACCTAGGAATAAACCTAGCCAAAGAGGCAAAGAATCTATACTCAGAAAACTATAAAGTACTCATGAAAGGAATTGAGGAGGACACAAAGAAATGGAAAAACATTCCATGCTTATGGATTGGAAGATAAATATTGTCAAAATGTCTATGCTACCTAAAGCAATCTACACATTTAATGCAATCCCTATCAAAATACCATCATTTTTTTTTTCAAAGAAATAGAACAAAAAATCCTAAAATTTACTTAGAACCAGAAAAGACCCTGAATAGCCAGAAGAAAGTTGAAGAAGAAAACCAAAGTTGGCGGCACCATAATTCCAGTATTCAAGCTCTATTACAAAGCTGTCATCATCAAGACAGTATGGTACTGGCACAAAAACAGACACATAGATCAATGGAACAGAATAGATTGCCCAGGAACAGACCCTTAACTCTATGGTCAACTGATCTTCAACAAAACAGAAAAGAATGTCCAATGGGAAAAAGACAGTCTCTTCAACGAATCTTGTTGGGAAAATTGGACAGCCACATGCAGAAGAATGAAACTGGAAGGTTTCCTTACACCACATACAAAGACAGACTCAAAAATGGATGAAAAACCTCAATGTAAGACAGGAGTCCTTCAAAATCCTTGAGGAGAACATAGGCAGCAACCTCTTTGACCTCAGCCACAGCAGCTTCCTCCTAGAAACATCACCATAGGCCAAGGAAACAAGAGCAAAAATGAACCATTGGGAGTTCCTCGAGATAAATAACTTTTGCATAGCAAAGGAAACAGTCAATAATACCAAAACACAATGGACAGAATGGGAGAAGTTATTTGCAAAGGACATACCAGATAAAGGGCTAGTATCCAAAATCTATAAAGAACTTATCAAAGTCAACACCCAAAGAACAAATAATCCAATCAAGAAATCAGCAGAAGATATCAACAGACATTTCTGCAAAGGTGATATCCAAATGGCCAACAAACACAGGAAGAAATGCTCAACTCACTCAGCATCAGGGAAATACAAATCAAAACCACAAGGAGGTACCTTCTCACACCCATCAGAATGGCTAAAAGTAACCAGTCAGGATACAATAGGTGTTGGCGAATATGCGAAGAAAGGGGAACCCTTCTACCTTGTTGGTGGTATATATATATATATATATATATATATATATATATATATATATATATTTATATATATATATATATATATATAGTGTGTGTATATATATGTATACACACTACATCTTCTTTATCCATTCATCTGTTGATAGACATCTATGTTCTTTCCACAGTTTGGCTATTGTGGCTATTGCTGATATATATATATATATAGATATATATCTATATATATATTACTATATATATTACTATATATATTACTATATATATATCATATACTATATATATATATATACTATATATATATATATCATCTACATCATTGCAAATGGCAAGATATCCGGGCTTTTGATGGCTGCATAATATTACTATATATATCATATATATAGTAATATATATATAGTAATATTATGCAGCCATCAAAAGCCCGGATATCTTGCCATTTGCAATGATGTAGATGGAACCAGAGGGTATAATGTTAAGCAAATAAGTCAATCAGAAAAAGACAATTATCATATGATCTCACCGATATGAGGAATTTGAGACAGAAACAAGACAGAAGATCACAGGGGAAGGGAGGGAAAAATAAAACAAGAGGAAACCAGAGAGGAAGACAAACCATAAAATACTCTTAATCTCAAGAAACAAACTGAGGCTTACCAGAGGGGAGGGGTGTATCAGGGATGCGTGGCTGGATTATGGACATTGGGGAGGGTATGTGCTATGGTGTTATGGTGAGTGCTGTGAGTTGTGAGTTGTGAGTTGTGTAAGTCTGATGAATCACAGACCTCTAAACCTGAAACAAATAGTACATTATATCCTAATAAGTAAATTAAAAAAAAGAAAGAAAAATCAGCTGATATAGCCTTATGGTATTTCCCTTGTATGTAACTCTTTTCTTTTTTCTTGCTGCTTTTAAAATTCTCTTTTTATCATTATTTTTTGCCATTTTAATTACTATGTGTCTTGGTGTGGACCTCCTTGGGTTAATCTTGTTGGAGGCTCTCGTGCCTCCTGAATTTGGATATCTGTTTCCTTCTCCAGATTTGGGATGTTTTTAGCTATTACTTCTTTGAATACAGTTTCTGTCCCATCTGTCTCTCTTCTCCTTCTGGAATCTCTATAATACAAATGATATTATGCTTTTATGGTGTTGCTGAGTTCCTTAAGTCTATTTTCATTTATTTTATTATTTTTTCTCTCTCCTGTTCTTTCTGATTGCTTTCCATTATTCTATCCTCAAGGTCACCAATGCATTGTTCTGCTTCTCCTTGTCTACTATTTATCTCATCTACTGTATTTTTTGTTTCAGTTATTGAGTTCTTATCTCTGATCGCTTCTTTTTAATGTTTTTAAGTCTTTGCTGAAGGTCTCACTGTGGTCCTTCACTCTTCTCAAGTCCAGTGAGTATCTTTATGATCATGACTTTAAATTTTCTATCAGGCATATTATTCCCATTTTGTTTAGCTCTCTTGCTGTGATTTTGTCCTGTTCTTTCATTTGGGACATATTCCTGTCATATTCCTGACTTATTCCTTCATTTTGTCTAACTCTGTCTCTGTTTCTCTTCTTTACATTTAGCTGTGGAGAGTCTGTTCTTTGGGTCATTTTCTGGATTATTTACACTGATGTGGATGTTATGTAGTTGTAGCTGTGGGACAAGGTGAGCTTAGGATCTTCCTACTCTGCCATTTTCCCCTCTCCACAAGGTGATCTTTAAAAAAAAGTCATTAATCAAATAAATTTGAGAAATGCTGCATATTATATCCCTGTCTTGGAAATTTACTAGGCACATGAGCATATTAACCACATTAAAAATACTATATATTAAACAAATCTGTTTGTTTAGTAGCTCATTTCCAAAACTTATGTAATGAAACAATGTTAAAAATATTTCTAGACATTTTTCCATATCTGTAAATATGTTGCTCCAGTGTCTCCATCTCTTGAAGCAATGAGTTTTGGTGTTTTAGGAGAAGGGTGAAGAGAACTGGAACGATAAAAGCACATCTCCATTCTGTCAAAAAATGTTTGCTTTTGGTCCTTACAAAGGCAATAGTTTTGAGGAGCAGGCTTTACTGAAACTTGAGATTACTAAATGTCACATAGAGAGAGCTAAAGAGATAATGTGAAATAGTCCTTGCCTTAAGGAAGAAAGCCTGAGTCTCCTACATGGGGCGGTGTGGGAAGAAGAGAGTTGAAAGGACAAGGAACACATGTGCGATGGCTTCACCTTTAGGCCAAGATCTTGTGGCAGAGAGGCTAGTAAATCTGTGGAGAGGAAAAGTCAAAACAAAGGGTCTTTTGCATACTTTGTGGGTCACAACTGTACTAACTGCACCAACTGGAGGGGTGGCATTAGAGTAAGGGCAGGTATTGAGTCAAAGTTAGCAATTTGAACCTCTTTTAGTTCTTAAATGGTATAGAAATGTCCCAGATGTTTTCACAAGACCTATGGGAGAAGATAAAAAATAGCTGTATAGGCCCATAGACCTACTGCTGAGGATGAGTGAGTGAAGCAGGCCATCACACGTAGTGACCTACCTCAGAGGCCATGGAAGGATACTAGCTAGGAAGATGTCTAATCAAAAACACAGAACTGGTTTCAGAGTTATCTGATTAGATTATCTAGTTAGAGTGAGGTGAGGCTGAGTTAGCAAAGGAAGACCCCCTGTGTCCTGACTAAGCCAAGAGGCCAAGTCTAGTGTTGACCAGCTATAAACACCAGTGATTATTAACAGGCTACTGGTCACCAGGCAGGCAAGAGACATCTCTGAGGAGATCAGAGAATGCAGAAGACAGAAAGAGAACCTGCTTTTGTTCACCACCATTAGGCATTAAAGATTGATGTGCTGGTAAATGTTTAACCAATTCTCTCCTTTCAAAAAAAGTCCTGATTTATAGCATGTGACAACTCCATGGTATAAATATACTATGCTTGACTTTAAGCTATCAGCATGGTATCACTGAGCACAGAGTTGGGAAAAGATGTGTAACTGTCTCAGACTTCATGTAAACCCCACTCTTATACATAACCTATATCTGAATTTCAGCTTATGAAGGGATGGGGAGGAAAATAAAGCCTGAAAGAACATTAACCTGAAGGGACTCAGTTATATCCAGTTAATAGGAAAGTTAATTTTCTTTTCATCCCTGTTTCTCCCCAGGTGCTTAGATAAGTGGAAGATTATTTTAAAAACTAGAAAAAATCCACATAATTTTGCACATTCAAATGTTAATTTTTTAACTCATCCTATTATTTGAGTACAGAACATTTTTTCACCCTTTGGGTTACCAATTTGTGAATTGCTACTCTTTCGTTATCCTTCATTGATTCTTCTTTGTATAAATTTGGGCTCAGTCTCAAAATTTGGGCACAAAGCTCAGATTATCTTTCCCCTTGGATCTCTACTATCACGTATATCATTATATATATGTTTGTAAGTTTGTAAGTATCTCCAGTGAGACACCACCTCTAATGCTCAGCCAAATCAATGTTGCATACATTTCCTTTTGGTTCTCTGTCATCCAGTAAAACCAATATATTTATAACCAAAGCTAGTATTTACTCTACTCTGAAGTCAGTCTCCACTTTCCCAACTCAATTTTTCCACTGTTCTTGGAATCATCCGTGTTCCTTCCTTTCACACTCACTTACTTCTAAGCAATGTGTCTTTCACATTTTCCCCTTATTTTCCATTCCCATTGCCACAGCCTTAGTTCAAACATTCATGACCCCATACCTAAATAATCATGATACTATCTGTGCATAATGATTTTTGTTTTATTTTAAAGATACAGTTTTGTAAACAATTAAAATAGTTTATCAAAAAATAAAAAAGATAGTTAAGCAAAAACAAATAAACCAAAAATAACCCTGAAATTTCATTGTCCAGAGATGACAATATTTGTTAAACTTCTTGGCTGATCTTGTTTCAGGTATTATGAGTGTGTGTGTGTGTGTGTGTGTGTGTGTGTGTGTATGAGGGAGAAGGAATACCAATCATATGTAAAGATAATCTACACACAATAACACTATCATTCACTGATGTTACAGGTACTATGGTAAGGACTCTGCATATACCAGCTCCTTAAATATTCACAAAATTTTATGATGTAAATATGATTATCTTCATGTTACAGATAAATAAACTGGAGCTTAGAGAGTCCCACAATGCTACATCGTTAGTTAAGTGGAGTAACCTAGAAAGACTGACGAATCCCAAAGCCTATGTATGCTTTTATCTCTTTACCTTTACCCTATAACACAACCATTAAATCATGTGGTACATACTCTTGTTAACCAGCTTTGAAAGTTAACAATATAATGCAACTTATTTTTTTGCTAAATATGTATTTTATAAGCATGGATTCATAATAGGCATATATTGAACCAAAATTTTAATTTAATAATATAATATGAATATTTTTCATATAAAATATACATTTAAAAATTTAACATAATATTCCACTGTATACTTGTAACTGTCTTCATTTATCAAATTTCCCTTTGATAGATATTTAGTTGTTTTCAAATTTTTACTATGAGAAACACATTAAAAAAATACTTGTGGACATACATATTTATGGGTGATGGAATTACAAATATTTTTTATGCTTATGTGAAATTTTAAATGTTGAACAAATATATACACATATATACATAGTGTGGGATGGTGCGAAAGTGGAAAGAAATGAGGGCAAGCCACATCTATGGGTCTGATTGTGAGAGCCAGGGTCCAGGTCTTATGCTGCTGTATTGTAGCATAGACCACGGAGCAGTGTGAGAATTCTAAATTCAATTTGGATTTTAGGTCCCTATGAAGTTATAGTTTTAAAAGTTTTAAGAAAGAAGAAGAAAGAAAACAATTCAAGCCTAGTGATTGCCTAATCTATGCTTGAACACTTGAAAATCAGGGAGCTTTCTAGTTTTCTAAAACTCCCAACTTTGTTCCTGACTACCCTCAACAGTTTTGGGACCTAAGTCAAGAAGCCCATGTACCATGTGTCCAAATATTTAAAATAAATTCTTCAAGCTAAAAATAAAATTTTTTTTTCCTACTCTTGCCACCATCCCATGCTATGAAGTACCACACATGGATGTGTGTAGACATCTCAGCCCACATATGTGAAGTCTGCATATTTCCTCCTGGACCCCAAGGCTTAGATGCACACACTGGCATATAAGAAAGGAAGCTCTTAGAAAAGTTGTGGGGATACATACAAGGATGGGACTTGTGGGATAGTTTCATAAAAGAAGAAGCATTTAAGCTACCAACCTCACAGGTGAAAATGGGAAGGAGTGAAGGAAGATAATGTGTGTGAGGTGTGGGCAAAGAAAAGGAGTGTGTGTGAGTACTGGCATGACTGGCAAAACAGTGAGTGTGATAAGGAAGCTGGCAGGGATTTCATGAGACAAATACCCAGGCCACGAGGACCTAAAATGATGTGTCAGGGGCACCTGGGTGGCTCAGTTGGTTAAGCGACTGCCTTCGGCTCAGGTCATGATCCAGGAGTCTCATGATTGAGTCCCACATCAGGCTCCCAGCTCCGCAGGGAGTCTGCTTCTCCCTCTGACCTTCTCCCCTCTCATGCTCTCTCTCACTCTCTCTCTCAAATAAATAAATAAAATTTAAAAAAATCATTATAAAATGATGTGTCAGGAGGTGGAACTTTATCCTGTAATAATGGGAGTTATTCAAATTTTCTGAGCATGGAAATGACATAGTTAATTAGATCTGCATTTTAGGCAGTCAAGTTCAATAGCAAAATTGAAGGTGAATTGTAGGTGGTTGTAGGCCAGTAAAGAAATTGAATGTTTCTTCAAATTTCCTGCCTTTGAACTTTTCCTCACAATGTTCCCTCACAGTACTAGGATAGAAATTATTAGTTACCAGGCAGTCTGTAATAAACCGTGGAAAGAGAAATGGTGACTTTAATATTGGCTCCTAGGTCTACCATTATACAGCACAGATGGCAGAGGATGCATAACAATATCACTGCAGACACTTGCATTCAGAAGGATGTCCAGGCTTCTTATTATATAACCCATACAATGTCTTAAAAGATTTTTGGTTTTAAGGAGTTTGGCAAATAGGTTCATTGGCAAATGTGTGTGTGTGTGTGTGTGTGTGTGTGTGTATACGCATGTGTGCACACGTGTGTGTGCATGCTTGACATTGAATGTCCAGATACTGAAAATTTTAACCCTGTTTGCTGTTTACATTATTTGGAGAGGGGCAGGGAGTGAGTGAACAGTCTCTTGTATATCTCTGTGTACTGAAGGAGTTGATAGAAAGCAGAGAGAGAAAGATATAGTTAGTTGCTTTTGAGATCTAATTTGAGAATCTGAAGAGCATTGGAAAACAAAATCTGTGTACAGATGAGGAAAATGGAGTACCTAGTGATTATATTGTATTACTGTAGGCATAATTTTGGACTTTAAAAAGTACATATTATTTACAAGGAATACTATAATTATAAGCTTTCAATGAAATACATTATTTCCTGGACTATCTGTAATAGCCCCTTTGAGGCCATCTGTGGAAGATCAAATTACTGATCTAATTTTGGTTTTTTGGTCACAGTACAGAGATAAGTGTTGGTGGTAGACATCTGCTGTCAAATATGAATAGTCACATGCTGTGAGAAAATGTCTTGGCATTTAAGGGTGAAGTTTAGATATTGCATAGAAAGCTTTTCAATTTAATATAGGCATGTGATTGAGATTCGTCATCTTATTTACTTACTTTGTGAAATTGAATGTAGAGCTGTTGAAGATTTAGGTATTCTTCAAACTCTATTCTTACACTTGATGACCTAAGCAACAGCATTTCCTTTCTTCCTTGCTCTAATTGTCAAGTCCTTCACTCTGCCTCACAGCTTTTCCTGCTGACCTGTCCCTCACGCCTCTCTGCCCTCTATGTTTGTCATGTTTCCTGCCTGTTCACAAAAGAAGACCAATAAAACAGAAGAATGACAGTCAAGAGACTTGGGTTTTTATAATTCCACTCTGTCACTAACTAGCTGCATAACTTTGGGCAAGTCCTTTTACTTTCCTTACTCTAAGTTGTCTTCATCATTACAAAGTGCAGTAGGAAATAGATGATCTCTCTGGTACTCTTCAACTCTGATATTTGTGTCTCGAACAAACATGGAATGTAATTATTATAATCCCAGTAGTGAGAGAGATAATTAAAGGAAAACTGTCCTGAAGTATTAAGTGTGTGTGGTAATACTACAGTGATATCATGAATGCTGCAGAACTCTCCATGAGAAATTTTTTTCTTATATTTTTATGTCTTTTTAATTCCCATCACCTCCAAAACTGTCATATAGCAATTTACTCATTTTATTCTTCAATCACTATGCAGTACTAGATTTGAGAATGCTCTGGTCACTAATGACATATGCTGACAGTTCTTGTGGAAGAATAGTCTGAGATGTAGTTGATATTGCAATTACTAAATTCCCATGGACGAGGTCCAAAAGAGATTCATTCTATACCAGATTCTGTTCTACATAAAATAATGAGTCAAAAGCAGTTATCCCCAAATCTAACATTTAGCAGGGCATGTATTACTGTAAAGAAAATTGAGATTTGGAAGCTGAGACCTAGGTTTCAGTCCTGGATTCAACAATTCATAGTTAGTGCCCAAGTCCACTTGGGCCCAATTGACTCCAAATCTTAGCATTGCATTTACTGTCTTCCCAGAAAATATTCTTGCAAGAAAGTGTGATGTAATTTCTAGCCAAGAAATAAAATAATTGTATTCATGAAAAGCAAAGGGTATTTTAGAACATTAATAAGCAAACCTTCATAGAATAATTGGATTTGTGATCAAGGGAGTTATATTTGACAAATAGAATGGCTGGTTAAATTTAAATTCAGGGGCACCTAGGTGGCTCAGTTAAGGATCTGCCTTTGCCTCAGGTCAGGATCCCAGAGTCCTGGGATGGAGCCCTGCGTGAGCTGGGGTTGGGGGGAGTCCCTTCTCAGCAGGGAGTCTGCTTCTCCCTCTCCTTTCTCCTCTCCCTCTTCCTCTCTCCTGTTCATGTTCTCTCTAGCTTTCTGTCTCTCAAATAAAATAAATAATATCTTTAAAAAAAAGTTAGATTCAGGCAAGAATAACTGGGAGCAGCAATAAAGTCTGAAGTCATTTAGGGATGTAAGAGAGGAGTAATGAGAATAGTAGTAGGTTATATGACCTTGAGGTGGTAGCAAAAATTTTTTATGGACACATCTGATAGGAAATTGACAATAAGGTCTGTAGGTACAGGTTTAGGTGCCACTTGTGCAGAAATGATAAACGAAACCTTACTAATAGATCTCCAAGACAGAAGGTATAGAGTACAGATTTTTAGACTTCAGTGGGAATGAGAATATCTTCGAATTGCCGACCCTGATCTCAGAGATTCTGATCAGTGGGTTTAGGACAGGGCCTAGAAATCCATATATTCTAGTATCACCCCCAAAATTTTGATGTAAGTATTCTGTGCCCCATACTTTAGGGTGGTGGTTCTTAAACTTTAACATGCATCAGAATTACCAAGAGGGGTTATTAAGGCACTGATTGCTGGGCCTCACTCCCAAGGTTTCTTATGTAGCAAAATGTGAGACCAGGTAATTTATCATTCTAATAAGGTGATACTGTTAGTTAGTTCTCCCTAACACATGAGAACACATTCCTTAGTACACTGATTTCACTGACATAGAGGCACCAGAATAAATAAAAAACAGACTTCTGGAGGATAATCACATTCAGTGGCAGCAGAAAGAGGAAGAACCAGTGAAGAAACTAGAGAAGCAATAAAAAAATGTAAAAGAAGAATTAGTATGGAGACATCAATGAAAAGAATTAAATATGTTTAAACAGGGTTGGCTGGTTTCTTCTGGTTTTGTTCATTTTGCTTTGTTTTTGTATTATAAAAAGCAAAAAGGGAAAAAAAATCACCTGTAATAACAGGTGAGTAAGGTGTAATAACAGGTGAAATAAGGATAATAATACTACTCTTATAGACTTGTTAAATAATTAAAGTACAATGTCTAAACTGTTTATTAAAGTCTTTAGTAAGCATTCAGTATATACCATTAGTATTATTATTTTATTGACAAGAGTCACAAAATTAGTAAAGAGTAGAGATAGAGTTTTTTGTCACCATATCAAGTTCTGAAAGCAAGGAGGACTTAAAGGAGAGAGAGCTATCAATAACACTGAAGCCTGGTCCCCAATCCCAAATTGAAGTAAGAAAAGAAACCATTGGATTTGATGTTAATTAAAGATAGAATAAATAGGGCAGAATCAGATTGTAAGGGGAATTGGAGAGTGAATGGAAGAAGCAGGAGTATATTCATTTGAAAAACTTGGCAATAAAAGAAGGTGAGAAAAGATGGTAGATAGAGAAAGCAGCAGATTAAAGGCTTTTTGTTTTTCCTGGGATGGAGAAAAATGGTGCATCTTTATAATCCCAGAGAGAAATACCACAGGAGTAAACCGACTGGAAGATGCAAATGAACAAGGGAATAATAAAGGGAGCTGAGGTCTGGGGCAGGATAAATTAAGGAAGAGATCCATCACAAGAAGGGTGAGCCTTTGAAATAGGGGCAATAGCTACTTGATAGGATTTCAAAAAAAGGATCAGGGAAGATCAGAGGTTTGTTGAAATAAAGAGAGGGGGGAAAACTTCCATTGAGAAGTCCTTGCTTTCTTGCCTTTCTCTGGTACACCTGCTCTGCAAAATCCCATTATATGTTTGCTCAGCTCCTATACATGTCTGTTAAGTACAGCAAAATAACTAAAACCTTTTCAGAATAAAGGTGGTCAGCCCCATATATTGTCCTATTTTTCTCTGTTAAGCTCCTCTCACATTTCTCATGTTCCCAAAACCTATTTTTCAAGTTGTCTAGAGTCTCCTTGGGACTTCTATTCCACCACATCTCCCTCATACTCTCAGCAGATATCTGTCCTTCTCTTTCAAGGTCTTGACTCTTGATCTTTTCCTTTATATGACAGTGTACAGAATAACTAATTGGTTCCCTGTCTTTCTCCAAAAGTGAGCACTGAGGTTGTTTTTAGTATGATCATGAACTCATGGATTTAAAAATTATGTTTTAATCTACTGAAATTATTATTCTTTTCAGTGTTCAAATTATTCCATTCTTGACCAGTAGGAAATGCTTCAAATTATATTTTTATCCCGCTGGTTGTTTTGTTCTCCAGTGTTACAAACTTCCTAGGTCTATGTTATACTTTCCTTGTTTGAGCCCCAGATCAGCCATTTACCCAAGAAGTTTTATTTTATTTTTAAGTTTTCTGGAGATTGCAATCTGGGAATTACAGGGGGTGTTTAGAACTATGGAGGTTTTTGTTTTGTTTTGTTTTTATAGTTGTTTTTTGTTTTTTTACAATTCTATTTTGAAACATTCTCCCTTGGTTTCCAATACACCACTCTTCTCAAATCTCACCACTCTTCCCTAATTTACCTGGATGTTTCTTCCAAGTCTTTGTAACTGTTGATTTCTGCCCGAGCCACCCAGGCACCCCTGATCATATCTATTTCTCTAGCATAAACTATACCCACGTGTCCATATCTCTCAATCTGAGCTACTATCAGAGGTCTCTCTTATAAACTCTATATTCCTCATCACACTTCTTAGTTCTAATTGCTCTCTTCAGTTTTTTCCAACCATCTGGAACTTGTTACAAATGTTTATTAAATTTTAGAACAAATAAATGGATAAAGTATAATAAATTAATTTATTTCTTCTTCAATTTATTGATAGAGAAATTAGATCAAGTACTGGGGATGAAAGGAGGGGTAAGATAAAGGACTTGAAGGTAGGGAATGCTTAGCATAATTATTATAGTTACAGTTCAGTAAAGAAAATCTAGAAATGATTAGGCAAGCTATTAGAGTATTGTGTAATATTAAATTTTAATGTTGACAATAACAAGAACATATGTTATTTAGAGGCTAAAGCCTAAGCAGTAGAGATTGATGTGGAGAAACTCTACTAATTTGCCTGTGTTTCTAAAAGTGTACTGAATTCATTTTTACATCTCTGTAATGTGAGATTTGGAAACTTGTGAAAAGAAAATTTAAAAACACTCTTTTCACATATGGGTGATAGTATGTTGATAATGTAATTTTTTGGTTTTCCTTGGCTAACTACAGAAAACAGTTTCTATGGATTTTTCTAGCACTTAATGATCTTGTTCGTACTGTCATTTGGCCTTTATTGTTTCTGATGAAAAATTAGTATGTATGCAAATTGTTGTCCTATAGATATAACCTATAATTTTTTATACTTTCTTATATTCTCTTCAGTTTTGATTTTTTAAAAAATTTCAGCAATTTGTTTATGATATATATTTAAGCATATGGTTTATTCTTTGTACTTATTCTCCTTGGGGTTCACTGAAGTTCCTAAATTTATAAATGTATATCATTTAAAAATTTTGAGAATTTTAAAGCAATTATCTCTTCAAATATTTTTCTTCACAATTTTCTCTCCTCTTTTTCTGGGACTTCAATTACTCATATGTTAGATCCTTTGTTATTTTTCCACAGATCCCTGTTCATTTGGTTTCATTCTTTTTTTCTCTCTCTTACTCAGATTGGATATTTTTTACTGGGTAAAGAGAGACACGGCCTTGTTATCACTGACACTCCATTAGACTCCCTCTGATACCAGTCCAGTAAGGAGTGGAAGATTGCCTTGTTTCCTCTGGGTGGGTGTGGAAGATCAGACCCTTCACGTTTTCACTATCGTAATTGGTGTGCCTTCACATCTCCATCTTCCAGGGTTTTCTTACATGTCTTTTACATATAATGTCCGGGGTTTTTAGTTGTACTTAGTGGAAAGAATAGGGAGATATACATGTGCTTCATTTTTGGGGAAGCTGAAGTCTAAGAATTTTCTAATTCAGTTTTTGAATAGGTAGTACATTTACATGGTATGAACCCCATCAAAATATAACAAATTACATAGTGAAAAGACCCTCTTTCTTTTTTGTTCATCTTCTGCCCAATTTTTACTCTGCTCTTACCCACAGTTTCTTTTCAGAGTTTCTTCATGCATATATACGAAAAAGATAAAGATTATTTTACTCCTTTTTGCATAAAATTTGGCTTAATATATACACTGTATTGATTCTTCTTTCCCTCTCTCCATTTAGCTGTATATTTTAGAGAACTTTTCATGTCAAGAACATAAAGAGCTTTCTTTTTTATAGTTTCATAGATTTCCATTGTATGTATAAAAGGCAGGATTTTAATGGTATTTTCTGAACTACTTTAATAAATTGTGAATTTTCTCAGGACTATTAATTTTCTTTTATATTAGTGTTTATCCTCAGTTAAACTGTCAGATGTTTGAGGAAACTTGGAGCTAGCTTGTGTATTTTTCTTTCTAGAATTTTTTATATGCAATATGTTTATTTTTAAGATAAAGAACATTTGTCATTTTCTTTTTTGTATATTGTGTTTTCCAGATGATCTCAGGGATTCCATGATTCTGACATCTTAGAGGAAAAAGAACAATGCCAAGTCCAATTATGAAAGTTACAGAAGTGTTTAATGCTTTTAATTGCAAGAAACCTATGCAAGAAGGTTTTGGATGTTCTCTTTCCACTCGCAGAAAAATGCCGGTAAAGATATGCTTTCCTTATAGTCCTGCCCTAATAGATCTCTCTTCCCTGTATCATAGAGCCTGCAGTCAGGTGTACTCCATCTAAACCAATGCTGTAAATTGTCTGAGATTTTCGACACAAAATGTTTTTCAAGATTTGCTAGCCCTCATGAAGTAGTCCCACCTGTTACCTAATGATAAGAAATTGGACGCTTTTGGTTAAAACATAGAAAAGAGTTCACTCGGTGCAGATAGGAAAACTGTGAGGAAATAAAAAAAATGTTTCAAGAGATTTTTTTTGTTTGTTTTTTTGTCTTTTCTTTTCCTTTCTTTCTTTTTCCAGAGAAGAAGAGCTCTGTTTCTAATTTTCTTGGCATTATTCTCACAGCCATTATTGTGATTTCTATATGTGAGGCTTACCACCTGATGCAAGAAGGAAGGAATAATGATTGTAATGTTCCCTCCTATTTGTACATGTAGCCATAGGGAGTTAATGGTGTAACTGGAGGTAGCTGAATCAGAGTATAAGAATTTGGTTTATTTTAATGCATCAAAGTATTAGGTCCAAAGACCAGTACAAATTATGGCACAAAGTAGCCATTCAGTGAACATTCATAAATAAATAATGTCAAGGAAATTAAGCAAGCTGCTTTGAGTCTCAACTTGTTAGATCTTGATTGGTTCAAATGATGTGTCAAGACACTTGAGGCCTACATGACATATATTCTTTCTTTACTTTTTGTTTTTATTAATGAAATCAAGATTTCTGATGAGGGAAGGTGATCCTATTCCCAACACAGGGATAAATCATAATTAGCCTAAGCTAGTACCTTGCCAATGTTTGTCTTAGAGATGTGATATAATTTTGGCCAGCAAAATAGAAAAAGGAGTTTTATTTTTAATTTACTTATTTTATAAATGTTTTCCTCACATAAAAAAAAAATGCCATTAGGAAGAACCAGGATTTCCCACTCCTGGAATAGCTGCACTATTTTGTCTGAGCTTGACTGAGGAAAAGCCAATTCTCTGAGGATGGCAAAATTGAAAATAGGAAGAATTCAAGTTCCCGACAGGCAGAATTTACCAACCCTGGAGCCTTGTTATATAATAAATAATAATGAATTCCCCATATAGTTTAAGTTACTGTGATTTGAGTTTTCTTATATTTGCAACCAAAAGCATGCTGACACAATAATCTTCATATGCTACATTTTGACAGTAAGAGTACTGATAATTCACTTGTGAGAGTGCACATATTAAAATACACATTGATCATGTAGGGTTGAAGAAATAGCAGCTAGAAACTATATTTAGGGGACATCTGGGTGGTCTTTGGCTCAGGTCATGATCCCAGGGTCCTGGGATTGAATCTTGCATCAGGCTCCCTGCCAGGGAGGAGTCTGCTTCTTCCTCTCTCTTTAACCCCTCATTGTTCACTCTATCTCTCTTGTTTGTTCACTCATTCTCTCAAATAAATAAATAAAATCTTTTGAAAAAAGAAACAATATTTAGTTTTCAGAAGTTACTCACAGATTTTGAAGAATAAAGACACACTCAGATTATTTTGTAATCCTCTGGATGTTCCTGAATTACCATACATCTTTTCAAACAACATAACTTTCAAGAAAATCTGAGAGTTGAAGGAAAACTCTGTTCATCAAGAAGAGACAATTTTCATTAAAATTTAGGGCTAAGTTCATGAATTTTTGGAGTGAACTGGAATTTCTGATTCTGTAAGAATCAGATAATTTTGAACCTATTTGCTCTTTGAAAGTATATTTTCTTATAAATTTACAGAACTCAAAACTGAGTGCTGTGTTGTTTCTACTGATGTAAATTCAAAATTCAAGTTTTGATCCATGAACATTTTTATAGCTCCCATTTTGTCGTTTTCATTTTTATAGTTTTGTAGAAGAGTTCAGTTAAGTTTGCTAAGTATCACCATTCTTATTGATCATGTTTAATCAATGACTAGCACCAGGCCTATAAGAATGGCAATAGTTGGGGCGCCTAGGTAGCTCAGTGGGTTAAAGCCTCTGCCTTCGGCTCAGGTCATGATCCCAGGGTCCTGGGATAGAGCCCCACATAGGGCTCTCTGATCATCCGGGAGTCTGCTTCCCCGTCTCTCTCTCTCTGCCTGCCTCTCTGCCTACTTGTGATCTCTGTCTGTCAAATAAATAAATAAAAAAAGATATCCCAAGCCAAGAACTTTGATTAAAAAAAAAAAAAAAGAATGGCAATAGTTTGGGATGCCTGGGTGGCTCAGTGGGTTAAAGCCTCTGCCTTTGGCTCAGGTCATGATCCCAGGGTCCTGGGATAGAGCCCCACATAGGGCTCTCTGATCAGCCCGGAGTCTTCTTCCCCGTCTCTCTCTCTCTGCCTGCCTCTCTGTCTACTTGTAATCTCTGTCTGTCAAATAAATAAATAAAATCTTAAAAAAAAAAAGAAAAAAGAATTCTTTAATTAAAAAAAAAAAAGAAAGAAAAGAGTGGCAGTAGTTCTAAGAAGCCTTCTTGGTTGAAATCCCAGTGTATTATTTTTATGTCAGTACACCTTTCAACAACCTTGGGAGTTTCACATCTCTTGTAATTGAAGTATGATTTACTTATGTAGGGGATTACTTTGAAAGGTTAATATTGAGGAAGCAGTAATCAATAAGTCCATGATATTAGATAAGCAATAAGTATTGCTTGGGAGCCAGAGACAAGAAAAAATACCTTTTAGTCATAATAAAAATACTATAAAATGCAATGAACTTATAAATATTTTATTGACATTGTGGGGGAAAGTTTATAAAATTTTCTGATAACAATGCAATGATAATTAAAAATTAATTTGCTTCTCAGAGCAAACTGAGGGTTTTGGAGGGGAGGGGGGTGAGGGTTGGATGAGCCTGGTGGTGGGTATTAAGGAGGGCACATATTGCATGCAACACTGAGTGTGGTGCATAAACAATGAATTTTGGAACACTGAAAAAAATAAAATTAAATTAAATTAAAAAAATAAATATCACTTTTCTACATGCACTTGAAAAAAAATTAATTTGTTGTTTCCATTGTTCATAACTGACCATGTCTAAAATGTTATTATTTTCTTTGTTCAATGTGTCTGTATTAACTTATTTTAATAAATTTATCATATTTGTATGTTTATAAGTCACCTTACCAGAATCAGTTGTGATTTTTGTTTCTTTAACTCTGTTTTCCATCAGTTTTCATGTTCCTCAAACTTGAGATTTTCAGCAACCCAACAAGGTTTTCTAATCCGGGAATATCCTCTCTACAATGATTTTTGGGGGTACAGTTTTGTATTATTCCAAAATAAATTCACATTTTGAATAGTTTTAAACAAAAATTTTCATAGAGAATGTATACATATGTATGTTCCACTTTTGAAAAATTTGGATTCTTCTACATTTTTGTTTTCTGAATCTCATCCATACCTGTGTATGTCATCTCTTAGCAAATGCCACTTGTGATATTGTGATATAATAAAAAAATATAGTTGGTCTTTGTCCCTACTTCCTGGCACAGAACTCCTAAAACCTTTAAGATTTTCTGAATGACAGGGGTGGGAGGAACATCTTTTATTATTCATACTAAGCCCCTTTCAACCATACTTCAGTTTATGCTGGTGAAGAGTTTATGCTCTTGAAGGAAGGAGATTGGTTGCCAAAGGAACCAACAAAGTGATCAGAAGGTTAGACATTTCAGCCTCAACCCAAGTTAATTCCAATTGCCAATCATTTAATCAATCATGCCCACATAATGGAATTTCCCTTAAAACCCTAAACAAAAGAATTCAGAGAGCTCCCACATGCCAGGAGCTCCATGAGGACAAAAGCTCCTGTATTCAGGGGTCCTCTGGACCTTGCCCTATGTACCTTTTCATCTGGCTGTTCATTTGTATTTTTTATAATAAACCAGTAATAGTAAATGGACTGGTAATAAGTAATGTTTTCCTGAGTTCTGTGAGTCATTATAATAAATCATCAAGCTTGAGAGGAATTTATGGAAACCTCTAATTTGTAGCCAAGTCAGACAGAAATGTGGCTAATGTGTGGACCCAGTACCAAGTGATTTTCATTTAAAGTAGTGCGCAGTCTTCTGAGACTAACTTCTTAACCTGTGAAGTTTGCACTAACGTCAGCTAGTTAGTTTCAGAATGAATGAAATTATAGGACATCCTGTTGGTGTCTACAGAGAAATGGAGAGTTGTTTGAGGTGAAAAACCTATTACATTTGATGTTGGATGTATTGTGAATAGAAAAAGAGTTTTCTTTATCTCTGACACCTTTACGTGAACACACTATCAGTACTGTTAGTACCACAAATACAGTATTTTTTCAGCCCAAGCTCATCATTTGCATTCTGAAATCTGCTCTTCTATCTTATATTTCTATTTTTTTCAAAATCCTTCTCATTGGACTCAGGTTTGAAAGTTCAGAGTCACTTTGATTTCCTCTTCTCATTTGCATTCAGAGTATGATCTGCTGACAAAATTCATTTCCTGCTTCAGTCAAACACCAAGCATTTATTAAGCCTCTCCATAGGCTTATTACTATGTTGGCAAAAATGGGGGACACAAAAGAAACACTAAATTTATTGCAAAAAAGCACAGAAGATCACACACTCAGGTGATCTCACCAATTTCCTTGTTTGCCAATATAAAATTACCAACGTTAGCTTGTTGAGTTAGTAGTTACCATAAGCATAGATATAAAACAATTTCTGTGTAGTAGGATTTATGAGTTAGGGGCCTAATTTGCAGGAAAAATCTGTTGCAAGAATTTCAGTACTTTGAAAAAGAGCATAAAGTATAATAATAAGAAAACACAGATCAAAAATCCATTACATTACATGAAATGTACTCACTTCACAGTAGAGTCTAGATCTTAGGGTCTATTGGACTTTTTTGCTCCACCTGAGAAGATAATCATGGGTATGGATAATATCTTCCTCTGCCCTGCTATGTCTCTAATAGCAGGGGATAGTCTGGGTAGATGGAATACTTTAATTTTTTTCATCTCAGACGAGTCCATTATTTCAAAGCTCTCATTCTCCAAATCTCTTTTGAAATTATTTTTTTTGTATTCTTATCAATTATTCATGCCACTGACTACCAGCCTTTACAGATGATCAGAATTCAGGGTGATGAGTACTAGAATAGAGATATCCAGTGAGATGCATGAGACTACTTAGGACTGGCACCTCCTCTCTAAGGCTTTGGGACAGAGTGGGTGGGGATAAAGTTAGACATTTTAGAAGAGGTAATGTCTGAATTGACTATTAGAAAACATGTGTGAATACTCAGTTGAAAGAGATTAGGGAGAGCAATTCAGACAGAGATTAGAGTGTGTAAAGGCTTAGAGATATGAGAGAGCATAGCACTTTCAGAGAACTGTAATTTCAGATAGAGAATGGTGTATATGAATTTGGGGGGCTATAAATGAGGCTGGACTGCACTAGATGTCATCGGCCAGAACATGAAGTTCCTGATAGGCCATGCTCAAGAATTCCTAAAGGCTATAGGGAATCTATGAAAGATTCAATGGAGAGATGTGACATGATCCTCCATATATATTCCAAAGATCAGTGCAGTAGCCTGTGTAATAGTGGATTATTAGAGGCTAAGACAAGAAGCAGAGAGTGCTGTTCGGATGCTTTTGCAATGATCTAAATAAGAAATAATGAGTTTGAACAACTGCAGTGTCATTGAGAATGGAGAGAATGAAAAGATTCAAGAGAATTGTGGCTCCAGGAGTACAAGGAGTGAGAGCTACTACGTTTCTGTCTTAGGCAACTGAGAAAATACTGCTGCAACCCAGAGCTAATGAAGGAGCCCTACCTGATTCAGCATGACTGGATTTTCAGAAGAGCAGATAAAGAAAATGATGAGGTAAGGCACCTGAATTTGGAGACCGCTAGAGAATTTCAAGATAGTGACCTTAGTGAAGTGAGGGAGGACTATAAACCAAATTATAAGGGCTTTAGGAATGAGTAGGAGTGAGGAAGTGGAAAAATTGGCTTATACCAGTTTTACTTTAGGACTTTTGGCAGACAGAGCATGGTGATACATGATGACTAATGGAAGGAATAAAGGGAAGTATTATAATTAATTTAAAAAATTATAAATGAGGCGCACCTGCGTGGCTCAGTCAGTTAAGCATCTGACTTCAGCTCAGGTCAGGATCTCAGAGTCCTGGATTGAGCCCCAAATTGGGCTTAGTACTCAGTGGGAAGTCTGCCTATCCATTTCCCTCTCCCTCTTCCCTGGCCCTGCACTCATGGTCTCCCTCTCTTTCTCAAATAAATAAATAAAATCTTAAAATATATATATATATACAGATATATATACACACACACACACACATATATATATATATTCTTCTTTGATCTCCAATCTCTTTCTCTCTACTTCCTCTCACTCTACAAGCATACTTAGATCATATATATATGTATATACAAGCATACTTAGATCATATATATATGTATATACAAGCATACTTAGATCATATATATATGTATATGTATATACATATATATGTATATATATATACATATATATATACATATATATATGATCTAAGTATGCTTGTAGAGTGAGAGGAAGTAGAGAGAAAGAGATTGGAGATCAAAGAAGAATCAGAACAATTAAAGAAACAAGGTCCCAAAAGAGCTAGGAAGAAATGGGCATGATAATAAAAGTGGTGAGTTTAGTTTTGGGAACAGTGACTATGAATGAACCCTTTTCTCTAAGACAAGAGGGAAGGAAAAGATCATGTGAGAATAATAAAAGGAATTTTATATGGAAAGGAGAGTGTGACTATAGAGGAATTTTGAGGTGGAACAACAAGAAATCAAAGTACTTCATGTGAACATTGTCCATCTCCTGAGGAAAGCACTTCATGCTCATGAGAATGCTTTGGTCTAACAGTTGTGAGTATATGACTGTGAGTCAGTAGATGGTGACCGACAGCACTGTGAAGCATGTATATGGGTTTATTTGGGATCAGCTAGTGTGAAATCATACAAGACCTTTTAGCACAATTTCAAAAACCCTTTTCATGGTTCAGCTGCTGATAGAGGCCCTAAAGAAAGACTAGAGAAAGATCAAAAAAGAAGGGGATCTGACAGTAGTCTCCTTAACTCCTATTTCTTATGTTCTGCATCCACTCTACATAATGTTTGTTTCTCCATTCATTTACATTTTTCAGTCTTTTCAGCAGCTACATATCTACAGGCAGACATGGTGCTGACCATTATAGTGCATCTGTGAAAGGAATGGAGAAGCTGAGAGGTAGTGAGTGAGCCAGGAGAGTACCAGATAAGGAATCTACATCCCACCCACATGAATGGCTGCTCTTTCCTGAATGGAATTGCTGTTTCCATTCTTTGGCTTTTTCTTGCCTCTGCACCTTTGCTCATGCCTCTACCAGAGTTTCCTTCTTTTTACCATCTGAATATACAACAGTTAAGATACACCTTAATTGCTCCCTCTTAGAAGCCTTTTCTGGTCACTTCACCTGTAATAGATCTCTCTCATTTCTATCTTTGGTAATATGCACAACTTTTATGGACTTCGTCATGTTTTATGTTATTTCATTTGTTGTTTTCATGTCTACCATCCTTATTTAGTTTGTTGGTCTTTGGGCATAGCAACCATGTTTGAAATTTCTTTGTATCCTAGGCCAAACACTGTCATTAGTAAATATTCAATAATATTTGATTAAAAAATACAAAATAAACAGTGGAGTGCTACCAAATGATAACTATCTTTGAGAGGAAATGGCATGGTAAAAAACATCATGAGTCCAAAGTTAGACAGCCCTGAATTTAAATCATAACTTGTAATCACAATACTAGCTTTGTGATTTTAGACTAGCTACATAATCTCTCTGAGCTTACATTTCCTTGATTTTAAAATGGGGATGATAACTATTTTTCAGACTTTTTAGGAAGATTAGAAATGGTATAATCACCTAACAAAAAGCTTGGCATATTGTAAATACTCAATAAAGAGTAGCAATTATTTGTCTTCTGTATTTGTCTTCTGTACTTTTATCTAAAACTTAAATAATGGAGTTGCAAAGACCCAAATGTACACTACATGGCTTAAATAGTAACTAGAAGAGGCCAGAAACAAACTATTGACGTAATTTAAACTGAGCTGGAAGAAACCCAAGACACTCTGTTTATAATCTGGACCTGGATCCAATAAGCAACTGATCACAGCTGCTGGATGGATGTACCACAAGGATGTCAGGTGCTCACTGCTCAGTGCTAGTGTTTATCCAGGGGTCTACACTAACCTCTCAAAAATGACTTCATGCACAGATGGTCTGGGCTTCATTTCACTCGGTTTTTATGGTTGACAGTAGCCAATCTGTCACAGGGAATAATCCTACCCTAATCAGATGGAGGGATCGATTCACCAAGTATTGTCTCTTTTTCATTACCAATGACTATAAGTACATGAAGTAATTTTTGTATTAAGCAAACATCTTATACACTAAAAATAAAATTCCTGGTTAATCTAGAAGAATTCTTTGCCCAAGAGTTCTGGCATTAGTGAATGTCTTGTTGGGAGAGCAGGAGAGAACTAAGTCCTGCCATCCAAAGTGAAAACAGATCACAGTACAATAGCAACCACTGGGGTAATTGGATGTGTGTATTTAGGGAATTACAAGGTTGCCAAGGAGAAATGCACTGTGATGGGCTGTTTAGAATAGAGCAAGTATTTTAGGGAGAGTAAAAAATATCCAATTCTATTTTGCCAGACATCATTTGTAAATATAGTTCTATCCAGGGATGAAATATTATATGCAAACTAGTATGCCAATAACTCTTTTCAACAAACACTTGTCTAAACTTGGCTAAGAATATTAACATTGTCAAGGGAGTTGTTGCAAATGATGTGCTTCTCTTTGCTAGTATCAAACAGTCCTAAGCTGGTTAAACCATGCTTTCCTCAGAGCCACTTTCTTGGAAGGTGTATGGATAGAGACGTGGATGCAACAAGCTCTGTGACTAGATTACTGGAGCTGGTAGTAATAACCCAGTAATACAAGAGTAGCAGGTGCTGATGGTGCTTTAAGTGTCTCTGAAAAGTCACCCTGTAGGCTTTCTGACCCTGGGCTCATGTCCTGAGAGTTCCTTTTACATATTCTCAGCTACCTGCTGTATCTACAGTAGGCAGGCCATGCTCCTGCTTTTCCCTCCAGCTTCTCTCTGCATCTTTTCCTCTACCCAAACACACCTACTGAATTTCTCCTAATGGGTAATTCCTAGTTTTCCTTTAGGTCTCAGCTTTGACATGCCTCACTTTAGGAAGTATTCCCTGAACACATCCTAAGATGCCTCTCCTCTGTGCTCCCATACTACCTGGTATTTCTTCCTTAAACATAGCACATGTCACATAAACTATGAGGATTACCTGTTTGTCTATCTCCCATTAGTATAAAACTCATTAGATCTCTGTGTTGGATCTTGTTCATGGTTAAATTTTCAGTACCCAGCAAATTGTTTGGGACATAATAAGAGATTAATAATTGTTTAACATATGAACAAATAAATAAGTATACCCCAGACAGCCTAAGACTACAAAACTTGGTAAGATATATTGGCATGATACTAAAGAAAGTAGTCATAATAGATGTGAAGAAAGATGATTTGGAGGAAATGTTTTACTTTTTAAAAATAATTTATCTACCAATAAATTCTGGAACACTGAAAAGAAATAAAGTAAAATGAAAAAAAATTATCTTAGTTTCTGGAAATGTTTTGAGGACTTTTGAGTATTGATCTGCTCAAGAATAAGTTGTTGACAAGATGCCTCCAAGTACTTTGTTGTGTGTTTCAAAAAAACAAAAAACTAAAACAAGGGCATTTTCCAACATAACACAATACAGAGAACTAGAAAATTAATTTGGATTACAGTTTAATCCTCAGGTCTCTTTCAAGTTTCAGCAATTATCCAATAGTGTCCTTTACAGAAAATGGTCTAGTCCAAAATCACAGGTTGCATTTAGCCATCATGGTTCCTTAGTCACCTTCAATCCAGAGTGCTTTTCAGTATTTCCTTGCTCTCCATGATCACGATACTTTCAAAGATTTACAGGTTAGTTTTGTTGTTATTGTTGTTGTTTCTTTGGGGGTGGGCACTCCATTCTGCATGTGTGAGATGTTTTTCATGATTAAGATTGGATTACGTTGACAGGACTATCACAGAAACAATGTTGAATTTTTACATCCTTACATTTCTTACATTTGTGTCTTATCAGATGGCACATGATTTTAATTTGTCCCTTTATTGGTCATGTTAGAGTTCTTTACTGTACCAAGATAGCTCTGACATGCTTCACTACTGTAAAGTTACTTCTTTCCCCACTCCCCGCCCCTGTAATTAAGAACTTTTGGAAAGGTATTTTGAGACAACTTAATATTTCATAATAGCTGATACCACATCATGAAAAGAGGTTCATGAGGTGAGGAACTGAGGCCTCCAGCCAACAGCCATACTAGTGAGCCATTTTCAGAATGACTCTGTTAGCTCCAGTTGAACCTTCAGATGGCTGCAGCACTGGGCATAAGCTTGACAGCAATGTCATGAGAAACCCCAAGCCAGAACCACCCTGGTAAACTGCTCCTGAAATCCTCACCCCTAGAAACTGTGAGAGATAAATAAATATCTGTTGTTTTAGGCCACTAAATTCTGGGATAATTTTTATGTGGCTATTGATAACAAATATAATATGTGGGCAGGGTGACTAAGTCATCTTGTTTTTTTCCCCTGTTTGTTCTGGGTTTAGTACTGAAAGTCTCATAATTTAGGAAACCCCTCAGCCTTGGGTAAACCAGGACAACTAGACGTTAGTCACAATATAAAGTATATGCGTATTGTAGAGTTATGAATTCATGTGCATAGCAGATAGCCACAGCTTAATAACCAGTGTAGTTGATAGCATTTTTAACATGAAATAATTAAAAGAGATAATTCCTAAATTCCTTCTCAGGCCCAAATTAAGTCTTGTTAAGACTTCAGTTTTTGGGTGGTAGCTATAAAAATAATTCCAAAAACTGATAGGCTGAAGCTATTTTAATGCAAGTACTAAAGCTGTATTGCTGCAATAAGGGGATGTCTTGAATCGATTCATGGCTCACAAAAGAATCTCTGAAACCATGGGGTTTTTAATATAACTCCTACCTGGCTGAAAAAGTTTTAGGTCCTCATGTTAGTGTTTGATTCCTTCCTTCTCTCTTGTCTATGTGGAATTTTTTAAAAAAACACGAGTTAACAATCCCAACTACCTGTCATTTAAACAAAAGAAGATTATTTTTATCCAAAGAATAAATAATTACTTAGTTCAGCAAAGTGTAAAGTCCTCCTCCCTTTTAAAATCCTGAGATATGTTGCCTGTGTGGGACTCCATACGCATTTTAGTATGGGAAAATGAAACTTATTTTCTCTTAGAAATCCCAGGAACTTGAAAAAGAGATAGTGGCTGAGGGTTCCAGGGGAGAGCAGAGGGCACCTGTGGACTCTGAGGAATCTGAGCATCAACACAGCAGGTCCTTGGAGAAAAATATATTGTATGGGGGACAAAGAAGATGGAGAGCCTTATGAGGATCCTGTTGAATCATAATTAATGTGGAGGGGGTGGAGTTGTGAGTCACTTTTGCTAAAGCTGAAACCTGGGACAATGAAATGATGCTGTGCCTGGTTAGGTGCTTCCAGTCTAACATCCAACAGTGATTCTGCAAAGCCTTGAGGAGCAGAGATAACCATCAGAATAACAAGGGAGGGGCCAGAGTTCCAATTTGGACTAAAACTTTACTGGACTTCATGTTTGCATTGTACTGAGTGCTTTTGGGGTACAGTGAGATGCTTGGGGGCTTTAGGGCAGGCACTAGAAGATAAAAATGGACCTTCTGGTGTGGTTGTTTAAAAATACACCAATAAATTATTCAACACTACTTCATGCAAAAGGTAGAACTTAATTTCTCTTATCTTGGGTGTGGGCTGTACTTAGTAATTTGCTTCTTGTGAATAAAACATAGTGGAAATGATGTTTTGTGACTTCTGGGACTATACTGTAGTAGGCATTGTGGTCTTCTCCTCATTCTGTCTTAGATCACTAGTTTTTGAGACATGAGGATACTCAAACAGTCTTACAGAAAGGTCCATATGACAGGGAACTAAATCTTGCTGCCAGTAGTCGGTAAAGAACTGAACTGAGGCATCTTGCCAACAGCCACATGAATAAGCCACCTTGGAAATAGATTCTCTAGTTCCGGTCAAGCCTTCAGATGACTGCAGCTCTGATCAACATCTTGACTGCAACATCGTGAGAGGTCCAAAGGCAGAATCATGCAGCTAAGCAACTCTCAAATTCCTGACCCAGAAAAACTATGAAGTAACAAATGTTTACAATTTTTGTAACCACTAAATTTTAGAGCAATTTGTTATACAGTAATAGGTAGTTAATATATCTACCAATCCAGAGACGAAAACTTAGGCTTGTTTTAACAAAATTTGGTGAAATAATGGAATATAACTCTACTTACCCTTAGGGGAGTATGTTGCAAATTATGTGTATCTGGTACAGCAAGAACACTATACACAATGGAAGATGATAACATACACCCTAGTTTATGGACTCTGTAGGCCACTAGGTCTAGCATCTCCTTTTGTGCCCTACTAATGATCATTTTCTGATGGCAGTAAATCCTGGAACAATAATCTAGTTTCAGGACCCTGACTATATTCAGCTGTATAACCAATATGAAAAAGTCTATGGAGACAAGCAATAGCAGAGAGAATGAGAATAATTATTTGCCTGCTTGGTGGTGGTGGTGGCAGGGGAGTACCTAGGTCAAGACCTTAGTTTTTAGGAGGATCCACATATTTTCAACATTTGGATTCGTATATCTGAACTCCTTTTATATCTGAATTTGAATGGTTTCCTCTTCCTTACAACCAAAAGATCCCTAATTATGATAGGTATGTACTCATTGTCCTAGTGAGATGGTTGGAGCTTAAGTAGGTGTGGGCCAGGGAAGTCCCAGGGCTCTCCCTGCAAAGGCCTTGTGCCTTGAGAGGACAGCTGGAGAGGAAGTGGGTGTCAGCCTGGGGGTCTTGGGGCTCTCAATGCAGGGGACACCCTGGCAGGACAGCCAAAGCTAAAGTGGGGGCAAGCTGGGGGTCCCAGGGTGCTTCATGTAGAAGGTGCCCCAGTAGAGCAGCTGGAGCCCCAGGCAGCTGGAGTCCAGAGTGACTGACTGGGGGTCCCATGGCTGTCTACATAGGGGGACCCTAGCAGTGTGGCTGAAGGTGTGGTGAGGGCCTGGAGATTCTGGGACACCCTGTGCAGTGAGGCATCATGGTGGGCAGCTAAAGCTAAAGTGGTGTGGGCCTGGAGTGTTCTGGCGTGATTTGCACCTATGTCACCTTGACAAGACACCTAGCTGTAGTAAGCATTGACCAGTGTGTCACACATACTGGTGTGTGCCATGCCTTGGTGGGAAGACTTGGAGGGAAGGCTTGCACTGGTGTGGGCTAAGGACCTGGAGCTTACTGAGATGGTAGGCCTACTAGGGTGACTAGGGTCCCTGAACCCTTCTTTGGCCTGGGCTATCAAGGTGGAGGGGAAACATTATCTGTGGCACTCTCCAGCCCCTCTGACCCAGAGAATTTTCACATCTCCCCATTGTTTGGCCTTGTTAAAGGACTATTTTTTTAAATATTTAATTGTTCTTTTAAACCACAGTTTTTTGTTTTTTCCTGTGCCCCAAGGTGCATGAATCTGTTCCTGGTCCCTCAGTATTACCCCTCCCTACTACAGTTCATAAGGTAGGGGTAGGTTTTCCCTTCCTCTTACTATGTCTCTGTTTTTCTTGCCTTTCTCTATGTGGTCTCTCTCTCTCTCGTGCAAAAGCTGTTCAGTCATACATCTGTTCTTCATCAGGAGGAATTGCTGTATAAGTAGGTATAGATATAGTATGTCAATGGAGAAGGTGAATTCAGGGTCTTTGTATTTCACTATCTTGGACTGGAATTTTGTATCAAATGATCCCTGCAAGACTGAATCCCAGAGCCTTGTTGTTGATCCCTTATTTCTACTCTATAACAACATCTGTGGAACAGAAACAAATGACCTTGGGTTAACAGCTAGTTCTTACAACACAAGATTGGACAACATACATGGATCTATTCTTTTTTTTTTTTTTTTTAAAGATTTTATTTACTTATTTGAGAAAGAGGGAGAGGGAATGGGAGCATGGTGGGGAAGGAAGCAGGGGAAAGGGAGAAGCATACTCCCTGCTGAGCATGGAGCCCAGCGGGGGACTCTACCCCAGGATCTGGAGATCATGGCCTGAGCCAAAGTCAGAGGCTTAACCAACTGAGCCATCCAGGCACCCCCACATGGACCTATTCTTAATTCAAGAACTATTCTCATCCCTAACAAGCAAGTCATTCCTGGAGAACTTCAGATTTTAAGTCCAAGATGAAGAACACTAGTTTAAAATCTGAGTTTAAAGAAAGTAGAAATGTGCTCTTTTCTTGAGTAAAATATGTTCTAAACAATCTTACATTCTGTAGGAAATAAATCATTTCAACCAAAAGTGATTAAAAAACTAGCATTATTGAGTAATCAAAATGGCCCTAGGGTTTCTCATCTAAAATTCAACAAATGTAAATACTTGAGACAAGATAATATAAGGTACTCATAATATAAAGTACCCAAGAACTTAATCAACAATTAAAAATAAAATGCATGAAAACAAAAAAGAAAATCAAATGCAGAATAAAAAGCCTGTGAATAGTTTCCCTGGGAACTGAAAGCCCTGTGTGCCTCTGAGATGTGCTGCTCTGATTCCTAACTGCTAGGTGGAGGAATGACATTTTGCAAATACAGAGTATATTAGACAAATATTTACTGTCAATCTTCCAGAAAAAAGTACCCCTTACATGGAGGAAATTCAACATAGGTGAGGTTACTGTTCAAAAATAAGGAGTCATTTTGCAGGGTAAAAAGATTGCCTGTGCCACCCACGTTCCAAAACATGCTGTTGATTTCACAAAGGTTTTGTTTACTTTTTCAATTGTGACCTGATTTAGGCCCCTGAGGATTGCCTATTGGCAAATCTGATTGCAAATTTAATTTTAGTTCAGAGATGATTTAGATAAAAACTCATTGTTTAGGTTGTCAGCACTATGAAAGCATATAGAAGGAAGTACACACACACAGACAATATTCCAATAGGAAGACATTACTGCACTTTGGGAAAGTTTATTGAACAGTAATTTTTCTGCTTAAGACTCAAAATAATTTCACAGCACACCCAATGAACAATTTTTTTTTTAAAATCTGACACGGAGATTTTAGAGATCAGAGCAGAGATGGGAAGGAAAAAAATATTCAAGCAAATGATTTTTTTCTAAAAATGTTAAGGAATCTCTTTGGGGGCTCTAAACGAACCAGTCTGGTTTCCCATCAAATTTGGAATGCTGAGTAGATGTATTAGCTTTGCACTTTTGC
This sequence comes from Martes martes, assembly GCF_963455335.1. NCBI lineage: Eukaryota > Metazoa > Chordata > Mammalia > Carnivora > Mustelidae > Martes > Martes martes. The sequence goes on along the minus strand of NC_137898.1, from coordinate 83,794,983 downwards.
AGAACTTGGTGGGATGGAAGAACACAGTGGCATTTGGGGTTTGGCAAAACCTCTCAAATTATTTTTCAAACACTTTTGGTTTGGCAAAGGCAGATTGGATTTTGCCAAAACTCTTTTTCCCTACTTTGGAACTCAAGTGTGCTTCAAGGGAAATTTAATCCATATGCTTCTGATTTACTTATTCTTAAGTCATCAAATTATTGTCTTGAAACAATTGATTAATGCTCTAGAGAGTCTTTTGATCTCTTTAATGAAATTGTTATAAAGCCTCCTTATACTCCATTCCTTCTCCTTTGCCCTGAATGTTGAAGCCATGTGATGTCAGTATTAAATCAAGCCAAAATTTTGGACAATTTACATTTTGTTTCCTATTTAAAGCCCTGTGAGTATGCAGTAGTTATAAGATTAGCCAAAAATATAGCCTATTGTTACTGGATAATATGATTATAGGGTTATACAATTAAAAAAAAAAATCTTTTCCTCAGTACAAGAGTTCCCTTTTCCACCCTTCTGAGAAATCAGAAGATGGGTGATTACCCACCTTCCATATTAACACATAGCAGGAAATGGTCCTGTCCCTTGTTGGACAACTCTAAATGTAGGTTTTTCTTTAATCTGTGATTGAAGTTTACAGTAAGTACAGTGGTTATTATCCAGGAAGATTATGCAATATTTACCTGGGAAATGTCAGCCTTCTTTGCTGTCACCTCTCTAGGCTTATGGTTAAACTCTTTGCTGGTGTGATAGTCATAGAGTCACTACAAATCCTCAGTGCTATGAAGAGATGTCAGTTCTGCATCCAAATCTTTTTATTCCTATCTTTTCTAGCTCAAAGATACAAAGCCTAGCCCCAACTTTGTCTAGCCAAAAGACTCACTCATCCCCTAGAATTTACAGAGAACTACTCCAGTTAGCCAATGAAAAGTACTGAAGCCAAAAAGAGAGACACAGTTCAAGTGGATATTGAATGAATATATCAAGTTATGTTATGTTCTGAGCTTAAATGGCAAGGTGAGATTGGTCAGAGCTATGTGGTAGAAGTGCTTTCTGGTGATGTCTAGCCAAGCAGAGGCAGGGAATGGCCATAATTAGAATCCCTTGGATAAGAGAGGTGTCAAGATAATGATGACTATGTGTCTTCAACTGACCCAGAAGCTCTTAGGAAGCATAAACTCCTTGGACTATCTGACAATGACCTCACCCACAGGAAAGTAAGTTTTGTGTGGAAGCTGTAAGGAGACTGACTTGGGGTGTGGAGAGTGACCTAATTTAGGGGCTGGCCCAAGGCAGGGGGTGAGTAGATAATCTGGGTGAAGAACATCAGGACATGAAACTGATTCACCTTCTGGTTGTGCAGAAGCAGCTCCAGTTTTGCTTAGTGTTGTCCTGAGCATACAGGTCTTAAATAAAGCTGTCTTCATGCTTGTGTTCGAGAATTTCCCATTATTCACTATAACACCCAGATGTCTGTGCCAAACACTACACTGTGGGGTCTTGGTGATAAAAACCATGGGGTGGGTCTGTACATTTTTATAATTTTCCTTAGAACATTCAAGGAAGCAGATGATGTAATAACTTCAATGATAAGACCCAGTAAAAAAGGTGGTTCTAGCAGAGGCAACTGAGATTTAAATGATCAGGGAATGTTTCCCAGGGGAAGGGGCAGCTGATTTGCATCTGAAAAGACAGCTAGGAGTCATTCCAGTAAGGAAATGGATCAGGGAAAGAAGAATGGTATTCCTGCCAGAGGTATCACCACGGGCCTGGGTATGGTGATAAGTTAGCAGGGCTTGTTCAAGAAACCACATTTTATTGTAGAGTATGAGAAAAGGGTGATGAAAATGAGGAGGAGAGATGCTTTAAGGGACAACTCAAAATTGGTTTTGTATTTCATGCTAAGGAACTTGGACTTTATAGCATAGGCAATGGAGGATCATTAAAGATTCCAAACTGGGGAGTTATATGATCAAGTTTGCATTTTAGAAATACCATTTTGGTATGGAATGGCAGTCTAGAGACAATGAGGTCAGTTTGGAGGCTATTTCCACAATTCAGTAAAGGCATTTTAAGATCCTAAAGATCAGGAAGTGTAAACTTGAGAGCAAATTTATGAGACTTGATTACTGAGTAGATATAGACGATAAAGGACGGAGAAGTATGGGAGACTTCTGTGGTCACTGAAGCAAATATCCTCTTTTTGGAAGAACATATATGACAGAAAGAGACTAAACACAGAATCCAGTGTTTCTTGCCTGGTGTAACACGGTGTTGGTTTCCATGAGATAGCAATCTGCTCAAATTTAGGAAGCTGACAGGGAATAGCAGTGTCCAAAGTCCCTGGGAAGATTGCCTCCAGATGTGGTAGCCATTCAGTGGAATGCTTGGGCATAGTGTTTCTAATAGTTTATGTTGCAGTCCTTGAAGTTGGCTAACATGATGCAGGTCTACTGTCACTTTCGTTGTGGCAAATCTCAGAATATAGTTAAAGATATAATCTACCACGTCAACACCTACTTCTCTCCTCCCCCCAACCCCCCCACCTTTTTTTTTTTCAGAATGGAAATGGCCAACTGTGGAGTTCTGGGGGAATTGATGGTCCAGGTATCCAAGAAGCCCTGTGGGTGTCCAGTGGAGTGAGATGGAAGCTGGGAGGGAAGTCAGAAGGCCAGACAGGGTAGTTGTTCTTCAGGTGGTGATCCTACATCTCTGCCTTCACATATAATAAACAGGTTTGTAAGTTTGTGGTCAGTGCAGTATTCAGACTACCCTCGATACTGCAAATACTTCAGATGAGAATGTCACCATTTTGAAATCCATGATATGAAAAAGTTCAATGAGATTAGAAATTCATATATTTTTAAAATTTCTTTTCAGCATAACAGAATTCATTGTTTATGCACCACACCCAGTGTTCCATGCAATACTTGCCCTCCATAATACCCACCACCTGGCTCCCCCAACCTCCCACCCCCATGCCCCTTCAAAACCCTCAGATTGTTTTTCAGAGTCCATAGTCTTTCATGGTTCATCTCCCCTTCCAATTTCCCTCAACTCCCTTCTCCTCTCCATCTCCCTATGTCCTCCATGTTATTTGTTACGCTCCACAAATAAGTGAAACCATATGATAATTGACTCTCTCTGCTTGACTTATTTCACTCAGCATAATCTCTCTTCCAGTCCTGTCCATGTTGTTATAAAAGTTGGGTATTCATCCTTTCTGATGGAGGCATAATACTCCATAGTGTATATGGACCACATCTTTCTTATCCATTCGTCCGTTGAAGGGCATCTTGGTTCTTTCCACAGTTTGGCGACCGTGGCATTGCTGCTATAAACATTGGGGTACAGGTGGCCCTTCTTTTCACTACATCTGTATCTTTGGGGTAAATACCCAGTAGTGTGATTAAAGGGTCATAGGGAAGCTCTATTTTTAATTTCCTGAGGAATCTCCACACTGTTCTCCAAAGTGGCTGCACCAGTTTGCATTCCCACCAACAGTGTAAGAGGGTTCCCCTTTCTCCACATCCTTTCCAACACACGTTGTTTCCTGTCTTGCTAATTTTGGCCATTCTAAATGGTGTAAGGTGGTATCTCAATGTGGTTTTATTGAATCTCTCTGATGGCTAGTGATGATGAACATTTTTTCTTGTGTCTGGTAGCCATTTGTATGTCTTCATTGGAGAAGTGTTTGTTCATATCTTCTGCCCATTTTTTGACATGATTATCTGTTTTGTGTGTGTTGAGTTTGAGAAGTTCTTTATAGATCCTGGATATCAGCCTTTTGTCTGTACTGTCATTTGCAAATATCTTCTCCCATTGCGTGGATTTCCTCTTTGTTTTGTTGACTGTTTCCTTTGCTGTGCAGAAGCTTTTGATCTTGATGAAGCCCCAAAAGTTCATTTTTGCTTTTGTTTCCTTTGCCTTTGGAGACATATCTTGAAAGAAGTTGCTGTGGCTGATATTGAAGAGGTTACTGTCCATAATCTCCTCTAAGATTCTGATGGATTCCTGTCTCACGTTGAGGTCTTTTATCCATTTTGAGTTTATCTTTGTGTACGGTGTAAGAGAATGGTCGAGTTTCATTCTTCTACACATAGCTGTCCAATTTTCCCAGCACCATTGATTAAAGAGACTGTCTTTTTTCCATTGGATATTTTTTCCTGCTTTGTCGAAGATTATTTGACCATAGAGTTGAGGATCCATATCTGGGCTCTCTACTCTGTTCCACTGGTCTATGTGTCTGTTTTTATGCCAGTACCATGCTGTCTTGGTGATCACAGCTTTGTAGTAAAGCTTGAAATCAGGTAACGTGATGCCCCTGGTTTTGTTTTTCGTTTTCAACATTTGCTTAGCAATTTGGGGTCTCTTCTGATTCCATACAAATTTTGGGATTATTTGCTCCAGCTCTTTGAAAAATACTGGTGGAATTTTGATCAGAATGGCATTAAAAGTATAGATTGCTCTAGGCAGTATATACATTTTAACAATGTTTATTCTTCTGATCCAAGAGCATGGAATGGTCTTCCATCTTTTTGTGTCTTCTTCAATTTCTCTCATGAGTGTTCTGTAGTTCCTCAAGTACAGATCCTTTAACTCTTTGGTTAGGTTTATTCCCAGGTATCTTATGGTTCTTGGTGCTATAGGAAGTAGAATCAATTCTCTAATTTCCCTTTCTGTATTTTCACTGTTAATGTATAAGAAAGCAACTGATTTCTGTACATTGACTTTGTATCCTGCCACATTACTGAATTGCTGTCTGAGTTCTAGTAGTTTGGGGGTGGAGTCTTTTGGCTTTTCCATATAAAGTATCATGTCATCTGCGAAGAGAGAGAGTTTGACTTCTTCCTTGCCAATTTGGATACCATTTATTTCTCTTTGTTGTCTGATTGCTGTTGCTAGGACTTCTAATACTATGTTCAACAAGAGTGGTGAGAGTGCTCATCCTTGTCATGTTCCTGATCTCAATAGGAAGGCTGTGAGCTTTTCCCATTGAGGATGATACTTGCTGTGGGTTTTTCATAGATAGATTTGATGAAGTTCAGGAATGTTCCCTCTATCCCTATACTTTGAAGCATTTTAATCAGGAACGGATGCTGGATTTTGTCAAATGCTTTTTCTATGTCAATTGAGAGGACCATGTGGTTCTTCTCTCTTCTCTTATTGATATGTTCTATCACATTGATTGATTTGTGAATGTTGAACCATCCTTGTTACCCAGGGATGAATCCCACCTGGTCATGGTGGATAACCTTTTTAATGTGCTGTTGGATCCTATTTGCTAGGATCTTGTTGAGAATCTTAGCATCCATATACATCAGGGATATTGGTCTGAAATTCTCCTTTTTGGTGGGGTCTTTTCCTGGTTTGGGGATCAGGGTAATGCTGGCTTCATAAAAAGAGTCTGGAAGTTTTCCTTCTTCTTCAATTTTTTGAAGCAGCTTCAGGAGAATAGGTGTTATTTCTTCTTTGAAAGTTTGGTAGAATTCCCCAAGGAATCAATCAGGTTCTGGGCTCTTGTTTTTGGGGAGGTTTTTGATCACTGCTTCAATCTTGTTACTAGATATCAGTGTATTCAGGTTGTCAATTTCTTCCTGGTTCAATTTTGGGAGTTTATAGTTTTCCAGGAATGGACCCATTTCATCTAGGTTGCTTAACTTATTGGCATATAACTGTTGATAATAATTTCTGATGATTGTTTCTATTTCCTTGGTGTTAGTTGTGATCTCTTCCTTTTCATTCATAATTTTATTAATTTGAGCTTTCTCTCTTTTCTTTTGGATTAGTGTGGCCAATGGTTTATTGATCTTATTGATTCTTTCAAAAAACCAGCTTCTAGTTTCATTAATATGTTCTACTATATCTCTAGTTTCTATCTCATTGATCTCTGTTCTAATCTTGATTATTTACCTTCTTGTGTGTGGAGTTGACTTAATTTGTTGTTGATTCTCTAGTTCTTTAAGGTGTAGGGACAGTTAGTGTATTCTAGATTTTTCAATTTTTTTGAGGGAGGCTTGGATGGCTATGTATTTCCCCCTCAGGACTGCCTTTGCTGTATCCCATAGGTTTGGGGCCGAAGTGTTTTCATTCTCATTGGTTTCCTTAAATTGTTGAAGTTCTCCTTTGATCTCCTGGTTGATCCAAGCATTCTTAAGCAACGTGGTCTTTAGCTTCCAGGTGTTTGAGTTTCTTCTGAACTTTTCCTTGTGATTGAGCTCCAGTTTCAAAGTATTGTGATCTGAGAATATGCAGGGAATAATCTCAGTCTTTTGGTATCAGTTGAGCCCTGATTTGTGACCCAGTATGTGGTCTATTCTGGAGAAGGTTCCATGTGCACTTGAGAAGAATGAGTATTCTGTTGTTTTAGGGTGGAATGTTCTGTATATATCTATGAGGTCCATCTGGTCCAATGTGTCATTCAATGCTCTTGTTTCTTTATTGTTTTTCTGCTTGGATGATCTGTCTATTACTGAGAGAGGCGTGTTGAGATCTCCTACTATAAATGTATTCATATTGATATGACTCTTTATCTTGATTAATAGTTTTCTTATGTAATTGGCTGCTCCCATATTGTGGGCATAAATATTTACAATTGTTAGATCTTCTTGGTGGATAGTCCCTTTAAGAATGATGTAGTGTCCTGGGGCTCCTGGGTGGTTCAGTGGGCTAAAGCCTCTGCCTTTGGCTCAGGTCATGATTCCAGGGTCCTGGGATCGGGCCCTGCATCGGGCTCTCTGCTGAGGCGGGAGCCTTCTTCCTCTTCTCTCTCTCTGCCTGCCTCTCTGCCTGCTTGTTATCTGTCTGTCAAATAAATGAATAAAATCTTTAAAAAAAAAAAAAAAGAATGATGTAGTGTCCTGTATCTCTGACTACAGTCTTTAGTTTAAAATCTAATTTATGTGATAAATTTATGTGATAATTTTTGTGATAATTATGTGATAATTATGTGATAATTTATGTGATTTATGTGAATTGCTACCCTGGCCTTCTTTTGAGGCCCATTGGCATGAAAGATGCTTCCTCCTCCCTTCACTTTCTGTCTGGGTGTATCCTTAGGTTCGAAATGGGTCTCTTGTAGACAACGTATGGATGGGTCCTGTCATTTTATCCAATCTGCAACCCTGTGTGGTTTTATGGGTGCATTTAGGCCATTCACATTGAGAGTGATTATTGATAGATACGTTTTTATTGACATCGTGTTATCTTTGAAGTCTTTCTTTCTGTAGATTATCTCCATATATTTCTGTTCCATGATATTCTTAGGATTTTTCCTCTTTTATATAACCCCCCTTAATATTTCCTGCCATGTCAGCTTGGTGGTCACATACTCTTTTAAGCCTTGCCGGTCTTGGAAACTCTTTATTTCTCCATCCATTTTGAATGTCAGTCTTGCTGGATAAAGTATTCTTGGCTGCATGTTCTTCTCATTGAGTGCCCTGAATACATCTTGCCAGCCCTTTCTTGCTTGCCAGGTTTCTGTGGACAGGTCTGATGTTATTCTGATGGGCTTTCCTCTGTACGTAAGGAGTTTCTTTGTCCTAGCTGCTTTCAAGAGATCCTGTCTACAATTCTGATTCCTCATTCTTACTATCAGGTGTCTTGAGGACTTTCTAGATTCTATAATCTTGGAGGGGAGACCATTCTGCCTCTAGTACATGAACGCTGGTTCCCTTCACGAGATTGGGAAAATTTTCATGGAGAATTTGTTCCACTATATCTTCTAGTCTTCTTTCTTTCTCCTCCCCCTCAGGGATTCCAATAATTCTGACATTGGAACGTTTCATGGTGTCATTTATTTCCCTAATTCTGTTTTTGTAGCTTCTAAGCTGTTTGTTCCAGGCTTCTACCTGATCCTTTCTCTCTATCTGTTTGTCCTTCAGATCACTAATTCTATCTTCTGTCTCAGTTACCCTAGATTTAGAGAATTTAGATTAGATTGGAACTCATTGAGAACATTGTGAACATCATCCCTGGTGGCTTTCAGTTCTGCCTTAATCAATTCCATTTTGTCATCCATGGCTTTCTCCAACTTAGCTATTGCCTGGATAATTGTTAGCCTGAATTCCCTTTCCAACATATTGTCTATGTCAGTAGCCATTAGCTGTGTTGCAGAAGGCCCATCCTCTGAATTTTTCTTCTGTTGGGCATTCCTCCTCCTAGTCATTTTGGTGAGAGATGGCTGAACAGATGTAGCTGAATGTATCGACCGTGGTGCAGGCAAGGTGCACCCTGGAGTGGGAGTCCCCACCCAAATGAGAGAAAAAAGAAAGAGAAAAGAGAAAAAAAGAGAGAGAGGGAGAGAGGGAAAAAAAGAAAGATAAAATAAAAGAGAAGCCCAATGAGCCCCAAGATAAGATTTAGACAAGAGAAAAAAATATATATAAAAGCAATAAAAAAAAAAAAAAAACCTCATCAAAAAGAACCCCAAGTATAAGAATTATATACTACCAGGACAAACAGAGATACACAGAAACACTGGCAGATGAAAAAGGTGGGAGAATGGTTATAAATTCTCAGTGTGGGTGAGGAAGGTTATTTTGCTTCTTCCTGGATGTATCTTGATATCTTTGTTAGAGGACTCAACTTTCCTAAGATAAAGGGGGACTAAAAATTGGTTTACCTATAGGGATAGCATTGATTGGGGAAAGGGGATTACCTTGACGTTTAACTCTATATGAATATTAAAAAATAAAAATAAACAAAGAATAAACTAAACTAAATTAAAATTTAAAAAAATTAAAAAATAGAAAAGGAAAAGAAAAACACAGGTATATGTATCAAAAAGTTCAGGTTAAAAGGTTATTATGGAATTTGATGTACTGTACATCTCACTGTGATGGTAAATAGGTTAAAAAAATTATCTATTAAAAAAAATGAACCAGAATAGTGGGAATAAGTTAAAAATAAAAGTTGTATCTATGAAGTAGTGGTGGTTTTTCTCTTGTCTTTTTTTTTTCCCCCTCAGGTTGGCTTTCTCGGGGAGGGGCCTGCCATGTGGGTTTTCAGTCAGTGTTCCCTGAGTTAAGCCTTCCCGCCCCCATCAAGGGGGTGGGCTCTGAGGAGACTGGTTTTTCAGGCCTTTGTTCTCTGGAGGTTTTTATGCTTGTTCATTTGTTTTCTCTTGCCTTGACAGCTTTTGATGGTTTTTGGAGGTTTAGAGGAAAGCAAACTGCACCCAGACCTCCCTCTCAGAGAGAAGCCTCAGTCTATTCCCCTCTGGGTGCTCCAGAGCACATAGATTCCTCCTTGGCCGCTGGCAGAGCACGTTCCCAGTCACGGTCCCTGGGGATGCAGGAACTCCTGCTTGTACCCAAAACCACGACAGCAGCGGCTGTCTGGGCAGCTCCAGACCACCAGCGAGGTCCCAAGCAGTGATAGCACACTGAAATTTTCCCACTGGCCGGGGCTGGGAGTGCTCAAACTTTCTGGATCCAAGAGCACAAGGCTGGTGCCTGCAGACACCTCTCTCAGGGGAGGGTGTGGGGCGCGACTCAGACTCTAGTCGCGTGGCCTATGTGCATGGAGAGTGCACAAGGCTGTGTTTCTGCTGGCTGGAGCCTACAGGCACCTCTCTTAGGGGGAGGTGTGGGACACGACTCAGACTCTGATAGCACGGTGAGGCACACACATGGAGCGTGCACAAGGCTGTGGTTCTGCCAGCTGGTGAGGCTCCCAGCCCCTCATGAGAGCTGCCACCTAGGCACTCTCAGGTGGGCACTCTCAGGGACCAAGACCTGGTTTCTTTGCCGCACTCTCTCTGGCTCAGTGCCAGGAGTGGCTGTCCTGGGTCCGGGGACTTAAACCCCTGTCCCCAACTGCCCCGATTCCCACAACTTTCCCCCATGATCCTTTGCTCTTTTTGAGTGCTTTCAACCAGACTCCAAGTTAATGCTGATCCCCAGTTGCAGGGCACTCTCGTATTTGGGTATTACTTTCCAATGGGTCGCTTCTGGTGGCTCCCTCCCCCTTTTGTTCATCTTTCAAAATCAGTCCGATGTTCCCACTCTGCTTTACTTGCCCACTGGCATCTTTTGCCCCCGTAGAGATCCAGAAGTATATAATTCTAATCTCAGACTGATTTCATGGGTGATCAGAGTTCTTCGGTAGGTAATCAGCTCACTTTAGGGTACAGGTTGAAACGCTACCTCCTCCTAGTTCCCCGCCATCTTGTCTCCAGAAATTCTTATTTTTTTTATAAGAAATGTCAACATTACATTTCCCAATGAAAAAAAAGGAAGAGCTATTAGATTCTAGAAATATAACTATTAATTGCTGTAAATGTTTGAATCATTGTCAAAATTAAGAAAATATTCTAAAAATATTTTTATCATCAACGTGTGACAACAAAGTTTCTTCTTTATGGTTACTATAAAGTCTTGTCAAGAAACTGTGAGCAACCATCTCAAAATTTAAAAAATGAACTATTTTGGAATTTTAAACAAATTTAGTGTTTAACACCTTTTGTAGCTTTTATTTTATTTTTCTTAAAAATTACACAATATAAAGATAAGGCAATTACTTTTTCATTAATACCATTTAGACATTTCCAAACAATTTCTACTTTATCCCAGTATGTTTTATGATTGTTTTTTTTATCCACATAGTTTATGATGTGAAAAAGTTTAGAAGGTTCTGACATGGGAACACCAACACTTTAGGGGTGAGTAGAAAAAGTGTAGCCCCTGAAGGAAGTTGAAAAAGATTGACCAGAGAGAGGGTATCAAATAAGGGCAGAGTAACATCACTGGAGTCAAGGGACTAAAAGGATGTGGTTAGCAGTGTCATAAAGCATGGGGAGATTGGATGACTATGACAACTCCTCTCTACTTAGCAAGGAGGAGATGATTGATGATCTCAATGAGCATAGTGCCAGTGGTGTTCCCAGGGTGGAATGTAGTTTGCAACAGGTTAAGGAGTGGAGGGAAGTTAGGATGTGGAGGTGTTAAAATAAGTATACAACTTTTCTTTCAAGAAGCTCTATTTTGAAGGAATGAAAAAGATTGCAACTAGAGTGAGAACAATATAGAACTGATAAAAATTATACTGCTTTCCTCACAGAACTGAAAGAGAAAATATATTCATGAGTTGACATAATAGAGAGTGTTTATAGTTACCGGAAGAGAGGGGAGATAAGTAATGGAGCAGTTTCTGAGGAGGTAGGAAGAGAGAAAATCAGAGTACAGATGAATGTGTTAGCCTCAAATATAAGGGTCACCCTTTTCTTGGAGCTCGTAGTGGCAGAGATGAGTGTGAGGTTCTGACACTAACATATGGCAATGTGGCTACAAATAGTTGAAGGTATACAAACCACACCATTTTAATTTTTCTTAGTCTAATAGGAGGTCGAATTAATCTAGGAGAAGGGAGCTTAAGAATAGCGGTTAAGTTTGAAGTTTGGTGAAACTGATTGAACTTTGGTTTTATAATGGCTCTAACCTGAACAGTTGAGTGATTTTTTTCCAGACATATGTAGCAGGTGTAAGAGTGCAGAAGACAGATAGTTGGGTTGATCTAAGACTGGAAGTTTACAGAGTAACCTTAGTGCAGAAGTGAGGTGGTTTGGAGGGTGAGAGCACTATAAGAATGTTTGAAGAAACAGATCATAGGACATACATAACAAGGGATGGAAGTGAAGTTCTTGAGATCTCCAAGATGGTAGTGGGACTAGGAATGAACTAGGTGTCAGAGTTGTTAGAGAATGACAGGGGAGAAGACAACATTTTGTGTAGTGTTGAAGAGGGTTTTGGAGATTTTATTTATAATGAAATGACTCTGGAGATACAAGAGAAAGGCTTGGGGCACTGAAGGACAATGGAAAGAAAATTCAGGAGTGAGGAAACACAGAGTAATGAGAGGAGAGAAGAGATGATTCCAGAAGTTGTATTTTAGGTAGAATTATAGGGGTTCTACAGTTGCAGTAATGGGAGGAATCCATGAAGTCAACAGGGCTTGATGTCCCTGGGGATTGAAATCTGAGCTGCAGTTAGTGAAAGGCAGCTGGCCATGGACTCGGGATTCTCAACAAAATACAGTGAGGAAATGTTTAGCCCCCTGTGATGTGCAGCTGGAAATGGTGAAGATGAAGAGAATTCAGCTTTAGAGGCAACAATCTTCAGTGGGTTACTCTTGCTTCAAGTTCTCCAGGATTCCTTCTCTGACACCTACAGGTAGGAAGCAAACAATTTGTCAAGAAGGAGACCAGGCCAAAAAAAAAAAAAAAAAATATGACTTGCATTTGCTTGATTGGGAAGTAGTTCTGTGTCAACTCAGGTTTACCTTTAAGGAAGTGTTCCGGACAGAAGCCTTGTGAATCACAGTCAGCTGGTCAGGCCAGAGCTCCGTACAGCACTGGGAATATTGCCACAGCAAACCTGGTGAAACTCTTGAGTCCATCTTTTTGCCTCCAGACTCATCCAACTAAAATCACAGTTTTGGCTCAAAACAAAAAATCATGCTACCAACCAACTTTGCCACTTGAAATGAAAGTTGAAAAACATCCTCAGAACAAAGGTAGGTCTGGATTCACCCTTTATTCCTGAGGGAATTTAGGTTTTAATCAAATATCAAAAAATTTCGATCAAATATCAAATATTTTAATCAAATATTTGTTTCTGTCCTAAATGTAATAGAGACATGATATGATTTTAAATTATTTACAGGTTTGCTGCTATATATACCATTCATTTTCCCACAAGTATCTAAGGTGTTTAGAGGAAGAGGACGTGCTCATTTGTTGGGGAGTGCTATTTGAAATATCTTTTTCAGAGATAGGTTAAGCCATAATGGCAATATGAAACAATTTTTAAAGCTGCCAGGTATAAATATAACAAAACATAAGGATAATATCTGTTTTAAATTATATACCTTTAAAATATTTTTATATAAAAATGGAATTTTGTTTTTGTCAGATGCTATTCCTATTTTTTTGTCTAACTGTTGAGACAACACTGAGAAAAAAAGGAAAAAAAAAGGAAAGAAATAGATTAAGTATTAGTGTGATATTATGTATTTACATAATAGCTCTACCAAATACTTAATTCCATCCTCTTGACTCTGCCCAGTTTTCTACTCATCACTGTTCTGGTTCCTTTTCTTACATTCCAGAGGGCAGAGAACATAGCTGGTATTTCATGGTAATCTTTTCCTACACACTATGAAAGATAGAGGCTTCCCTTTTGGGGAAATGCTTGTATACACTCATGCACACACATACCCACACAGACATAATTTTTGGAAATTCATGACTTCCGGCTCTATTTGCTCCCCTGAATCCCATCCTTAGGCTCTCAAATTTATTTCCTCTACTCTAGTAAATGAACATTAAGTACGGAATGTCATTTATCAACTAGGGCTGTTTTTACAATCTTCACCTGCCATTAAAGAAAGCATTCAGTCACGTTTGATAAGTTACACTGCAAGAAAGACATGCCATTTTAATTAAGGATGTATAAGGAGGAAGGCAGGAGTCTTGGGCAGTAGCTTGTTAGGAGAGCACTGAGGTGAGGTGAAGGCTGCTGGAGCAGAGGCTGGGTAATTATAGATTGAAGTTTACCAGTTGTTTTCTCTTAGATAGTATACATCTGACTAGAAAGACTTCAAAAAAGGATTCTTTGGCTAAAGAAAGGATTCTTAAGTTTCTGAAGTTGGACACTGCTGATTGTAGGAAAAGGTTGAATAATCTCAGAAACCAAAGAAACTTCTAAAGAGTGATGTGAGTAAAAGAATACATACAGAGTAAAGCATGGAGGTGCCAGTGTGAGGACTACTGTCCTCAATGTTTTCCATTGAAGCTTGGCCCCCTGTGGTTTTATATAGCAAGGCAAGCCTCCCAGAGCAGTGGACCCAGAACAATCACTGCCTGCATTGTTCCCATCTAGAGTGCCAGTCATTCCTTGACCCTCTCCTATATCCCCAGAAGGAACCAAAAACGTGCTGCATTTGTGGGACATTCCCACCCTGAGCTTCAGTTCAGTCACTGTCATTGTCATAGAAAGTTCTGGTCTGCTTTTTCTACAGCACATCTCAGCTGGAGCTGGTGTGCTCAACTCTTGCCAAAAATGAATTCCTGAAGTAGATGACTAAAATAAAACTGCCTGTGAAAATCTAGTTTATACGTTAAGACAGAGACATAGCTTTAGTTACAATTGTATTTACAGAGAAAAAATAAACAATAGAAGAAATTATCAAATAACACTCTCCCCTTCTTTCTTCCTGACCCAGCTTTCCTTCCCTTTTGTGCTCAACTCACAATCTCTTTGTGCACAGTTTATTTTACCAAAGAAGTTGTTTGATCAACTTGGAATATGTCAGCTAAATACAAATCTATTTAATCAAAAGAGGAGTGTCAGGGACCCTTTGTCCTTAATCTGAAAAAATGGGGGTTAGGATGATGTTTACCATAGGGACAGAAGACAGATATCATAATTTTAATGTCTTCCATCATTTTTTACTTGGGTCCCATTTAAAACAAGGTCGACTTTGATCTCCACACCATCTGAAGGCCAAAAATCACTCCAGATTTTTTTTTTTGTTTGTTTTGTTTTGGTGCTTCCCAAATACAGCCTTGATATGTCAGTTTAAGAAAAAAGAGGGTCAGATCTTCCTACAGGTCTTTTCCCTCTAGGAGCTTTTGAGGGAGAAATCTGTTTTGTGACTCTATGCATAGTTAGGGGGAATATTATACTGATCTACCAAAGCAGACAATCTTAAAGCTGGGAGGAAAATAGCTGTAAACTCTCCACCTCAATTTGTTGGATTATTTCAACCTCTGTCATGATACAAATATCTATGACATGAGAAGAGAGAAGCTTGGTCTGAGATATTATACTCATGAAATATGTGCTCATTATTACTGAATCACAGATTGATAAAATATGATCTAAATTGTTGTTAGTAATCAGGATTTACTTTTCCTTTAGCTTACTTTTTCCATCTGGTTTTGGTTTTGTGGTTGCCTTTCCAGTTCTGAGCAAATGTAATAAAAAAGAAGATTAAGAAAATAAAAACACAGTATGATTTGTGAATCTCGTTCTTTCCAACCCTCTAAATAAATAGATATTTTAAGAAATTGAAACTATTACCTTAGAGACTCATGTTCTAAAACCCAAATCAGACATAAAATGAACATGTTTCATTCTTGAATGACATGTTCAACAGAGAAAACTGTTTATTTCACCCCACCCTGATATTCTGTAACAAAGACCCTGATAGCAAGAAAGAAAAAAGAGAGAGAGAGACACAGAGAAATCCAGCAATGAGAAAAAGCGCAAAAATATATTGGTTAGCATGGCCAAGGGATTGGAGCCAAGTTCTTGCGGGTAAACATTAGTTCTCTTATCTCAGAGGACCATTGTATTCTCCATCATCAGATCTTATCTACTATGACACAATGAAAAGCATACACTCTCTGTGCATCTTCATTGTCTCCAACTTGAGTTCATGGTATCTATTCAGGTCTATTGATCAAAACATGAGAGTAATAATAGTAATAATGATAGTTCATGTATAATACATGCCAAATGTTGTATCACATACATTAAGGCATTATCTTTGGTCCTCCCAGCAATTCTTTCTGTTAGCCTGTATTATTATTATTGCTACAGGTTTATTGAGGGGAAATAGAAACTTAGAAAGGCTAAAAGACTTGCCTTAGGTCATAGAATTAGTAAGAGTGTGGAACAGGATTAGAAACCATATTTGCATGTCAGCACTTATCCTTGAGCTTAAATCTCTATAGTCAGAGACAGGCACCTACCAGAAAAAAAGAAAGCTACCTGGAGAGTTTGGAGCTCTCTCTCCTTCTGATTCCCAGTTTGTGCTGCATGTCTCATTAGCACATTATTACAGTCCATCTCATCTGTCTTCTTGTCTCTCTGCTCTACTAGACTAGATTTCCTCAGCAGTGAATACAGAGATAATGCCTGACACATAGCCGGTACTTAAACATTGTTGTTGGGTAACAACTGCTAAACATGATTACATGCTGGGGATTTATATTACTTAAGACTAGTTTTGCTAGCTATTTTGCGTTCTTTTCCAGATATTCAATAGTTTTGTTTGTAATTGCATATCAACTTTTAAAGTGTAGGCAGATGCAGTTGAAAATACAATCTGATGCATAATTGCCATTATTATACTTGGCATTTGCAAATTTAATTCTAATTACAGAATTAACTATTGCATTGTATTGAAAAGAAAAGAAAGTGTTTAATTTAACATTTTAATAGGAAGTTTATGCATATTTACTAACTTCATTATAAAACTGTCATCAAGTATTTTTGAATATCTATACCACAAAACGCAATTAGCTTTTTTGATGGAAGATTTAGTCTTATTTTAATAGAGGCTCATTTTACGCAGCTTTGCTTCATTTTTAGCTCAGTCCTCAGATGCCCTCTAGTGGTGAAAAATAGTAAGTAACTACTAAAATAAGGTGGGGGAAAAAATAAGGCTTTATCTGGTAGTGGTTTTCACAATCGGTAATCATATCTGTTTTGATTATTACATAGATCAAATATAATGAAAAAAGAATATTTTCTTTGTATTTCCTTTTAAATGTTACATCCTTTTAAAATGTCTCATAGTATAAAAAATAATTATTATACTAAATGAATAAAGTATATGGAATAATTAAACAAATATATGTGTACCTAAGATCTGGCTTAAGAAATAGAAAAGAAAATAGAAAAATGGAAATCGAAAAGAAAAAACCAAAAACTTAGTTTTTGTGATTTAAAAGGCCATTGTCTAGGACGCCTGTGTGACTCAGTCTGTTAAGCTTCTGACTTTTGATCTCAGTTCAGGTCCTGGTCTTAGGGTTGTGAGTTCAAGCTGAGTGTTAAAAAAAAAAAAGGAAAAGGAAGGAAGAAAAGAAGGCCATTGTTTTTCCTGATGTCATACTACTTCCCAAGAAGCAGAGTAAGAAAACTCATCTTCATGTGAATAAAATCAACCTTCAGCTTCATGAACAAATACACTCTAGCTGATCAAACCAGTAGTCTTTTGAGAGAAAAGTTTTCATAATGTTTTGCACATACTGAACACTCGATAAATAATTATTTATTTATTTTGTACTCAGTAAACAATCTTCTGCTAATAATCTTGATTGAGTCTTTTAAAAGATATCCTGGGGAAATATGAATTTCTATCATGGAAGAAAACTAATATTATTTATCTGCTTTCAAATTAAATTATTTCAAAATCATTCCCAGAGGAAATTGTTTCATTCATATTCTAGAAACAGAAACAACAATAACTATTTTAAAAGTCTACTGGTTTAAGATTCTTGCAATATTGCTATCAGGATCACGTCTCACAATTCTATCAATTTAGACTACTTATGATTCAGAAGTATTTATTATTTTTCAACATACTGGAAATTGATACCAACTCTACTATCTTAAAATTAAATAGGACCAAACTATATTTCAGTGATCAACACTCAAACTGTGTCCGATGACAGTTTCCACTTTGTAAATAGAGAAAGTAGTTTTGAAATACTTAGAAACATACAGATACAATTCAACATGCTTTTCCCACAAGATGTCACTATGGTACCTATGAAATACAGTCATAGATGTATTTATCTGTCTGTGACCTTATTTTTAAAAAACAACAAAAAAA
This sequence comes from Martes martes, assembly GCF_963455335.1. Lineage (NCBI taxonomy): Eukaryota > Metazoa > Chordata > Mammalia > Carnivora > Mustelidae > Martes > Martes martes. The sequence continues at coordinate 83,777,364 of NC_137898.1, read as the reverse complement.
GATCTATACATATGCACATGATCCTGAAATGAAGCACACATAGGAGATAGGTGAACTCATAGATATCTAATTTCTACTACATATGTATGAAAGCAAACTTATTTGTTTGGATTTGGATGTACACTGAAATCTTAATTATATGTATCCAAAGAGAAGTATAAAACTGATAATCTAAAATGTGTGTGTGTGTGTGTGTGTGTGTGTGTGTGTATACTTTCGGTTGTATTCAAGACTATTCCTTCTTAGATAAATACCCTAAAAGAACAATAGCATGTCACTTACACTATGATTCTTCTCACCAAGTATGTGATATATTCATGGGTGGTAATAAATTGAGTTTGTATATTTAATGTGCACGTGTGATGGTCAAAGGGTGAATATTGAGTGATTTCTGAGGGATGAACGACTCGCAAATTCACGTCTCTCTTTGTTTTTTCTTTAAGTGAGTTTGAGTTTAAAAGACAAGAAGTCATTCAGAGCATAGTTCAAAATCCAGCTCAGCCACCGGTATTACCTCTGGTAAGTTAATTAACCTCCCCGAGACTGTTTTTTCTTTTATAAAATGGAGATAGTAATATCTCACTGTGGTTGCTTTGAGAGTAAATCAAGACAATGGATATAAAGCACCTAGCACAGAAGAGATTACTTAATAAATAATAGTAGTTATCACTAATTTCAAGAGGAAAGGTTAATTAGAATCAGATTTTATGATTTGATCACAGGCCTTAGCATATAAAAGACCTGAGTTTGGCTCACAGATGTGGAATTCTTATGTAATAAAATTCAAGCATATCTATAAAAATTTAAACACTTGTAATAACTGATATTCCATGATGGCCTCTAATGAAGATTTTGTTTGCTAAACTCAACTATTTGCTTGAAGAGTAAACAGAGGTTTGGCTTTGCTTTTTGGAATGCTGGTGACAGTAACTGAAATTTGTCTTAAATCAGGCAGCTGTTCAGAGTTAAACATCATTTAGCTAATTGTTAGGCAAGCTGTGGGATTTCTTTTTGTCCTCTTGTGTTAGTCCTGCCATGTAACCTTGCCATGTAACTCCTGCCATGTACTGTGCTATCGCTGTCTTCAGTAAAGCCCCAAGGCTCAGAGGACAATGTGTAAACATCTGCAGCTTGCTCAGTTAATGCAGTCCGCCTTAGAAGTTGTGGTCCAGCTATTCCTATCAGTGGCTTATCAGCCATACTCTACAAATGAAGGGTCTGAATGCCTGAAGGCTGAAAAGACTTGCCCAAAGTAATATTGTTTCTAAATGAACTAAGACTAGAAATCAAGTGCCCTGTTGGCACCATCTTTGGATGAGAAGGACTCCTTATCCCAGAAGAACCAGGATTATCTTCTTCAATCCAAGTGCTATTTTGTTTTTTAAAGATTTATTAATTTATTTTGGGGGGGGCAGTGGGGGAGGGAAAGTCTCATCCAGACTCCAGGACTCCATGCTCAGCACGGAGCCAGATGAACAGGGGCTGGATCTCAGGATCTTGAGATCATGACCTGAGATGAAACCAAGAGTCGGTTGCTTAACCGACTGTGCCACCCGGTGCCCCAACCTAAGTTCTGTTAAAGACCCAGACCAGCCTGGGACAATGAAGTGCAGCATTCTCATTCATCCAAAGACATTTATACCAAGCAGTTTCAAGGGTGTTAAGAACTATATCTTTTTGTTAGATATCTTTATATTTGGTTTTGTTTTATTTCTCAGCTTTAAAACGGGGACACTAAGTACAATAAATAATACAATATTGTTAATCATTTCAATAAGGTAAGTTGACCTTTTGGCCACTCTGAGGTGCAGAGTCCTACCTGCAGATAGTGATTCTGAGTTGTACTATAAGCAGCCTGGGTTATGTTGCAGTAAATCTTTGCTACTCAAAAGTGTAATTTGCAGGTCAGCAGCCTCCAAAACACCTGGGAGCTTGTTTGAAAAAAGAATCCCAAGCCCTACTCAGATTTTTTGAATTAGAATCTGCATTTTAACCAGGCTCCCAAATGACTGGTACAGGCACCAAAATTTGAGAAGTACCATCTTAAGCACTATATGAAAGAGCCTCATGGAAGCAGTAGCCTGTCTAGATTCCTTTCTAGTGCTCTGGCTGTTCTGACCAAGGGGAAAACAGGTGAAATCCTTGGCATAGTTATTGACACTTCTTTGTAACTCCACGAGTAATAGTTTCCTTCTTCCTTCTTAAAATTTTATTGACTCTAGGTTGTCTGGCAAGGAATTAGTTAAAAAAAACTGGACAAAATTGTTTGATTTTCTCCCTTTTTTAAATCATAAAAAAGAACATTTATTCATTAGAGGAAATTTGAATGACATATGTGTAAAGAAGAAAACAAACTACTGGGGCGCCTGAGTGGCTCAGTGGGTTGAGACCTCTTCCTTCGGCTCAGGTCATGATCTCAGGGTCCTGGGATCGAGCCCCGCATCGGGCTCTCTGCTCAGCAGGGAGCCTGTTTCCCTTCCTCTCTCTCTGCCTGCCTCTCTGCCTACTTGTGACCTCTGTCAAATAAATAAAAAATCTTTAAAAAAAAAAAAAGAAAACAAACTATTTGTCAGTACAGAAGGACAGCTACTACTTTTACCATCTTGGTGAATTGTTTTCCAGAATATATATAAATTTATTTAATAAATATTTTATTCAATAAAATATATGAATGTATTTAATATATTGAATAAGTAATGCATTCATATGGTTTAAAAATATGAAAAGGTATATAATGAAAGTATTTTGCTCATTTCTATACCCCATCGGTTTAGTTCCACTCCCAACCTCATGAGGTAACTACTCCTATTTATTTTTTTATGTATCCTTCAGGAGATATTTTTATGTATAATCAAATAATACGAATAAGTGTACTTCCTCCATTTTAAGACAAATGATAGCTTTATTTTGCATCGTTTTCCACCTTACACATGTTTTAAAAATGAATGTCCACAGTTATAATACATTTTGTAATTCACTTTATTTACCATAAACATTTCCACATTTTTACAGAGTTTTCATAAATACCATTTGAAATGACCACACTGTATTTCATGTGTGCATTTGCAATAATTTTTTAACCAGGAGAGGTTACTGTTGCATATTTTGTCTATACCCTTTTTTCCCCTTCAAGTACAGATACCTTTGTGATGAAATTCTTTGTGTATATTTTCTCCCACTTAGTGGGCGCTGAGGAGAGCTTGGATGGGCATAAAACTAACTGCTGCTAAGATTCCAGAGACACTCAAGTCTTGGTTGTTCAATTCTTTTTCAGTATAGTGGAGTACTCTGTAACTCACTAATATAATAATTACTTTCTCCAAAAATATTAAGAGGAATGTAAGTTTGCAGCAAATAAGTCTTAACTAACGATGGGGAAGAGAAGAGGACACTTCTATCCAGCAAATGGTTAATTCATATTTGGTAGAAAAAGAATGAGATTACTTAATGAGTCGAGTAGACATGAAAAACAAAAACCACCTAAAACTGAGAAAATGGCAAAGGAACATTCATAGAAAATGAACACCATAGGGGATTCATTTCTTGTTATAGAAGGGAAAAAATATTAGAAAAAGAAAAGTGTTTCATTGAAAAGATGTCTTAAAGTCTGGAAAACTCAAGTGGTTGAGGAAACACCTTTCATCTCTGAAGCAACAGGCTTGAAAAGTATCTAACAGAAATTGTTCTTGCTTAGAAACTTTGAGAGAGATTCACTAAACAGAGCAAATGCATAGTGCCATAGCTTATCTCTAGGCCAATTCTAGAGCAGGAGATGGCCAACCATTGCAGTGTAAGGAGACGAGAAAGGATTGGATTCCATTTGAGTTGTAGAAATACTTAGAGAAAAATGTGATTTTGGAAGTGTTGGGGAATGCCCATTCTTCTGATGGATTGGTTAAAAGTAGCAAGAGTGGGGGGAGAGAGGGAGTGGTGGTAATGGTTTTCAATACAATGGCATATTGAACTCAGCCTCAGAGAGCTTGTCAACCAGGGATTAGAGGAAAATTGAAGCCTTAATTATTTTTGATAGATTCCAAAGGAAGGGGGTCTCAGAAAAGACCTGTAATTGAAGGGGTATGTATTTATATCTACCAGCTAGCATGCTAAAATAGCAGAGTTTGTCAGATGCAATCATAAAGAAATTATAATTGTGTTCTCTCATTCTCTCACATGGTCCTTAGAAATCTTCAACTTTGACCATTTGTAAATGGGAGTTTATTTATTCCTAAAAGGCTTCCAGAGACTGCACTGTTATAGGTAAATCCAATCAGCATCTCACTCTGTCATGACTAGGATATCAATACACCATGTCTACCAAACCCTAGGAGACATTTAGTTCCAGAAATCATTCTTCATCTTCACCGGGCTGCAGGAAAAGGAGTACCACACCCTTCTCCTGGATAGTGAAGGTTCTCGCAAAATGTTTTGTCATCTCTACCTCTTGGCCAAATGCTCACAATTCCTTTTATAGGATGGAGGTAAGTAGATAGCTAAGGTGTGTAAAACTGATTCTTGACCAGTTTTGAATGTTTTGTATTCATAGTATGAAGGTCTTGCACCAACACTTTCATATGTGGTATGATCAAAATATAATTTCTAGTTATTTTTGATAATTGATAGGCACATGCATATGTAACTAGTTTACATCCAAATTCACATCAGTTTTAGAGTTGCTTTTTAGTGTCTAGAATATTGAAAAACTTGTGTGATATGTTATTCTGTGAACAATACAGCCTAGAAAGACCTTTAATTTCCTTGAATTTTATTTTTATGTCCAAGAGATTGTATGTTCTTGAAGATTTAAACTTTCAGGTTGGAAGTGTATTTTATTTTCCAGAGAAAAATCTGTACTGTTTTCTAGAGGAACAAGAAATGAAATACCACAGTGAGAAAACAATTTATATTGGGGATTGAGTGTATATGTGTAATTTACTGGATGTCTGTGAGATAAATCTGTGTGGAAAAATGTCATTTTGGGATTATGTTTTTATGTTGTGAAAGAATAGGATGGAGAGAAAGGAATAATTGACCCTTGCATTTTTGGATTTCACTGCTTTCTCCTGCAAGTAGATAACATGCATAAATACTAAATATTCACACTAAAGCTGCTTCTCGAGAGATATGGATTATATTCTAAAGGGACACATCCAAAGACTGTCACTCAAATCACTTATTTATTCTTCATCCCCTATGCCATGTGCACTTCTACACTATTATCGTGTACAGTTTTACATAGCTCTCTGTATTTGGCCTTCTGCTATTTCATTGCTGAAGATAAGAAAACCTCTATACAATTCAGCTTGAGTAAATTAGTAAATTTACAGATTGAAGTATTACCTATCTAATACAAAATAACTTTTCGGTTTATAGAAGAGACACTATGAACTTCCTCTAAAATTAAATCTTCCTTAGGGTAGTTTTAAAAATTAAACTTACATAAAATTGACCCAAACAACATACTTTTAGCAGCCTGAGGTTTCTCAGAGCACAGCAGGGTTCATGCAGTATTGAGGTACCTCAAGTATCTTATGGGCACTGGAGAAAGCTAGACAGGGAGAACATAAGCTGACTTATTCCTGAACAAATATGAGACTAGCCCTGTCTTTGAGGGCTTGCAGAAGTAGCCATGGTAACTTTAGGGATCTCATGTGAGCAGGCAGAAGATATGAATAAGAAATGTTAACTTATTAATGCAATTATACTCTCACTTGTACAGATGGAAGTGAGTGTGGAGTAGGAGCTGAGGATATTTAAGGTATGCATCTATGAGGTTTCTTTTCCTTTAGGTCCTCATCCTCTACCAAGATCACTTACTTCTAAAAAACATGTCCAGATCTGACAGTTTATCAGAATCTAATGGCATTAGGTAAATAAATAAGCAAGATGAGACTGGCACACGAAGCCCCAGAAAAATAAACCAAATCTTGCTTTATCATGAAAAGTAGGAGAAAAAGCAAATATTCCTTTGGGCTTCTTGAAAACAGAGACAATGTCCTCAGAAGTGGCCATTCGATATTTTTTGCTTAATCAAAAGAATGATTTAATCAAATGGCAAACAGCAGAGTCTGATAAGACATTAGCCCTGTCTCTGAAGAATAGCATCAGTTTCTCAGAGCATGAGCTCCTGGAGGGCAGAGCCCACTTTGCGTGACTTTTAGCATATCCTTCCCCTCTCTGTCTCTGGTATCTCCCTACTATCTTCAAGTAATAGGAAGGATTATATACCCACTTAGAGGTTAATAAATTATTGTCTATGATGATCAGATTAGAGTCATTTATTTGTAATATCATAAATGTCTGTGAAATGATGTTGGTGTCATTTTGCTTTTGAATTTTAAGAATTTCATAAGACATATATGTGCAGCTTAGAAAAGAGTAGAAAGCAGATACTTTAAAAAGAAGATTATTCACTATGGCACTAATTAGAGATAGTAAGATAGGTATCTATTTGTACAGAAACGGGATCACACTGTACATATTATTAGTGTCCTGTTTTTTTCCTTTGTGACAAAATATGAACATCTTTTTTCTGGCATGATTTTAAGTGATCTATTAATGTAATGCCTATCTCTTATGCTCTACTCTAACCAAGATTAATCTACTACATATTTTTTTAAACTAAAATTGGTAGTTCCTTTCCTATTCCTGACAAATCATTACCATTTATTATGCCTCTGGATCCAGCAAACAGTGTCACTTCTGTATGTGACATAGAAAAGAAACGTGTTCACCAGAAGAGGGAAGTTAAGTTTAAAAATCCAGCTAAAAGTTCATAAAAGGGTAGCAAAACCTCAAGGGAGAGCTGGGTTTCAGCAAGAGCATGAAACATCATGGAGAATGTGGCACAGACATCATCTGTTCCCTGCCCTACCATCTCCCCGTGCCCCCTTTCCTTCTTCCCCTTGCCTCCTAGTACAGGTAGAGAGGGAGGCCTGAAGATTACACTATCCTCATGTAGAGAGAGACACTAGGAGAGGGAAAGAGACAGCTCCTCCTATCAGTGATATTCATTCAAAGACATTATTGGGATTTCAACAAATTTGTGACTGTGGTCCTAACACTAAGCTCAAAATCAGAACCATGCTGGTGTAAGTTAATGAAATCAGAGCCAGGATGCCTGGGGGAGACCTAGACTGCATCAAGCACTGCAGTGTGGAAGGCAGAGATATTCCTCAGTTACCTCTGACCAGGGACTTTGTTTTCTCCCTTTAACCCCTGTGAGGATGTGACCTCATTGATCAGACTTTGCTTCAATAAGCCGAGAATCTGATTTATTTTTAGGGTGCATTTCCATGGTTTTCAGTGGGTTCATGGGTCATGCAGTCATCATCACTGTCTAATTTCAGAACATTTTCATCAATCCAGAAATACCCAAGAGCTGGCTCTCTCCATTCCTTTCTCTTCCCATCTGATCTCATTTTTGTCTCCATGGATTTACCTTTTCTGGGCATTCCATATAAATGGAATCATAAAATCCATGGTCTTCTGTGTCTGGCTGCTTTCACTTAGCATAATGTTTTCAAGACTCATCCATGTTGTAGCACATATCAGGATTTTATTCCTTTTTATGACTGAATAATATGCCATTATATGGATACACCACATTTTGTTTCTCAGTTCATTAATTGATGGGCATTTGGGTAGCTTCCACATTTGGCTATAACGAATCGTGGTGTTATGGATCTTTGTGCACACATTTTTATGTGAACATATGTTTTTCCATTCTCTGGGAGAATCTGATGTGTTTGAATATTTCTTTAAACAATAATGCAAAGATTGGAGAACTTTTGTTTTCAATTTTTCTGTAAACCCAAGACTGCTCTAAAAATAAGGTCTACTAATAGAACATGGATTATTAGTTCTGAGTGTAAATGATGATTTAAATATCTGTGTGAATGGACAATGGTATACCAAAAATTTGGTTGTTTTATCTGCAACTCCCAGCTTTACTGAGGTATAGTTGGCAAATCAAAATGTATAGTTTGAAAATGAACAATGTAATGATATGTGATGTATCTATACATTGTGAAATGATTACATCAGTCAAGTCAGTTAATGTCTATCAGTTCACATTATTGCCGCCTTTTTTTGATTAAAATGTTTAAGATCTGCTCTCTGAGCATATTTCAAGCATATAACAAAATATTATGAACTATGTTATACATTGGATACTCAGAATTTCCCTCTATCCCTATACTTTGAAGCGTTTTAATCAGGAACGGATGCTGGATTTTGTCAAAAGCTTTTTCTGCATCAATGGAGAGGATCATGTGGTTCTTCTCTCTTCTCTTATTGATTTGTTCTATCACATTGATTGATTTGCGAATGTTGAACCATCCTTGTAACCCAGGGATGAATCCTACCTGGTCATGGTGGATAATCTTTTTAATGTGCTGTTGGATCCTGTTTGCTAGGATTTTGTTGAGAATCTTAGCATCCATATTCATCAGTGATATCGGTCTGAAATTCTCCTTTTTGGTGGGGTCTTTGCCTGGTTTGGGGATCAGGGTAATGCTGGCTTCATAAAAAGAGTCTGGAAGTTTTCCTTCTGCTTCAATTTTTTGATACAGCTTCAGGAGAATAGGTGTTATTTCTTCTTTGAAAGTTTGATAGAATTCCCCAGGGAATCCGTCAGGTCCTGGGCTCTTGTTTTTTGGGAGGTTTTTGATCACTGCTTCAATCTCGTTACTAGATATCGGTCTATTCAGGTTGTCAATTTCTTCCTGGTTCAATTTTGGGAGTTTATAGTTTTCCAGGAATGCATCCATTTCATCTAGGTTGCTTAGCTTATTGGCATATAACTGTTGATAATAGCTTCTGATGATTGTTTCTACTTCCTTGGTGTTAGTTGTGATCTCTCCCTTTTCATTCATAATTTTATTAATTTGGGCTTTCTCTCTTTTCTTTTGGATTAGTGTGGCCAATGGTTTATCGATCTTATTGATTCTTTCAAAAAACCAGCTTCTAGTTTCGTTGATACGTTCTACTGTATCTCTGGTTTCTACCTCGTTGATCTCTGCTCTAATCTTGATTATTTCCCTTCTTACGTGTGGAGTTGGTTTGATTTGTTGTTGATTCTCCAGTTCTTTAAGGTGTAGAGACAGCTGGTGTATTCTGGATTTTTCAATATTTTTGAGGGAGGCTTGGATGGCTATGAATTTCCCCCTTAGGACCGCCTTTGCTGTATCCCATAGGTTTTGGAGTGAAGTGTCTTCGTTCTCATTGGTTTCCATAAATTGTTTAAGTTCTTCTTTGATCTCCTGGTTGATCCAAGCATTCTTAAGCAAGGTGGTCTTTAGCTTCCAGGTATTTGAGTTCCTTCTGAACTTTTCCTTGTGATTGAGCTCCAGTTTCAAAGCATTGTGATCTGAGAATATGCAGGGAATCATCTCAGTCTTTTGGTATCGGTTGAGCCCTGATTTGTGACCCAGTATGTGGTCTATTCTGGAGAAGGTTCCATGTGCACTTGAGAAGAATGAGTATTCTGTTGTTTTAGGGTGGAATGTTCTGTATATATCTATGAGGTCCATCTGGTCCAATGTATCATTCAATGCTCTTATTTCTTTATTGATTTTCTGCTTCGATGATCTGTCTATTTCTGAGAGAGGCGTGTTAAGATCTCCTACTATTAATGTATTCATATCAATATGACTCTTTATCTTGATTAATAGTTTTTTTATGTAATTGGCTGCTCCCATATTGGGGGCATAGATATTTACAATTGTTAGATCATCTTGGTGGATAGTCCCTTTAAGAATGATGTAGTGTCCTTCTGTATCCCTGACTACCGTCTTTAGTTTAAAATCTAATTTATCTGATATGAGAATCGCTACCCCGGCCTTCTTTTGAGGCCCATTGGCGTGAAAGATACTTCTCCATCCCTTCACTTTCAGTCTGGGTGTATCTTTAGGTTCAAAATGGGTCTCTTGTAGACAACATATGGATGGGTCCTGTCGTTTTATCCAATCTGCAACCCTGTGTCGTTTTATGGGTGCATTTAGGCCATTCACATTGAGAGAGATTATTGAGAGATACGTTTTTATTGACATTGTGTTATCTTTGAAGTCTTTCTTTCTGTCGATTGTCTCTATATTTCTGTTCAATGCTATTCTTAGGATTTTTCCTCTTTTATAGAACCCCCCTTAATATTTCCTGCAGTGACGGCTTGGTTTTTATTCGTCTTATAAATGAAGGTTTATATTCTTTCATCAAATTTTCCCTATCCCCTCCACCTCTACCCACAGGCTTTGGCAATCACCATTCTATTTTTGTTTCTATGAATTTTATTTCCACCTCTTCTTCTTCTTTTTTAGATTCCATATACCAGAGATACTATATAATATTTGTCTTTCTGTCTGTCTTATTTCATTTAGGATAACGCCCTCCAATTTCATCCATGTTGTCATAAATTACAAGATTTCCTTCTTTTGGGGGGCTGATAATATTCCAAAGTATGTATATATACACCACCTTTTCTTAATCTTTCCATCCACTGACAGACTTTTAGGTTGTTTCCGTATTTTGCTACTGTGAATAATGAAATGAGCATAGAAGTACAGATATGCTGATTTTTTTCATTCAAGATACTGAATATTTATTCCTCTGGCTATGTACACATGGATATGATCCTTTGAATCATATTGTAGTTCTATTTTTAATTTTTTGAGGAACCTCCATATTGTGTTCCATCGTGCCTATGCTAATTTGCATTCCCACCAGTCACATACAAGTTTCTCTGTTCTCCACATCCTTGCCAACACATATTACCTCTTATCTTTTTGATAATAGGAATTTGACTGTTTTCTCCACACTAATCAGAGTGACCAAAAGTACCATGAGAAAAAAGCCAAACCAAGAATTATTACATTTTCCTCAGCTCTGTGTGGTTTTGTTAAGTTTGTGTCATTGGCTAAATAAAAGTGAGCATATAGTAAGCATAGCGGAGTATGTGGCCTCTTCCCACATATGGCAACCTAAAATGCTGCTGGTGATATTCTTTCCTTTAAAACACTAAAATTATAACATAACACAAGCTGGTTTGAGGAAGTTAGGAAACAGAGATGAGCATAAAAAAGAAATTAATGTATTTCCACATAAACTGGTATTTCCACAAAAATTAGATAGCATTGTAAAAATGTATTTCTTTTTACAAAACATGAAATCATATAGTATAGTTTGTGTTCTGCTTTTCTCTCTAATCAATGAACTGTGAATATATTTCAGAGATATTTGGTTAGAATTATCTACTAATATAGTACTATTTTTTTCTTTATATTCTGTTGTAGCCAAATTCAATCATATTAAGCCCCCCTTTTTCCCCTGGAAGCAAAAATAAGGGAGCAATTCTCTTTCTAGTTCAAAGCAGGCACTTCTATTTATTTTATCCTAGGGTCAAATAGTGCATGCCTTAGATGAGGCAGACAGGACTTAGTCTTACCTAAAGGGACATCTGATATTTAAAAATAAGAATAGACCTGTCTGGAAATAGTAAGGGAAACTCAATAGGAAATGGGAAACCTGGAAAAGAGAGTCTGGTCTTATTAGAGGATGAAAAGAGAGAGTAAAAGGAAGTCTGGGGTTTCACTATGGTGGTAGAGGTTACTTGAGCCTGGTAAATTTGAAAGCTAAGGAAAGGGGAGTCTAGAGTGTGTGGAATATGGTGTGGAATTCTCAGGCCTTACTGCCATAATGAGGGGGTAGCCAGGTCTTCTCAGCAACCTGAGGTTAATGGATGATTATTGGTGGTGACCTGCTCAACAGACAATTTATTTGTGATTACATTTTTTAACCAGATGCAATATGCTCTGTTTCAGAGGTAATATTTCACCATAAAAAAGATCTAAAACTATCCACAGTACTTGTTCATCTGAGAATAATTTAAAAATGTCAATAATCAAAATGATAATAAATTCATTCATATGTCTCTTTGCCTAAAGAAGTGTGAAAATATCTTTATAAAAATTGGATGATAAATTCTTATTATTGGTGTACTGATTTTTCCCATATTACTAATCTGTGGATATGTTCTTAGTAGCATAGTTTTGAGGAAGTACACTATTAATTTGGTGATATCTCTACTTAACTGTCAGTTTCAACCTCAGCTAATTGAATTAAGACATTTTCTGGATAGAATAAGTAGGCACACTTCCCCTTCATGCCTCTGGTCAGTCACTCCCATTCCATGTGCCTTCAGAATCCAATAAAGAGCATTGATTCTGCATAGTTAGAGAAAGAATGGGACCACCTAAATGGGCTTGTGGAAACTAGAAAATTACAAGGAACTGTTGAAAAACTTCAAAGAGGACTGCATACTTGAAAAGGGGGTGGGGAGTAGACCTTGCTACATTAGGAAAGAAAAATAACAGGGGAACAGGTTACTAAAGCCATAGGAATTTTAAAAAATGAGGACAGCAAGATATTTTATGTGGGCAGATGGCAAAGGTTTTGTTCGTTTGTTCATTTTTTGCCCCAGTTCCCACAGCTCCTGGTATTGATGGTACTATGCATTTTCTGAAGTAGACCATAGTTTCTAAGCCCCAGTTCCCCAGTTCCCACAGTTCCTGGTATTGATGGTACTATGCATTTTCTGAAGTAGACCATAGTTTCTAAGCACTGTGAAGCACTGTGAAGATAGATATATATTTAATAAGGTTATTAGCAATAACCAGTGTTAGTTAATAACAGGGTTGAGATCAAGTTCACTTTTGAAGATATGATTTTACCTTCTGGATATTCAAAATTGCAGAAGGAATATGGGTTTATTTAAGAAAAAATGGAAAACACAGATAGGCAAAAGGGTAATAATTATTCACTATATTGTTACACAAAAGCATAGATATTCACATATGACAGATCATACTGTTGACTGTTAGATTTTTCCAAAATGAGAAGCTGTAAGCAGAAAGTTGATGGCATCACTTTCGAGGTGCACGGTTACTGCTGTGATTTTTCTTCCCTTTCCCTCATTAATTAGACTTTTCTTTTAAGACTTTTTTTTTTCTTTTTAGAATTGGACAAGAAGACATATATGCACTTCTTGCTCCCAACAAATCACTACCATTCACTTATTGTTATTTGTCATAAGGCATGTCAGCTGTATATACAGTAAAGAAAAGACTGCTCTGTCTTCCAGAGTCATGCTAATGTTTTAAAGCCCAACTTGAGCCTCTAAATGGGTAGAATACTAAAGGGAACAGAACACTGGAAAAAAAAGTTAGGTGTTCGGTAGATAAAGGGAATCTTGGTCTTTCCCTGCAGGTAGTGGGGATTACTCAGACCCTAATGTCCCCCAAAGATGAGGAAAGAATAGATTTTTGGAGGGGTGCATGGCAAATTCATCATCCCACCCCCGTTTTACCTAGCACAGAGTTGTGTACATACTCCAGGATTAACACAACACTTAGACTCGCTAGAATAATGGTAGTTTTATGATATTAGTTAAGACAGAAATTAAGATATTAGTTAAGATATGAGTTAGATATGTTAGGGTATTATACATACATATATATATTTATATATGATCATAATGAATTGTAGGGGACTGTTAGACTCAGTTTCAGTATTACTGGAGGAAATGGATTTCTTAACCATATCTTAGGGCCAGACTAATGATTAGAATCATATCTAGTGTCACAGTGGCACAGCAAGAATTTAACTTTTTATTTTTTCCCCAGTTCTGTTAGGAGTCTATCTGACCAGCAAGTATTGCAGGGCAGCTGCATACCCTGTAGGGAACCTGGGAGTAAGGAAAAGCCAGACCAAGGTCGGCTGCATCTGTTCCTGTTCTATGCAGTTATTTCACTTTCACTCTTTCTGAATTCTTGGCTGGTAACTTGGGAAAATACAGCAGGGTGTTTATGTGTATGTGGTCTCTTCCTGCCAGTATATAATTCACCTGCAGTCATCATTTTACCTTTTTAATGTTTATAATAACACAAATAACAGGTTTACTTAAGAAAAAAAAATATGAACAAACCAGGAAATACTGATCAGCAAAAATAACAAAAATATTTATGGTGACCCAAATTAAAAATAATAATATAAATATATTTTATATATATAAATATAATATAATATATATATATTATATATTATAAATATATATATATTTATAAATATATATTTATAAATGGAATCATGTATATTCTGTTCATTTCATGCTTTGTCTCATAATGGACTGATAATATTGTATCCCTGGCATAATTTTTTTTCTTTTTTTTTTAATATTTTTTTTAAAAAGATTTTTATTCATCTACTTGACAGACCAAGATCACGAGCAGTCAGAGAGGCAGGCAGAGAGAGAGAGAGGAGGAAGCAGGCTCCCTGATGAGCAGAGAGCCCTATGCGGGGCTCCATCCCAGGACCCTGGGATCGTGACCTGAGCTGAAGGCAGAGGCCTTAACCCACTAAGCCACCCAGGCGCCCCGTATCCCTGGCATAATTTAACTTGCCCTCAAAACTGAGTGCTGTTTCTCTTTTATGCCATTCTCTAGTGAATACTACCCACTATAAGATTTTATTTTCCTGTTAAGCCACTCCTAGTCTCCTTTCCTGTCCTATGGAAGGCAATTAACACCCACTGAAGATCCAACAAAATGATGTTAGAGAGGAAATGGTGTCTTCTAAAACTGAGTTCCCATGAAAACTGTATAGAAAGAGCAGCAGAACAATGGACAGGAAATAGAATGCTGAAAGACTCCATTCTTTCTGCAGCTGGAAAGAGGGGTAGAGAAAGGAGACTGGGCTTTTCCCGGGGTAGCGAAATTTATTCAAATTCCAGACAACACAAAAGCTGTGGAGAGTGAGTGCCTCACAGAGGAGCAGATGGCAGATGTATTTGCTCTCTATTTCTAGGAGAATGTTGGGTCACCAGCCAAAAGTTAACAAACACTCATGGATGGTAATGATGAACAATGTGTTCAGTAGGTCATTTATTCATAATTCCACAATGGAGAGATGTTTTGCTTTCAAGTTTCTAAGATTATGGAAAAAATACATATTATTTTGAGAATAGAGAAGTATAATGAAGGAAATCATTATTCTATATGCTGTCCATTTAAGGTAATACTATCCCTTATTTCTTTTTCAAAAGCTAGGATCATTTTATATTCCAGTTTTTAGCTTGATTTTTCCTCTTATCAAATCCTTGAAATAGGCAGAGTGACATTCCTCTAGGAATACAGCTGCCTCAATGTTGATACTTTGCTAAGGCCAAAAGGCAATCTTAGCTCAACCCCCAGGACCCTGTAAGTCTACTTCAACATAAAAAGTTACTTTGGAAACTTCCTTTATCTATACTCCCGAAGATATGTGTTAGCAATCATCCTCCAAGCATATTACCCACTGATATACATCTGAAGGAGCTCATGACTGAAGTTTTCTTTTTTTTTTTTTAACATTTTAAAATTTAAATTCAATTAGTTAACACATAATGTATTATTAATTTCTGAGGTAGAGTTCAGTGATTATCGGTTTTATATAATACCCAGTGCTCATTATATCACATGCCGTCCTTAATGTGCATCACTCAGTTACTCCATCCCTCCACCTCCCTCCCTTCCAGCAACCCTCAGTTTTTTTCCTGAGATTAAGAGTCTCTTAAGGTTTTCTCCCTCTCTGATTTTGTCTTGTTTTATTTTTCCCTCCGTTCCTTTATGATCTTCTGTTTTGTTTCTTAAATTCCACATATGAGTGAGATCATATGATAATTGTCTTTCTCTGATTGACTTATTTTGCTAGCATAATACCCTCTAGCTCCATCCACATTGTTGCAAATGGCAAGACTTCATTTTTTTTTTGATGGCTAAGTAGTATTTTATTATATGTAATATAATAACATTGCTATAAACATTGGAGTACAAGTACCCCTTTGATCACTACATTTGTATCTTTGGAGTATCTACATTTATTTATCTGCTATAAACATTGGGGTGCTGGTACCCCTTTGATCACTACATTTGTATCTTTGGGGTAGATACCTTGTAGTATAATTACTGGGTCATAGGCTAGCTCTATTTTCAACTTTTTGAAGAACCTCCATACTGTTTTCCAGAGTGGCTATACTGCATTTCCACCAACAGTGTAAGAGGGTTCTCCTTTTTTGGCATCCTCACCAACATCTGTCATTTCCCTACTTGTTAATTTTAGTCATTCTGACCAGTGTGAGGTGATATTTCATTGGGGTTTTGATTTGTATTTCCCTGATGCTGAGTAATGCTGAGCATTCTTTCATGTGTCTGTTGGTCATTTGTATGTCTTCTTTGGAGAAATTCATGACTAAGGTTTTATTAGACAGTAATAAATGACCTTTTCTCAACAATAACTAGCCTCCTCAAGGTGCTAGAAACCTTGCTTCCAAAATTCCTTAGAAACCTATGCTTTCCTTAACTCCCCTCCAGGCTTGAAAGTATATAATCAGCCAATCCTCATGATCCCAGTGCAGCTCTTTCTGCCCAAGTATCCTGTCCCTGTGCTTTAATAAAATCACCTTTTTGTACCAAAGACATCTCAAAAATTCTTTCTTGGCCATTGAGTTCAAACCCTAACATCTTTCCTACATCAAATTACCATTACTGGGCCCAATTACACAGGTACTATATATAGAGTTATACTGGTTTTAGAATAGCAGTTGAATAAACAGTTACATGTCTGTGGAGTTTGCATTTACTTCTGTTTTTCCTCCAAGACATTAATAAAGAGTAATGAATCTAGTGACTTTGAATCAATTAACTATGAAATGAGAATTGAACTGGAGCCTCTTGATACCCCATGCCAGGGAAAAGGGAAAGGATGTAGGAAAAGGAGTGGGGAAGGGAGAACAATAAAGATGGAGAAAAGCTGATCTATTTTATTTTTTAAGGCAGGGATATCCTGATAAACCTGAAAAAAGGGAATGGGAACTTTAATTCCCATAAGCAATATTATTTATAGCTTAAGTTAATTAAAACCTTATCAGAAATTGACTATGCTTTATAAACATTCTTCGGTATGGTTTTGTCATTTTCATTTACTTTACAGTTTATGTTCCATTTGAATAGTTCCAACCGTGTCTTGGCAGAGGTAAGAGGAAATGATGGCTTTCCATTCCTTCAAGCTTTATGACATTAAACAATGTAGGTCAAATCTGCTAGTAGATTTAAGGGCCTCATTTAGGAATCAGAAGTAAAGAGAAAATCTCAGAGTATATTGTTAAGTGCAAGAACAGATTTTAAGGCAAGAAGCAAGATGGAAATTGAGTAAAAAGACCAATTGTTCCTGAAAATAGTGTTGGGGTGCCCAGAACTCCTTTTTATCAGGAGCTAAAGTCCAAATGACTGTCTCCCATTGTGTGCAAAATTACTTTGAGAGTAGATTTATGGCCTTATATGAGGTTGCTTCCATAAATCATCTCTGGGAGGCAATAGCATGGTCTTCTCTTTTTAAGTTCATATCCTTATTTAGCTCCTTAGCTTTTGTAAGGTCAATTTCACCCTCAACACAGTTAATTATTAGTATACTTTGTTCTATATCTAATTGGCATAAAAAATAATTCTACCTCAAGTGCTGGCTAAGGAGTATAACATTATAGTTGTCAGATAACTACCAACAATTCTGAAGAGTGAAGGATATGCTATACGTATATGTACAAACTTAAAATCCTTCTGTATATTATCATTGCATCAAAGAATAGTTTCCTGGACCATTGTTACTGGCTTCTGTAGAACTGCTTTTATTGAATTAACTGTTTTCCTTAGGGTGTTAGTTGTGTAGTGTGCATGTTGGCATAATCAGATCAGATGTATTCTTTCTGAATAAAAGCTAGTAACTGGTTCAATTGATTGATTCAGGCCCTTTGCCTCATTCTTTTTTGCCATGCTAGGAAAGGGATACTGAACCAAGCATTTTCTGGCATGAGAACATTGGGTAGGGGTGCCTGGGTGGCTCAGTGGGTTAAAGCCTCTGCCTTCAGCTCAGGTCATGATCTCAGGGTCCTGGAATCGAGCCCCGCATCAGACCCTCTGCTTGGCGGGGAGCCTGCTTCCCCCTCTCTCCCTCTCTGCCTGCTTCTTTGCCTACTTGTGATCTCTCTGTCAAATAAATAAATAAAATCTTAAAAAAAAAAAGAAGACATTGGGTTGACATCATTTAAAACTATCTCCAAGTACTTACACTTTTCCCTGGGTTTAGGCCCAGGCTATTTTTTTTTTTTTTTGTCAAACAATTTCTTCTTTTTTTTTTTAAATTTTTTTTATTTTTTTATTTTTTTATTTTAATAAACATATAATGTATTTTTATCCCCAGGGGTACAGGTCTGTGAATCATCAGGTTTACACATTTCACAGCACTCATCATAGCCCATACCCTCCCCAATGTCCATTTCCCCACCACCCTCTCCCGTCCCCCTCCCCCCCACAACCCTCAGTCTGTTTCTTGAGATTGAGTCTTTTATGGTTTGTCTCCCTCCCAATCCCATCTTTTCATTTTTTCTTTTCCTACCTCCCCCCAACCCCCCCCGCCTTGAATCTCCTCTTCCTCATATCAAAGAGATCATATGATAGTTGTCTTTCTCCGATTGACTTATTTCGCTAAGCATGATACCCTCTAGTTCCATCCACGTCGTCGCAAATGGCAAGATTTCATGTCTTTTGATGGCTGCATAGTATTCCATTGTGTATATATACCACTTCTTCTTTATCCATTCATCTGTTGAAGGACATCTAGGCTCTTTCCACAGTTTAGCTATTGTGGATATTGCTGCTATAAACATTCGGGTGCACGTGCCCCTTCGGAGCACCACGTTTGTATCTTTAGGATATATACCCAGGAGTGCAATTGCTGGGTCATAGGGTAGCTCTATTTTCAGTTTTTTGAGGAACCTCCACACTGTTTTCCAGAGTGGTTGCACCAGCTTGCATTCCCACCAGCAGTGTAGGAGGGTTCCCCTCTCTCCGCATCCTCGCCAGCATCTGTCATTTCTTGACTTGTTAATTTTAGCCATTCTGACTGGTGTGAGGTGGTATCTCATTGTGGTTTTGATTTGTATTTCCCTGATGCCGAGTGATGTGGAGCATTTTTTCATGTGTCTGTTGGCCATCTGGATGTCTTCTTTGCAGAAATGTCTGTTCATGTCCTCTGCCCATTTCTTGACTGGATTATTTGTTCTTTGGGTATTGAGTTTGATAAGCTCTTTATAGATTTTGGATACTAGCCCTTTATCTGATATGTCGTTTGCAAATATCTTCTCCCATTCTGTCAGTTGTCTTTTGGTTTTGTTAACTGTTTCGGCCCAGGCTATTTTTTATGGTCCATGGATATGCCATACTGTCTTTCTTCCCTTTTCAACAGTCTTTGGTCCCTAGGCAAAGAAGTCTGCTAAGAAAAGTTATCAAAACTTGGAAATAAGGCAAAAGGTTGACTATATGACATTTCATTACTATTCTAGAATGTTATCTAACAGTATTACTGAAAAATTACTTTAGTTTCTAGAGAAATATACCTTTGGTTTACTATTTGCTATTAATTAGAGCCTGAACTCTATATAGTTAGAAGACTGATAGATTGCAAATGATTTTTACCAGTAGAAATGTAATGCATTCTTTCAGGTAGGAAAACAACAACAACAACAACAACACAACCAGAGACTATGGTTTTATTGCCCTCTAGGACATCAACCAGTTTTCAA
Organism: Martes martes; assembly: GCF_963455335.1. Lineage (NCBI taxonomy): Eukaryota > Metazoa > Chordata > Mammalia > Carnivora > Mustelidae > Martes > Martes martes. The sequence goes on along the minus strand of NC_137898.1, from coordinate 83,757,704 downwards.
AAATCTAATTTATCGGGTTTGTTTCCTCACTCCTTTACTGACTGACTGTGTAAAACTCTGTTCTGCAAATGTTCTTTGAACCACCTTCCCCATCCTGCTGGTTCCATCACTGATGAGTTAAATTTTGACACATGATCTTTTTAGTCTCTTTTCTGAATAGCTCTCTTCTTGGATTTCTGTTAGCCATATTCTTGCTTCTGATGATTTTTATGAAAAGCAAAATGGTGTCACAGGTAGAGAATTAGTTTTAGAGTCAGACAGATTTAAACTGGAACTGCAGGGGTGCCTGGGTGGCTCAGTGGGTTAAGCCTCTGCTTTCAGCTCAGGTCATGATCTCAGGGTCCTGGGATCGAGTCCCACATCGGGCTCTCTGCTCAGCAGGGAGTCTGCTTCCTCCTCTTTCTCTCTCCTGCCTGCCTCTCTGCCTACTTGTGATCTCTCTGTCAAATAAATAAAATCTTTAAAAAAAATAAAAAATAAAAAAAATAAACTGGAACTGTAGCTTTCTGACATACTAAGCTTTGCAACTTTGAACAGATCACTTAACTTCTCTGGTCATATTTTTCTCTAAGATAAAATGAATCACATGTGCTGCAATAATTAAGTTTCTCAGTTTATTCTTCAAAGACGTCTTCAGTTCTAAAATTCTCTTATTGCAACACTTAAGAGCTTCTTATTCCCAATTAACTAAAAGTCAGACGTTTATATATGCAAGGTTCATTTCTCCTGGTTCAGTGCTTGGTTATAGAATAGCAACAGTAGGTTGAACTGAAAAAACTCAAATATCCTCTAGAAAGCAGGCTCATAAATTCTCAGGATGCCAGGTCACCAGGCAATCTCCAGGTCACTTTCAGTTCCATTCAGAAGTATAAGTTGCTCATTACAGTTTAAACCTAAGTATCTCACAATTCAGAGGCTTGACATTTAACTTTAAAATAAAGATAGCTTATAGTTGAAAAAGTTATTACAACTTGTGCCAAAGTCCACGGAAAAAAATACCAGATGAGGCTAATTTATTCCTGGGGCTGTGATATCATCTTCAAGGACAGGCATTGGCAGATGGTATTGTCTCAGGGAATTACACAAAAATGAGAGTCTCTATTAAGAAATTATTTTTCTCTATTCCTATAGACTCATAAAACTGATTTTAAGGATTCTTTATATAAAATCCCCCAAATGGGTTATATTTCATTATGTCTGTGAGCTTAAAACTCTGTTTCTATTTTAATTTTTTACATTAACACCTGAATGTATTTCAATAATGTTCTTTTGTAGATATTGGCATGGTGTTATCCTGATAATACTTAAAACCTTAGTTAACTTGTTTTCATTTTATTTAGTAATTTAAGTTACATTGCAAAGTAGAATAATAATGATAATGTAAACATTTCCATGGATTTTCTTTTATTACCACAGTAGCTGATGATTTCCTTCATGTAAGGCATATGTGACTGATACATACATTTTCATGTTTTGCTAGTTTGCTTTAACTAGATAGAAGTTAGAATCTTATGTAACAAAATCATGAAGGGAGGTTCATGAAACAAGTCACAGTTGCCACTCATAGTCAAGAGGAGAGGATAAACAGGGGCATGAATGAGGCGGGGATTACTAAAGGCCATTATAGAATTTTTACTTATGAAAGTAAACAAAGGAAAGGTTTACTCATGATTAAATACAAAGATGTAACATTTTTCAATGAAATCATTGTGTCTAAAATTTGAGTGCTTTTTCTAGTATTTTAACTTAACTCAGCAATTATGTTAACTTAGACTTTGTTCTTTTTGCCATATTTAAATGCTTTAAGATAAAAATATCGTAGGAAATACTTATTTTTTATTACAAAATTCTAGCTGGATATTTTAAAAATAACTCCCTTTTCCAGTGGCAACTACTTTAAAATACATGTACGAAGTCTCATTTTTTAATATCAACTCATCTGTACCCAGTTTGTGCCAATGAAAATACTACTCTCAGATTTGTTCCCTCAGCAGGTAGCTTGATGCAGAGCTTGATCCCAGGACCCTGAGATCATGACTTGAGCCACCTAAGCACCCCTCCACTGTGTTTACTTTTATTATTATTATTATTATTATTTTAATATTTTATTTATTTATTTGACAGAGAGATAGCACAAGTAGACAGAGTGGCAGGCAGAGGGACAGGGAGAAGTAGGCTCTCCACTGAACAGGGACCCCGATGTAGGACTCAATCCCAGGACCCTGGGATCATGACCTGAGCCAAACGTGGCCGCTTAATTGACTAGCCACCCAGGCGCCCCACTGTGCTTACTTTTAAAAGCAGTCTTGGGGATTTTATATTTCATGAAGTCTTCATGTATATGGTTAAGTTGGTTCATTTATGATGGTATTTGAACCAACAATTGCCTAAAAGATGCTGTTTTATACTATGGTTATCAAGAAAGTGATTTACATACAGAGGAGTCAAGAATTTTTTTTAACATGATAATCCCCAATCTTTATTCCCTCTTACTTAATCACATAACAAATCTAAATGTCTTCGGATGTTAGTGGACTGTACTATAGACTGGGGACTTGTAGCAATGGTAATTTAGGAGCTGAAGGTTGTGTATGCTAAAAGTGCAGGAACACCTAAGGGGAATCATGATCTATATTATTAAAAAAAAAAAATGCCATATAGACAGAATCGTGGACTCAAGAAAGCAGAGTGTCACAGATGAAAACTTTTAGCTCTTCTAGCTCAACACTGTTTTTTTGTTTGTTTTAAGATCTTATTTATTTATTTGACAGAGGGAGAGCACAAGCAGGCAGAGGAAGCAGGCAGAGGGAGAAGGAGAAGCAGCTTCCCTGCCTAGCAGACAGCCTGATTCAGGGGCTTGATCCCAGGACCCTGGTATCATGACCTGAATGGAAGGCAAATGCTTAAGTGACTGAACCACCCAGGCGCCCCCAACCCTAGGATTTTTATTCAAAGTTTTATGTGAAAAATGTGATAGCTTATAGATCACTGCAGAAGCCCCACTGAAATACATTCATTATAATAGTAAGTCAAATTGGTTAATCTTCAATCAAGAGAATTGTATGCATTTTTTTTTTGAAAAAAAAATGGTTAAGATTTCAGCCACTTTATAATCAGATCTTGCTTTGTTGCTAGAGGACTTCCACTGGGTCAAGCCAATAGCATGTAACTTTTAAATAAGGGCTTTAAGTGTTTAAACCAGAAAACATATATATAATCAATCATACCATATTAAAATAGCTATTATAAACCACTTATTTCAACTACTTGCCTATTTCTCAGTTTCCAAACATTTTCTAAAAATAATTTTACATTAGTTAAATGTGGTACACAACTATAACTAAGATTATCTTGTAATAGCTTGTAATATTTTTCATTTTTGTATCTCCTGTCCCATAGAATGGTTCCTTTTCACTTCTTTCTGAGAAATTCCATCCAAAGTAGGGGAAATAGTCTATTATTTCCAAGTCTGTAGTCTGGAAGGATTGAAAGAAAGCAGCCCAGAAGAGGACAAAGTTTGGGACTTTTTAAATTCAGTTTTTGCATATTTTAAAAAATTATAATGATAATATGTGTACATTAAAAATTGAGTATTTTTAACTTTATATAATTAAATGGTAATTCCCTCCACCCACTGTTCACCCTACTAACACTGTCAGCAGTTTGGTGTGTATCTTCTTACTCATTTTATGTGCATATACATATATGTGAAATGTTGCCTTAAAAAATCAGATAATTTACATAAAATATTCTGTGCCTTTTTATCCAGATTCAATAATATATCTTGTTGGTAGGTAAAAAGCTCCCTCATTCTTTGAAATGATGATATGGTATTCCATGGTATGGATGTATAATAATGTAGCTCCTTTTCTAACTCATTGATGGATATTCAGGATGTCTCCAATTTTTCTTTACTATATTATATGTGTTTCTTTTTATTTACTGTAATCTGCCTTACAATAAGTAATCCTAGAGTATTTAGTAGTAAGTTCACATTACTCCATTTGAAAAAAAATAATTTGTTAAGAAGATATTCCTTTAGTAGCTGACATATTCTGAGAAAACATTGCTAAGAATTGGGGATTAAAGAAGTATAACATAGAGGTTAGCCCTTAAGGGCCTTGTATTATAACCGAGTTCTTTAAAGAGTGAAGCATCCACGATCTTAAGTCTAATTATTCTAACATCATGTTTTGACTTAAAAATGCTCCATGGTGTTGTTCTTCCTGAAAAGATTATTTAACTACATAAAAACTAATCATCCTATGATTATTGGTCATCTATTGTTATCACATTATCACAAATTCACTAGCTTAAAACGTGTTTGTTATATGGTGAAGGATAGAACAGAAAAATGTCACCTCTAGCCCAGAAGGCTGACCTATAGCCTGCATAGTTTCAATAAAGATTATATACATGCTGGTTGGTACATTCTTAAAGGGTCTCATGACTTCCTGTACCTCTCGCTGACAGTTAATATTGAGGTGACTGATAAACACCAGAGAAATCTTGTTTTATGAGTAGAAATTCAAAGAAAACATTTATGATCTAATACTCCCTCCATGTCCCCTCCTCTTTGAACATTAAGCATATAACCACCAGTTTCATATGGCAAAAGACACTTTCTCCCCATAGGTCCTGTCCCTGTGCTTATTACAATAAAAGAAACTTTTGCACTGAAAATGTCTCAAGAATTCTTTCTTGACAGTTCACTCAAGACCCCACATCACTATCAGTATACACATTCTGCAGGCCAGGAACCTACACATGGTTTACCTGGATCCTTGGCTTTGAGGTCTTTCATGAGGCTACGGTCAAAATCTTAACCAAGGGGCTCACCTGAGGCTTGAATGAGAAGGATCTCATTCTAAGCTCATGCGTTTGTTAGCAGAATTCAGTTCTTTGTGAACTGTCAGACTGAGGAACTCATCATCTGCTTTCCTGATGTTGTTTGGAGGTTGCCCTTAGTTCCTCGTCACATTGTCCTTTCCACCTAGTGGCTAATGAAGGATGGCAAAGTATGCACACATTCCCTGCCCATCCCATGCCATTTTAGCATACATGTTATTCTGAGCTGAAGGCAATTGTGAAGAAGGAGATGCAAGAAAAGTTTTCCCCCCTCCCCATATTTGCCTAAAAGAAGGCCATAAATTTGTAAAGTTGTCCTCCTCTCTGCCAGGAATGTTAGAAGTAAATCACCAGAAAGAACTGTAGACCTTTATCAAACCAAAGATGACACCATAGAAACCTTTATAATACATACTACTAATTAGCCCTGATTTTCTATTAGTTCCCCCACGTATTTGCCTTCCCATAATTTGACACTTCTAGAAGCTCAAATTCCTCTGCCTCTGTCTTGTCATTTCTCTACAAATATATTATTCTTTTGTCAAAATGCTATATAAGCCCAAATTCTAACTATACTTTTGAGTTACTTATCACTGAGTGCTCCCCTGTGTATACACAATACACAAGTTAATAAACTTGTGTATGTTTTTCTCTTGTTAATCTGTCTTTTGGCAGTGTAATTTATAGGATTCCAGCTAGAAAACCTAGAAGGGTGGAAGGAATTTTTTTTCCCCTTCTCTACACTTATTTCATCAAAGCTGGCATGGGAAAATCAATAAAGAATGTCTTCTAGCAGAACGGAAATTACAGTTTTATGTAATGAAATTACAAAATGATATTCTGCTATCTTTGCCACATTCCATTGGTTAGAAACAAGTCACAGGTCCTGCTCTTACTCAAAAGGAGAGAATTACACAAGGCCATGCTTACTAGGAAGTAGGGATCACAACTGTGGGGCTGAGGGGGAAGTTGGTGCATTTACAGCCTGCTCACCACAATTCACAAACAAAAAGTATTCAAAACTTTATCTGTAATTAAATTCCAGAGTTAGAGAAAACAGCTATATTTGTTCAGAAACTAGAGAAGGCAATGTACCAAACAAAACAGATGAAAAACTATTTGTGGGACTTGGTCTAAATTACCTTATTTTTTTTTTTTTAAGACTGTATTTATTTATTTGACAGAGATCACAAGTAGGCAGAAAGGCAGAGAGGGAGAGAGAGAGAGGAGGAAGCAGGATCCCTGCCGAGCAGAGAGCCCGATGCGGGGCTCGATTCCAGGACCCTGGGATCATGATCTGAGCTGAAGGCAGAGGCCCCAACCCACTAAGCCACCCAGGCACCCCCTAAATTGCCTTATTATGGACTTATTTTCATGTTTGTAAAAACAGACAATTGGATTAGAGGACATCTAAGGTCCTAAACTTCCATGATTGCCAAATTAGTGAGTTTCAGTTTTCATAGCTATAAAAATTTATTTATTATTATTATCTTTCAGGGTGAACTCAGTCAGAAAACCTGCAAATAGAACTCACCAACTTTGAGATATTCTCATTCCTAAAAGCTACTAAAAATATTCACAATATGACTAACAATAATTTTTTTGTTTGTCATATGTTAGATACAAATTTAAGGTTGTGTTTCAGAAAGTACTTCCATCTCTTTGTAAAACAAAAACACAGATCTCTGGGCAGTGGAAATCACCTCAGTGCAGGCTGCTGACTGTGTCTGTGAGCACTAATTTATAAGAGCTCTGTGCCAGCTGAGAATGAAGGGAAAAAATTAATTATTTTCCTTTTCATCCAGAAAGAAGAACCACACTCTGATACAGATACTTCTCAGATACTACTTCCAATCTAAAGGTACAGACAATGGATCTCAGTGAAATTTAAGGGACCATACTTAAGCAGAATCATAATAAAGCCATAGCATTTGAATAAAAAAGATGGCAAAGACAAAGAACATGCTTTGCATTGGCAAATTCTGAAAAGTGAGAAACACGGGATTCTATCAAAACAGCAGAAGAAAACTACTTGTACAATGTCTGAATAAGCAATGGAACAAAGTCTACCTAAAAAGGAAACAAAAACAAGTTGAAATTATCCTACTATGGCTTTTCAACACATTCTTTTTGGATGCATTCTTAAACTTGAAGCTGATAGGAAAGAATGTATAAAAATAATTTTTAAGGAACAGATTTCACTTTTGAATCATCATTCTTTAATAAATTTAAAAAATTTACAACTTTCTTTTACAACTGCATGTCAATTTCTGGAAAGTCAGGTTGACCTTCATATCATGTCAATCAAAGTAATTTTATTTTAGATTTGATTGCATTCTCCTTATTATGTTTCCTTGGTCATACCTCTGTATAATAAATCTGCAATCTCTATGTGTGTGTATGTATTTTTGATTCCATTCTCTTTTTCCCTTGAGTTCTGCCATCCTGATTTATTGGAAGGTATTTGAAATGACACCTTGAACTTCTGCAGTTGAAGAATGATTCTGCCTGAGTCTTCTTTAGGTGTCAGGAGAAGCCCAATTTCCTTGTGGGGCTGAAAAGTAGTAAGGACAGCAGAAGGGAACTCCATTATTCGGGCTCCCAGAGCCCTCTCTGGACTGAACCTGCATAGGGGCATTGTTTTCTACAAGTCAGCAGGTGACACAGTCAGCGACCCTCAGGCTACCTTTGTGTCTCCAAATCTAAGACAGCTCTGTTGAATCAGGAAGCTATAATGAACCAGTATTCTCATGGGAACTTTCATGAATCTGAATAGCCCTAGACAAGCACTTCCCACAGAACAGTGGCTTTTAACGTACACAGCTCCATACAGGCTCATTGGAATCATATTTTGGCAATTCATGCTTATGCTTCCAAAGATATAAGCTATTGGTTTTGGAAACATCAACAATGTTTAAGATAATGATTTAAAAATGAGGAAAAAAAAACCCCAGAAATTAATTCTAAATTTAGAATAGAGCTTTGGAGTCCTGTGCTTCTCTGACTTTCCATGCATGTTGTTAAAAGATAAACAAAACATATTAAAAATTTTAAGTTTTTTTGAGCCTAAATCAATGCTAATAAGGCAGTGCCAACTGGAAGTGGTTAGGAGTTCTGCTGATGGAGCTTGAAGGACTTTTATAGAGAAAAGGTGGAAGCAAAGAAGAAAATTACTGATTGGTTATAGTTTAAAGCCTAGATGGCTGTTTTTGATTGGTTGTTCTTAGCCTTTTGATTTAGAAACTTTGAGGTCACCACAGCATTAGAGTCACATTGGTCTAATGACCTCCTGATTTAGTTAATTTAGCTATGTGAATCACTTTGGATCATGTTAATATGCTGATTCTAATACAATAGGTTTGGATGAGGCCCAAGATTCCTTGGTATTTCTAGCAGGATCCAGGCTGACCACACTTCTTGGACTTTCAATGGCCTAGTTTAACCCCTTGTTTACAGGTGTTTCAGAATTCTTTAGAATATGGTAGATAGTTGCCAACAGAACCAGGACTAAAAGTCAAATTTACTGTTTCTCTTTGCCAAATATTTTATAATATCTTTTCTTCCCCTGTTACATCCCTCATACTTAGCATCATTAAGTCTCAATATATGTAGATTTTAATGGTATCCAATTTACTACTTAGGGTAAAGGGTGTGGATTTTAATCTTTGGAGAATTTTACTTCAATAACATTTTTGTTCTTGGAAGATAGAACAGAATTTTTATATTTTTCTTAACCAAATGGTGCTTGATAATTTCTGAATGTCTTAGTTAATATGAAACATAGGAAAAAAGTTTGAGAAAGGAAGCTATGTACTGCAACCACATACATGAGATCTTTGGCAAACCTAATATCTGAAAAAAACAAACAAACTCATATTTTATACCTAGGTGTCCTTCTACATGAACATTAATACATAAACAAAAGAAAATAGAATGAAAGGAAAACAATGAGAAATTTGAAAGACACACGCAAGGTTGTGAACTAGAACATTTCTCTGTCCATCTCAGGAGCAGGGGCAAAAGACTTTGAAAAGCATATTTCAATAATGCTAGATTTAAAGCAGAAAGAGGGAAAGATAACACAGGGTTCTGTATCCCCATCTGGAATCGCAGATCAATTCTTAGAAACAGCAGAGCTGATTTGGATTATTTGGATTGAGTGTATGGGTTGTCTAGAAGTCCAGCAATTTAATCATTTGAATATCTACCATTGCTCAGGAGCAGGGCTGAAAGTTTTTTCAGAAAGGGAGGTCTCTCTTTCTCCCATACAGGATCCAGTATAATACCCACAAAGGAGCGCACATCGACAAAGTGTTGGAAGTGATTTTCTGGGTCAAGCTCTGCATTACGACAAATATGGATTCAGCCAGAAAAGTAAGCCTTAAATTTATTTTTATTTTTGTAACCACAGTTCCTTTTGCTGCTGCTTAGATTGTTACACAAGCAAATAAATCCTTTTAATTGGCTCACCCCCAGGGCAAACAGCTCACCCCAGTAAGTAATCATGTGGACGAGTGGAGGGTGAGGAGGTGGGGTGCATCCTGCTGAACAATCTTTGCTTTTATTTTACCAACCGATTTTAAAAGGCGGCATTGTAACTTGGCATTAAATATTTAAGAATGATATTAAGGTAAGATTGATTCATTTAACAGGCATAATGGAGTGGGGAAGCCGCATGGAGTGACTAAAGGGCTTCACAGTGGGAAATCTGTGCTAGCAGGCATCAATCCGCACCTGATAATGGCCATGAATAGGTTCGCAGTCTTGCTATTTAAATAAATTGATGTGCAATTCATCTGCTGTTTAGAGTCATTGGAAATGCACTGCACTAACTCTATTCCTTGGCAAGCATCCCAATTAAGTGCCTGGGTCATTTATTAGAGTGCCAAGTGTAATTCAAGTTGCTACCAAGTTTTTACCATTTACCAAAATGGCAATTTGTTCCTAAAAGGGGCTATAGGGGATCAGGAGAACAGCAGGTGTTGTGGAAAAAAACCTGGACTCAGATGAGTGCAGTTCAAATTCTGACTTTTCCACTAGAAGCATATGTCATCGAATCTCCCCCAATTTTTTTTTTTAAAATCTCTATAATGGGAAGAATAATATGCCTTCTTTACATACCTGTGAGGCACAAAACAAGATAATAAAAATGAAAGCACTTTCCAGTTTAAAAACTGCTATTCAAATTGTGATTTACCACTATAAGCATAATTCTTGCAGGGGTACCATAAGTGCCTACCATTTATTTCCCCTAGTGTTCTACACTGTTCCCTCTCCTCCCTTTTCTGTCTTGATCAGACAATCTCAGAGCTGGGAGGAAAATAAAAGTGTCAACCTTTTAAAAAGCTTACACCTTATGAGATACTGAACATTTTAGTTCAGACTAGTCTTGTACTTTTATTAGCCACTTCTTGGTGATATATAAATCAATAAGAGAGCACTTTAAAAGAACTTGAAATGGGTATGATCATAAAGAACAGCTAGGTAATTTGAAATTTTTATTTATTTTATAATGACTTTTAAAAGATTTTTGTTTGATTCCAGTTATTTTGAAACATGCCGTTCTTGTCCAGTTGGACCTGTTTGGTGAGTTGGTTGCAAAATATATAAGTGTGATTTATTTCTTTTAATTTTAGAAAAATGCAACTTAGAATGAGTTAAATCCATGTTTTGTATTGAAATGGAAGTTCTAAAAAATAAAGGCTTACTTTCCTTTTTTTTTTCCTAGGAATTTTTTTCTTAAAAAGATTTCATTTATTTATTTGACAGAGAGAGATCACAAGTAGGCAGAGAGGCAGGCAGAGAAAGAGAGGGAAGCAGGCTCCCCACTGAGCAGAGAGCCCGATGCGGGACTTGATCCCAGGATCCTGAGATCATGACCTGAGCCGAAGGCAGCGGCTTAACCCACTGAGCCACCCAGGTGCCCCCAGGAATTTTTTTTTTTTTTTATTTCTTTTCAGCTTAACAGAATTCATTGTTTTTGCACCACACCCAGTGCTACTTGCAATACGTGCCCTCCTTAATACCCACCACCTGGCTCCCCCAACCTCCCAATCCCTGCCCCTTCAAAACCCTCAGATGGTTTTTCAGAGTCCATAGTCTTTCATGGTTCATCTCCCCTTCCAATTTCCCTCAACTCCCTTCTCCTCTCCATCTCCCTATGTTCTCCATGTTATTTGTTATGCTCCACAAATAAGTGAAACCATATGATAATTGACTCTCTCTGCTTGACTTATTTTACTCAGCATAATCTCTTCCAGTCCCGTCCATGTTGTTACAAAAGTTGGGTATTCATCCTTTCTGATGGAGGCATAATACTCCATGGTGTATATGGACCACATCTTCCTTATCCATTCGTCCGTTGAAGGGCATCTTGGTTCTTTCCACAGTTTGGCGACCGTGGCATTGCTGCCATTGGGGAACAATTGGCCCTTCCCCAATGTCAATAAACATTGGGGAACAGATGGCCCTTCTTTTCACTACATCTGTATCTTTGGGGTAAATACCCAGTAGTGCAATTGCAGGGTCATAGGGAAGCTCTATTTTTAATTTCTTGAGGAATCTCCACACTGTTCTCCAAAGTGGCTGCACCAACTTGCATTCCCACCAACAGTGTAAGAGGGTTCCCCTTTCTCCACATCCTTTCCAACACACGTTGTTTCCTGTCTTGCTAATTTTGGCCATTCTAACTGGTATAAGGTGGTATATCAATGTGGTTTTAATTTGAATCTCCCTGATGGCTAGTGATGATGAACATTTTTTCATGTGTCTGATAAAGGCTTACTTTTCAAAAATGAATAGTCTCCCATTGAAAAGTTTGAAACAAGTGACAAGATGGGTTATAATCATTTGTGGTTGATGTTTCTCTGATAATTCAATTAAACAAAGTGCTTAGTAGCCCACTAAAAGTCCATTGATAGAGATGTATATTAGGAATTGTATTGACTTAAGTTGTTTGGTATTCTAATCCATTTGTTATTTCTCTTTCTAATTATCTTGTGCACATTATTAAATATAATAATTAATAAAATTGTGACTACAGTATACTGATTATTAATCATTAATGTCTAATACGATTCAACATCCTCTGTGATTACATCTGATGTCCAACTTAGCCAAATGAAGATATTTTCATTAAGGGCAAGCAATACAATGATATTTGTACTACATTCAGAGAAACCGTATGCAATGTTATCTTCCATGTAGCAAGGTGATATTTTCCAACCCTTTCCTTATACTCTGGTAATTGCATTATATGAACTATAACTCATCTGTCTGCTCAGCTTTCCTTTACTAATTTTTATCTTTCCTGGCACTGTCATCAGGGTAATGGTTTCTACAAGAATCTAGTTGGTATCAAGTTCTTTTTGCTTAGGAATCAGCAGCTGCAAAGTATTGGTAATACTGATAAAGTTTAGTAGAAAAACAGCTAGCTTTAGTTGCAACAGAGTTTCTAATATTTCTCAGTTAAACATTATTCACAAGATAGTAAGAAATAGTGTTAGTAGCTGACTACGAGGCTAGCAGGATAGTGCTAAAATAGACTCTTGACTATCTGGGCTTTTGAGATGAATAGATGCTCAATTCTCTGAGTAGTTTTTATGTAATAAAAATCCCATAGAATTCACAATTCCTTTCTTTAATTCAACTCCTCTACCTCCCCATAAAGTATCATAATTCTGTAGTCATATTTTTGTTAAACTATAGTCTTTAAAAAATAAAAACTCATGCTACTTACACAAATATAAAATGAACACATGCCATTTTTATTAAACTTAGTACTTAATGAAGGAACAATTAAAATGTTGTAACTCATTCAAAGGAAAATCTGAAGAACAAGACCTCTATAGGCAATCTGGAATGATGAAATGGATTTACTAACAAATGCAAAGCTCAGCATCCTGTGGGCACTAAGGAAATGTTTGGAACCATCTTTTCTGTAGGGTGGGTATTCATTCTATCCCTACCAGACAAAATATAATTGCATTTCTTGAGAGCTTGTTTGGAGGTTCTAGCAGGGGAGCGCAGCTACTCGTATACCCTTGACCGAAGAACGGTCCTCTCCTCTATCGGGGAAGGTCGTCCTCTTCGACCGAGCGCGCAGCTTCGGGAGGGACGCACATGGAGTGGTGAGGGAGGAAGGGGACACCCGCCTAGCCAGCCAGATCAGCCGAATCAACCCTGGCGATCAATGGGGTGACAGATGTCGCAGCCAGATCGCCCTCACATCCTATAATTGCATTTCTAAGGACAAGAATTATTTGCATTATCATTACCTTCCTACAACATAAAGAATTATAAAGTAGCCTAGTCAAAGACAATAAAAAATGAAGAACATTACAGAATCAGATACCTTCAAAGGATTTGCTAGACCACGCCCAGGGGGTGTGTCTTCATTATAAGGATATTCAGTGATCTTTTGCCCATTTCAAAGTCTTTTATAGTTTGTCCTAACACTTGTAACTAGATGATACTGTTGTGATCATATCAAGATTCTCCAGCTTGATGTCCACTAAAGAGTCAGCTCCTTGTCCACTAGAAGCCATTACTAAGTGTGTGGGTTCTTTTTCTATATTTCCTCTCATTGTCATCACATCTATGGTCTTCTTTACTAACCATGACCCACTTTTACCTCCCAAACAAGTGCATGAGTAGGTACTCTTGGAACTTGTAGTCTGTAATGCAAATGCTTTACTAATGTTACTAATATGACATAATGAACAGAAAAGGAAGGAAGGAAGGAAAGAAGGAAGGAAGGAAAGAATGAAGGAAGGAAGGAAAGAGAGAAAAAAGAAAAGGAAAAGAAAAAAGAAAAGAGAAGAAAAGAAAAAAGAAAAGAAAAGAAAAGAAAAGAAAAGGAGTCTCTCAAAAAGCCCAAACAATGGCTTTACCCTTAGAGTATCTCTAGGCTTGAAAAAGAGAAAAGAGAAAAATACATTCCTACTAAAAATGGAATAGCACATGGATAGAGGTTTGCTTTTTATACTACAGCCTTATGAATATGTAACTTAGTTTGTTTTCCTTAGTAATAGTCTTCCACCAGGTATCTGTCTGCCCTCTGTTCCAGAATGTTCTGCTGTCACTCCTTTCTTCTTGCAAAAGTGTCTGTGGACAGAAACCTCAGCTCAATCAATTCCTGACTACTCCCTGGAAAATTTGTCTGGTCAGATAGATCCCAAACAAGCCTAGCGTTCTTTGTGTTACCATAATCAGGGACTCAGACAGATTATGAAAACCAGCATTGGGAGGTCAGGTGTTAGAAGTCTAAATCTAGGAACACACTTAGGGATCATTTATAGATACTTGTCCTAGGGCCTTGAGTCTGGAATGCCAATTTATAACAGAGATTTTCCCTGGGCAGATAGCCAGAAGAAGCTATGTTAATTTAGTCTGCACAAAGATGGGTCCCAGGTTAAGGTCCTCATGAGAAATAGTCAACCCACAGAAGATCCAGCAACAGAGATTGAGGAATATTCCAAGAAATCAAAGCAAATGACAGGAATGTGGACCATGGGCTGGAAACCAGAGGCCTGAGTGGGACAATAAGCCTGACCTAAAGCTGAAAGCCTTGGTTTCTCTGGATCATGTGTTGGTTCCATTGCATGCAGTATGTACATGAGGAGGGTGAGTTTCAGGATGGTTAATATGACTCTTTCTGTATCAGAGATCTGTGGAGTTGGTAGACAGTAAGGAGAAATCAAGTAGCTTATAAGAAATCATCTCTGAGCTAACCTATAGTTTCTGTAACTAAGAACTCCCAAAGAGTTCAAGCATAGGTGCTTGCCACTGAGGTTTTAAGTGCATAGTACTGAATCTGCCGTGAAGCTCTGTCTTCAGATACAGACCTCTTATGATTCCAGTAGTTAGTGAACCCACTAACAAATATCTATGCCTATTAAGTAGCTTTTGTGGATTCATAAATCATGAAAAAAGTTTTATCTTAAATATTAACTTTATTTGCCCTCACAGAGCAATAAAGTCAACAAAAGTGAGATTCATTTACCTTTAAATAATTAAAATCTTGGTTTTTAATAGCTACTAGATGTCCTGAGATTCAATTGAATCCATTTTTAAAAAGCATCAAAAACTCCACTTTTTAAAATTAACATGTAAGGTATTTGCTTCAGGGATACAGGTCTGTGAACACTAGTCTTACACAATTCTCAGCACTCACCATAGCCCATACCCTCCCCAATGTCCATAACCCAGTAACCCTATCCCTCTCCTCCCACCTCCCAGCAACCCTCATTTTGTTTCCTAAGATTAAGAGACTCTTACGGTTTGTTTCCTTCCCCGGTCCCATTTGTTTCATTTTTTCCCTCCCTTCCCCCCACAACACCCCCCTCCCTGCCTTTCAAATTCCTTATTCCAGAGAGATCATATGATAATTGTCTTTCCCTGATTGACTTATTTCGCTTAGTATAATACCCTCCAGTACCATCAATGTCATTGTAAATGGCAGGATTTCATTCTTTTGATGGTTGTATAGTATTCCATTGTATATACATACCACATCTTCTTTATCCACTCATCTGTTGATAGACATCTAGATTCTTCCCATAGTTTGGCTATTGTGGACATTGCTGCTATAAACATTCCTTTGCATGTGCCCCTTCAGATCACTACATTTGTACCTTTAGGGTAAATACCCAGTAGTGCGATTGCTGGGTCATAGGGTAGCTCTATTTTCAACTTTTTGAGGAACCTCCATACTATTTTCCAAAGTGGCTGAACCAGCTTTCATTCCCACCAACAGTGTAGGAGGGTTCCCCTTTCTCTGCATCCTTGCCAACATCTGTCATTTCCTAACTTGTTAATTTTAGCCATTCTGACTGGTGTGAGGTAGTATCTCATGGTGGTTTTGATTTGTATTTCCATGATGCCGAGTGATGTGGAGCATTTTCTCATGTGTCTGTTGGCCATTTGGATGTCTTCTTTGCAGCAATGTCTGTTCATGTCTTCTGCTGATTTCTTAATTGGATTATTTGTCCTTTGGGTGTTGACTTGGTAAGTTCTTTATAGATTTTGGATATTAGTGCTTTATGTGGTATGCCATTTGCAAATATCTTCTCCCATTCTGTCAGTTGTCTTTTGGTTCTGTTGACTGTTTCCTTTGCTGTGCAAAAGCTTTTGATCTGGATGAAGTCCCAATAGTTCATTTTTGCCCTTGCTTCCCTTGCCTTTGGTGATGTTTCTAGGAAGAAGTTGCTGCGGCTAAGGTTGAAGAGGTTGCTGCCTGTATTCTCAGGGATTTTGAGAGATTCCTGTCTCACATGGAAGTCTTTCATACATATTAAGTTTCTTTTTGTGTGCGATGTAAGGAAATGGCACGGTTTCATTCTTCTGCACGTGGCTGTCTGATTTTCCCAACACCATTTGTTGAAGAGACTGTCTTTTTTTCCATTGGACATTCTTTCCTGCTTTGTCAAAGATTAGTTGATGGATTCTGGACTCTCTATTCTGTTCCACTGATCTATGTATCTGTTTTTGTGCCAGTACCATACTGTCTTGATGATTACAGCTTTGTAATAGAGCTTGAAGTTTGGAATTGTGATGCCACCAACTTTGGTTTTCTTCTTCAACATTCCTCTGGCTATTTGGGGTCTTTTCTGGCTCCATATAAATTTTAGGATTATTTGTTCTATTTCTTTGAAAAAAAAAAGATGGTATTTTGATAGGGATTGCATTAAATTTGTAGATTGCTTTAGGTAGCATAGAAATTTTCAAAATATTTGTCTTCCAATCTGTGAGCATGGAATGTTTTTCCATTTCTTTGTGTCTTTCTCAATTTCTTTCATGAGAACTTGATAGTTTTCTGAGTACAGATTCTTTGCCTCTTTGGTTAGGTTTATTCCCAGGTATGTTATGGTTTTGGAGGCAATTGGAAATGGGATTGACTCCTTAATTTCTCTTTCTTCTGACTTGCTGTTGGTGTATAGAAATGCAACTGGTTTCTGTGCATTGATTTTATATCCTGATACTTTACTGAATTCCTGTAGGAGTTCTAGCAATTTTGGAATGGAATATTTTGGGTTTTTCACATCAGGTATCATAACATCTGCAAAGAGTGAGATTTTGGCTTCTTTGTCACCGATTTAAATGCCTTTTATTTCTTTTTGTTGTCTGTTTGCTGAAGCTGGGACTTCTAGTACTGTGTTGAATAGCAGTGGTGATAGTAGACATCCCTGCCATGTTCCTGACCTTAGGGGAAAAGCTCTCAGTTTTTCCCCATTGAGGATGATATTTGCTGTGGGTTATTCATACATGGCTTTGATGATATTGAGGTTTATACCCTCTATCTCAAAACTGTGAAGATTTCTGATCAAGAAAGGATGTTGTACTTTGTCAAATGCTTTTTCACCATCTATTGAGAGTATCGCATGGTTCTTGTGCTTTCTTTTATTAATGTATAGTATCACATTGATTGATTTGTGGATATGGAACCAACATTGCAACCTAGGAATAAATCAATCCCACTTGGTCATGGTGAATAATCCTTTTAATGTACTGTTGGATCTTATTGGTTAGTATTTTGATGAGAATTTTTACATCTGTGTTCATCAAGGATATTGGTCTGTAATTCTCCTTTTGGATGGGGTCTTTGTATGGTTTTGGGATCAAGGTAATGCTGGCCTTATAAAATGAGTTTGGACATTTTCCTTCCATTTCTATTTTTTGGAACAGTTTCAGGAGAAAAGGTATTAATTCTTCTTTAAGTGTTTGGTAGAATTCCCCTGGGAAACCATCTGGCTTGGGTTCTTGTTTGTTGGGAGATTGTTGACGACTGTTTCAATCACTTACTGGTTAGGTCTGGGAGGTTTTCTATTTCTTTGGGTCTGTTCAGGTTTTCTATTTCTTCCTGGTTCAGTTTTGATAGTTTATGTGTCTCTAGGAATGCATTCATTTCTTCCAGATTGTCAAATTTGCTGGCATATAGTTACTTATAATATGTTCTTATAATTGTATTCCCTTGGTGTTGGTTGTGATCTCTCCTCTTTCATTCATGGTTTTATTAATTTGGGTCCTTTCCCTTTTCTTTTTGATAAATCTGGCCAGGGGTTTATCAATCTTATTAATTCTTTCAAAGAACTAGCTCCTAGTTTCGTTGATCTGTTCTACTGTGTTTTGGTTTCTATTTTATTGATTTCTGTTCTGATCTTTATTGTTTCTCTTCTCCTGCTGGGTTTAGACTTTCTTTGCTGTTCTTTCTCCAGCTCCTTTAAGTGTAGGGTTAGGTTGTGTACTTGACACCTTTCTTGTGTCTTGAGAAAGGCTTGTATCACTATATACTCTCCTCTCAGGACCACCTTTGCTGCGTCCCAAAGATTTTGAACAGTTATGTTTTCATTATTATTTGTTTCCATGAATTTTAAAAAATTCTTCTTTAATGTCCTGGTTGACCCATTCATTCTTTAGTAGGATGTTGTTTAGCCTCCATGTATTTGAGTTCTTTCCAACTTTCCTCTTGTGGGTGAGTTCTAATTTCAAAGCATTGTGGTCATAAAATATGCAGGGAATGATCCTAATATTTTGGTACTGGTTGAGACCTGATTTGTGACCAAGGGTGTGATTTATTCTGGAGAATGTTCCATGTGCATTAGAGAAGAATGTGTATTCTGTTGCTTTGGGATGGAGTGTTCTAAATATATCTGTGATGTCCATCAGGTCCAATGTGTCATTTAAAGCCTTTATTTCCTTGTTGACCTTTTGCTTAGATGATTTGCCCATTTCAGTCAGAGAGGTGTTAAAGTCTCCTACTATTATTGTATCATTGTTGATGTGTTTCTTTGATTTTGTTTTTAATTGGTTTATATAACTGGCTTCTCCCATGTTAGGGGCATAGATATTTAAAATTGGTAGATCTTCTTGTTGGACAGACCCTTTAAGTATGATATAGTGTCCTTCCTCATTTCTTATTATAGTCTTTGGCTTAAAATCTAATTTATCTGATAGAAGCACTGCTACCCCAGATTTCTTTTGATGTCCATTATCATGGTAAATTGTTTCCCACCCCCTCACTTTATATCTGGAAGTGCCTTTGGGTCTATAATGTGTTTCTTGTAGACAGTATATTGATGGGTCTTGTTTTTGTTTTTGTTTTTTTTTTTTAATCCATTCTGATACCCTGTGTCTTCTGATTGGGGCACTTAGCCCATTTACATTCAGGATAACTATTGAAAGATTTGAATTTAGTGCCATTGTATCGCCTATAAGGTGACTATTACTGTATATTGTCCCTGTTCCTCTCTGGTCTGTTACTTTTAGGCTTTCTCTTTGCTTAGAGGACCCCTTTCAATATTTCTTGTAGGGCTGGTTTGGTGTTTGCAAATTCTTTTAGGGTTTTTTTTTTTTTTGTCCTGGAAGCTTTTTATCTCTCTTTCTATTTTCAAAGACAGCTTAGCTGGCTATTGTATTCCTGGCTGCATATTTTTCTCATTTAGTGCTCTGAATATATCATGCCAGTATTTCTGACCATCCAGGTCTCTGTGGATAGGTTGCTGCCAATCTAATATTTCTACCATTGTGTGTTACAGACCTTTTGTTCCAAGCTGCTTCCAGGATTTTCTCTTTGTCACTGAGATTTGTAAGTTTTACTATTAGATGACAGGGTGTGGATTTATTTTTATTGATTTTGAGAGTGGTTCTCTGTGCCTCCTGGATTTTGATTCTTGTTCCCTTTGCCAAATTAGGGAAATTCTCTGTTATAATTTGTACCAATATAACTTCTGCCCCTCTGTTTCTTCTTCTTCTAGGATCCCAATTATTCTAATATTGTTTCATCTTATGGTATCACCAATCTCTCGAATTCTCCCCTCATGGTCCCTTAGTTTTTGCTCTCTTTTTCTCAGATTCTTTATTCTCCATCATTTGGTCTTCTACATCACTAATTCTCTCTTCTGCCTCATTTATCCTAGAAGTAAGAGCCTCTATTTTTTATTGGACCTCATTAATAGCTTTTTTGCTTTCAACTTGTTTAGATTTTATTTCTTTTATTTCTCCAGAAAGGGATTCTCTAGTATCTTCCTTGTTTTTTTGAGTCCAGCTAGCACATCAATAATCATCATTCTGAGCTCTAGTTCTGATATATTACTAATGTCCATATTGATTAGGTCCCTAGCCATCAGTACTGCCTCTTGTTCTTTTTTTTTTGTTTTTTTTGCAGTGAGTTTTTCCCACTTTGTCATTTTATCCAAAGAGGAATAGACGAATGATAGAACAAAATACTAAAAGGGTAACAGTGACCCCAGAAAAATATATGCTAACCAAATCAGAAGAGACTCAAAACTAGGGGGAGAAAAAGGGAGGAAAAAAAAAGAAAAAAATATATATTAGACTAGTGATTAGAACAGAACCACACACTTGATTTTGTTGTTAGAAGAAACTATCTCTCAAAATTGTAAAAAAAGGAAAACTTATATATATATATATATATATATATATACACACAAAAATAAGGGTAAACATGATGAAAAGATGGAAGATGACTGTAAAGATGAAAATTAAAAGAGAGTCTAATAAACGAATTGATAAAATAAGAAGTTGGTTGAAAAAAGAAAGAGAAAAGAATGTGTTTGGGCTAGAGACTAGAACAAAACCAAAACTAAGGTGTATTTTGATCTAATAGAAGAAACTGTATCCCAAAATTTTAAAGAAGAAAAACTTATATGTATACAAAAAATAAGGTCAAATAAAATGAAGGGATAGAATATGACTATAACAATGAATATTTTAAAAAATGTTTTTAAAAAAGATATTGATAAGATAAAATATTTTAAAAAGTGTTAAAATAAGAAAGAGGAAAAATTTAAAAAATAGAATAAGAAAAAAATAAAATAAAAAAAATTAATGGGAACAAAGAAACAAACAAACCATGAATTCTGAGCTGTATTACTGTAGTTCTGAAGTTTTTCAGTTCTCATTGATCAGTAAGCTTGGCCTTGGCTGGATGTTCTTGTTGATCTTCTGGCGGAGGGGCCTGTTGTATTGATTCTCAAATGTCTTTGCCAGAGGTGGAATTGCACTGCCCTTTCTAGGGGCCAGGGTAAGTGGCCTGGTTTGGAATGTGAATCTGCTCAGGTTCACTCTCCATAGCTTTTGTTTCCTGTACACTTTCCATGCAGCTTCGGAGGAGGAGAATAAGGATGGTGGCCTCTCAATATTTGGCCCAGAGGAGCCAATATCTCACAGACTCACTACTCATTGTGCCCTCAGACAAAAGCAGTCAATCACTCCTGTCTCCCTAGTCTCTGGCTGCACTCTGAGTTCACTCCTCCTGTGATTGAGCATTTCTATCTCTGGCGCATGGACCCATTTAGAATCTCCAAACCCAGCAGATTCCTGCAGTGAACTCCCATGTTGCTCCTCCCAGAGGAGGAAGGAGGGGGTCTCCCAGGATCTGCCACCTATGGGGTCCCTGCTCAAAGAGCAGTGACCCAACTGTGTCTTGGAACATGGTTTAAGGTAAACCAGGGCTGAAAGCCCCCTCCTTAGCTCTGTCTTTGCAGCTGGTTTCCCCACTCAGACACCTGGGAGCTCTGCCATACTCATACTTTCTGTGACTCCACAGGTCCTGAGACCCACACTGTCCCCTCAAGGGCTTCACCTCCTGCTTTGCCTCTGAAGTGACATCCCTCAGTGGAGAATATTTTTAAAAGTTCCAATTTTGGGGGCAACTGGGTGGCTCAGTGGATTAAGCCTCTGCCTTCAGCTCAGGTCATGATCTCAGGGTCCTGGGATCGGGCCCCATGTTGGGCTTTCTGCTCAGTGGGGAGCCTTCTCCCTCCCCATCTGCTTGCCTCTTTGCCTACTTGTGGTATCTCTCTCTGTCAAAAAAAAAAAGTTCCGATTTTGTGCTCCACTGTTCTACTGGTGGCGGGAGCCAGCAATCCCCTCCCCCTATGGCCTATCTTCCCATATATTGCCTCAGATTCACCTCTCTGCACATCCTACCTTCCAGAAAGTGGTTGATTTTCTGTCCTGAGAATTGCTGCTCTTCTTCTCTTCGATATTCTATTGAGTTTGTAAGTGTTCAGAATGGTTTGATAACTAGCTGAACTCCTGGGACCCAATGATATTTAAGTCTCCTACTCTACCATCTTGCCTCAAACCCTCCATTTTTATAAAATAGAAGGATGCTTTAGCTGCTTAAAGGCAAAAATTGTGTCAGATGATTATTCTAAATTTACTATTTCTGACCATTTGATACTTAGAGTAGTATTGCAACATATTTATGTATATTTTTAAGTAAATACATACAGAAGGTTCTTCTTTCCTATTATAATTTCCTAGAATGAATGATATATTATGAGCACCTTAAGTTAAAGTCAGTTCTTAGGTACATGTGTGCTGTCTCTGAAACTGGGTTTTGTAAGAAAGAGATTTCCAAAGTGGTAATCTTTCCAAGCAAACAGAGGTACAGGGAAGAGGAAAGCTTAGAATTTGAAGAATACCTGTAGAAATTGCTTTGTAATCTTATAAACTAACTGGTACCACTGGTACCACTACAGTAGTTTTAAGGGAGCACTGCCCTTTTCAGAGCAGAAACTTCAAAAATCGTATTGCCTTGTCTTGCCTTCTAAATTTAAAAATAAGTTTTTAAAAAAGGTCTAAAATGTATCAAAATCTTTCTAAATTTTTTAAACAAAATAAGACTTATCTCTGTATTGAGTCATCTATGTTAAGGGGGCATCTGGTTTTTGGTGTAGAACTATTATAAAAAGTTTAATTGGAGCAATCTGTAACTTATAACAATAATGAAAATTAAAAAAATACTTTCTCACAATGCTTGAATGAATTCGTATAATATATCAAGGGAAAAATTTTTGGTGAAAATTGATTATTTTGAAATGTATCACCTGAAATTATCATTAAAAGAAATTAACTTATACTCTACTCATATAAGCTTGTTGAAATAGATTTTCTCAGTTTAGATAATTTCCCAGTGTGATGAATGTTGACAAAAATATAATATTGACACGGATTGCATGGAGCACTGGGTGTGGTGCAAAAACAATGAATACTGTTACACTGAAAAGAAATAAAAAATTAAAAAATATATATAATATTGATAAGTTACAGATGAGTTCTGTTTTTTCCATTACTTATTCCCTACAAACAGATGACTGAGCAGACCCACTTAAGTGGTTCCTTTTTTTTTAAATGAATAACTGTATATATAGATTACAAAGCAATTGGAGTCAGTGACACCTTCTACACAGTCCCTGTTACTTAAGCTCTATGTGTACCTTAGTTTCCTCATCCATAATAATTGCTTTTATCATTGAACTCTTTTGAGGATTAAATATATCAATACATGTAAACAGGAGGGGCACCATTTACATTATGGTCATCACATTTGGAAAGTTATTATGATAAAATGGCAGGTATCACAAAGTGTCTTGAAAAACGGTTTTTATACCAATTTGTACAAAGTCAACTTTTGGGCTAGTAGAGGTGTAATTATTCATCATCATTGAGCTTTCACTAATTTCCAAGTATAAATGAGGTAGACGAAAAGCTAGACTTGGGCTGTATTCTCTTTAAGGATGGGGAAGTAGGTTGCTGAGAGAGATTTATTAAGTGAACAAGATTAAATGACCCTTAATATAAGAATGAAGTTGCATCAATTTTGATATGAAATTTAGGATAGGAGATCTTAAATCCTGTTGCTTGTATTGCTCAAAGCTTTGCCTGAGACCTTAATCTGTAGACACAGGAATAAAATAGCCTTCACAAAACAACAGGACCTTATTATGCCACTCCTTTGAGTGTCAACATTCTCATTTAAAAATGGGCTAAAAGCACTTGTTCTGAATCTCTAATTCTGTTAATCTGAAAAGCTTATGTTTGGGAAAGCAACTCCTAACTGTCAGGTTATTACATTTTGTTCCACATATTTTGAAAAGAAATGGCCTTGATTTCTTTTTCTCGTCATACTTCATTTTGCATCTGCTTTCTTTCTACTTCTTTCTTGAAAGCCTACTTGGGGCACAATTGAGCAGGTGATGGCTCTAGCTTGCAGTTCCTGGTGTCAAAGCAGCAGTTAAAAGCTGCGTCTCAGGAAAGGGCTTGATCTGATTTTCAGTTTATGAAACCAACTGAAAGGGGGATTGTGGTTTGTGAAACAGAATCCTGACAAGAAAGCAGGTTTAAAGAGGCTGGTGGCAAGTAGACCTTGAAGTGATTCTTGAGCTTAAGAGTCACCTTGTGGGAGCCACTTTTCTGGCTTATTTGGCTGTTCCTATGGCTGTAGACTCCTGTATACTGAGAGTTGTTGGAGGCATAGCCCTGAGTGGACACCAACCAAGTGTTTTAAGATCATGGGCATTAAAATTCAAATTGACACATGAAGAATCTGAATATTTGGCTCTTGGATTGAAAGAGACAGCTTGTTTCTTTTCAGAAACACATGGTATCCTAGACTAAAGACTGAGCAATCCTGAATTTAGTAAGCAAGGCTTAAGTGGAACATAAGTTGATGCTTTAGTAGAATGAGAACGGATGCTCCCAGTTCCCATAAACATTTATTTTTTCCAGCTCATGTGTACCTTTTCTCAGAGATGAAATCAATCTTTTTGAAATGAGGAAATGAACTGTGTCACTAACCCTCAGAGTTATGAGTTAAAAATACGGTGGATGTTCAGCCTCACATAGATGCAGAAAATAATTCAGCATATTGGAAATGTTATGTCAACCCCTCAGATGCTTTTAGCCTGTATTTACAAAAAAAACTTACTAAAATTCAATTCTTTAAGATTTCAACATATCCTTTCTATTTCTAAAATTATTTTTTAAAATGTGGAAATAGCTAATGATTTTTATGACTTTTAAGAAAAACCCCAAATCATAGATCTTTGTGGCTTGAAGGGACCTCAGAACATCATGTAGTCAAATACCTTCAATTTAAAGTTGAGCTACTGAGGCTCAGAGATGTGGTATGACTGTTTAAGGTCACAGAACAAAAAGTTGTGGTGCTGGGACTCAAATCAAGGTTTCCTTCTTCTCTTTCCTCTCTACACTATTGAAAAAAAGAAAAAAAGAATAAATAAGGCAGTTGCTATTCATCAGTGTCAACTTAAAATTTTGGTAAATGATTTGTGGAACTTAGCTACATATAACATAATGATTAAGAGCAGGGTTTAATATCTGACCTTGTCTCCATTCCAGCTCTTTCATTTCTGTGACTTTGGCAAGTTATCTAATCTTTTTAAGTTTTAGTTTTCTCATTCATAAAAAGTGGAAAATGACGGTACATATATCATTTAAACCACACAATTAAATGATAAAGTATAAGCCAGACACACAGTGATTGCTTAATAAATATTAGTTATTGTTATATGTTTACATCTGGAAAACAAATATTTTGAGTTCACCTTTTGTGGTTTAGAGCCTTCTGCAGTAGAAAAATGTTACAATTGATAGTCCTAAGTAAATTTTGGAATCCTGATGGACTAATTAAGGTGTTCAAAAATCAAACAGTTCATTTACATAGGCTTCAATTTTCTTTAGGAATATCTTACCTCACAGGATTTTTTTACATTGGACAATCAATTTCAGTTATTTTGCAATTTGATAGCAAGTATAAGAACTTCACCAAATGGAAAAAACTAGTCGCCAGTTTTCCTGCATTTGCCTCAGTTTGTAATGTTCTTCTTTTTTCCTGTCTATCCAAATTCTACTCATCCTTTATAGTCTTGGCTCAAATTCAGTAGGGTCTGTGTACTAGTTTCCTGTTCTTATCTCTTGAAAAGCATTTGTCACTGTTATTAACAAGTTTCAGTGTGGATGTTACCTCTTCCAGGTATTCTTTAGCATCCTACCCACTTTTAGATTATATATCTCTCTGTACCATAGCACTCAGTACTTCCCCACCATAGAACTTGAAGAAGTGCTGTGACATTGTGGCTAGAGCAGAGGCCTGCCACCATATTGCCCGGGTTCAAGTTTTACTCTTGCCACTTCCTAAATATTTGATTTTGAATAGGTTACATGTCTTCTCTCCTTGTTTTTTGCTTTCTAAAACAAGACATTAAATAGTGTCTATCTCAGATCCTCATTATTGAATATTAAATGGCTACATCATTTAAGCACAAAATAAATGTTAGTTAGCTGTTTTATTATTATTATTTATTATTATTATTATCTTTTTTTTTTTTTGAGAGAGAGAGTGTAAGGGGGTGGTAAAGAGAGGGAAAGAGAGAATCTTAAGTAGGCTCTATGCTCAGCATGAGTCTGACTCAGGGATCAATCAGATGATCCTGAGATCATGACCTGTGCTGAAATCGAGTCAGGTACTTAACTAACTGAGCCACCCAGGTGTGCCCCAAGTGTTAGTTCTTATTATTATCTCATAGTATCATGACTATTCTTTTACTTGTTATTGTATCCTTACAGATTGTAAACTCCATGACCTGTACTCTTGATTGTCTCATCATATTTTTTAAGGCCAAGCAAAAATATTCATTGATAAATAATGGAAATGAAGCTGTGAGATCTTTAAAGGCAGGAATTATATTTTATTCACCTGTATACAGTCAGTGCCTAATCAGTGGCTCACTGATACTTAACACAGTTTCATAAATGAATGAATGAATTCATATTCTCAATGCTAAACCTGGGAATTAATTGTTAATTCCTTTGTGTTCTTGGAATCTCACAGCACTTAGCTCGTTCTTTTCCCATAGCACTTATGCATGACTGTACTGCATTATACTTTTTTGCTCTTCCTTTTCCCTGACCGGTTTTTGAACTCCTTGAAGATGAAGCCTGTGTTCATACATTTCTTCTTTAGCACTTAGTGCAGTGTAAGTGCCCAAGGCATGTTTGCTGCAAAATGAAACTAAAAAACAATGACTCTGGTCAAGTGTGATCTGGAACATGTTGACAATCTTATTGATCACTGAGTCCCTGCTTCCATCATGATTTCACTTGAAAAATATTTAAAAAATGAGTTTCCTTAAAAGAAAAAAAAAGGAACTTATTTTAAGAAAGTGCCAACTAGTCATTCTCAAAAAAATTCCAGAACTTGTTTCATATTTGCTCATATTCTATGATTTAGAATTTCACATTGTATTTATTTTTTTAATTTTCTCCTTCACACTGTGTCATGTGTTGAAACTTATTTAAAAGAGAACATGAACTTCATCTTAATTTAAGATACTGAATGTCCATACTATTCTCTGGAGGCACCAGCCCAGCTTGTTATAATATGGACATTGAGATCAAGTTGAATCAGCATCTCAAAAATGCAATTTGTAGCTGAACACAGCATCCGGTGTTGTCTGTGTTTTTATTTCAGTAACACTCGTGTCAGGGCTAGAACACATATTCTTTCCGTGGTTTGTTAAGTCTGCCAAAATGTCATTCTTGTCAAAGTGTCTACTGAGGCCCAAAGTAGATGTTAAAAATATAGCCTCATGGAAAATTGCTGTTAATATGATTTAGCTTTTGAAGTCAAGATTCTTTTCTTTACAAGCATTTTGGTTTTTGTCATACCTCAGCATGAATAGTTCTATGAGTCCCTTTCATAAAGGAGCTAATTTGTTGAAATATCATCACACAACTAGTAATTAGACATTAAGATTATCCCCCAAATCTTCCAGGGCACTAAGGGTCACACAGGTTAGCTAATGAGTCAGACTCATTTAAAAAGATTCATTTGTCATGCTTATTAGAATGAACCTATATTCCTTTATTACCTAGTACAAATCCTTTGCACATCAAGCCCAGAGCATAAAATTAAAATTGCATGAAACTTTGATCTCCTTTTTCATTAATCATGCTAGATAATTATACACAGGTGTCAGCCTCTATCTAATGGCAGATGCTTTCTGACCCCCAAAATAATGCTGAATATTTGCTGTGTATACTTAAAAGGGAACTGGGATGTGCATTATACAAACCATACTCCTTTTATTATATCATGAGTTGAAAATTTTACCTGCATTATACTTAGAGATAACTTTAGTTAGGAATATCTGACAGCTATTCCAAGGATAATGAATTTAAGGGCTTAAGAGAAAAAAGGATTAAAAAAGTGTAAAAATAGATCAAATTAATTTTTAAATTAAATTAAATGTCATTTAGATAATGTTGCAGGACCTTCATTTGAAATTCTTTATTTAGTTTATTAATATATTACCTAAAATAAATAACCAAATAATGATCATTCTATAATTCTCTAATTACACAGTATTGCATCTAGTAAAATATACACACACAATGCCAATGGCACAATGCCATTTAAACAGTGTTCTGTAAGGGTGCTTGGGTGGCTTAGTCATTTGAGTGTCTGACTCTTGATTTTTGGCTCAGGTCAGATCTCAGGGTAGTGAGGTAGTACCCTGCATCGGGCTCCGTGCTGGGCATGGAGCCTGCTTAAGACTCTCTTTCTTCCTCTCCTTCTGCCCCACCCAACCCCCACTCACAATCTTTCTCTCAAATAAATAAATAAATAAATAAATAAAAAGAATAAAAAGTGTTATGTAGTGACCATTAAAAAAGTTCTGTGTAATCAAAGATAGTCTTGAGAATGTCTTCAGACCACTGACTTCCCATTAGTTTATTTTTATTTTTTTAAAAAAGATTTTATTTATTTATTTGAGAGAGATAGAGATCCTGAGTGTCAGAGAGAGAGCAGGAGCAGAGGGTAGGGACAAAAGGCGAGGGAGAAACAGACTCCCTGCTGAACAGGGATCCCAAGGTGAGGCTCCATCCTAAGATCCTGAGATCATGCCCTGAGCCCAAGGCAGACACTTAACTGACTGAGCCACTCAGGCGCCCCTACTGTAACTTTAAATGCCTATTCTCATTTAATTTTCAATCAGATACCTCCAGAAGGGGCATGATTCTACTAAGGCAGAGTATAACATATAAATTATATGTGCTTTATTTATAGTTTTTTTTCTTTTTCTAGGAATGCCAAAATATAGAACCTGTTACTGATATCAAAGACAAATTAAGAATTCCAGATATTTAAGCTAATATGAAAACAATGGTTTTAGAAAAAATAAAAAAACTTAGTGAGTTTAGAATTGATCAGCAAAACTTATCATTTTTAAAAAGATTTCCTTTTTCTTTTTGCATAGAAAAAGAGAGAGCACAAGCAGGGAGAGCCACCAAGGGAGAGGGAGAAACATGCTACCTGCTGAACAGGGAGCCTAAGGTGGGGCTGGACCCTAGGAACCTGAGATCATGACCTAAGCTAAAGGCAGATGCTTAATCAACTGAGCCACCCAAGTGCCCTGATCAGCAAAACTTATTATTGTTATTTTAATTTGCTCAACATATATCCAGTGCACTAGATATATAATGTAGAAAACAGCCTTATTTATAATACCATAAATTGTATAATTACACAGTAAATCAAGAGTGGTTTACAGAACATTAACTATTTGTAGATCACTGTGTCAGATCCTGGAGATAAGAAATAAAAGAGAATTCCTGGTCTCAAGTTGCTCAGGAACTACTGGGAAAAGGAGATTAGCAAAACAATAATTCCAATGGTGTGGCTTTCATGGAGTGCTATTGGTACTCAGAAAAAGAGGCTCCCAATCACAGATGGGGTAAGATCAGGAATGATCTCAGAGAAAAATAAGTCTGGGGGCATTTGGGTGGCTCAGTTGGTTAAGTGACTGACTTTTGATTTTTGTTTCAGGTCATGATCATAGGGTCTTGAGATTGAGCTCTGAGTTGGGGCTCTGTGCTGGGCATGGAGCCTGCTTGAGATTCTCTCTCTCAGAGAAGAGTCAAAATGGCAGAGGAGTAGCAGGCTGAGATGACATCAGGTAGCAGGAGATCAGCTAGATAGTTATCAAACCATTCTGAACACCTACAAATCCAACAGGAGATCAAAGAGAAGAGCAGCAATTCTAGAAACAGAAAATTGACCACTTTCTGAAAGGTAGGACCTATGGAGAAGTGAATCTGAAGCAACGGGAAGATAGACCACGGGGAAGGGGCTGGCTCCTGGCAAGCGGCAGAGCAACAAGCACAAAATCAGAACTTTTGGAAGTCTGCTGCACTGAGGAACATTGTTCCAGAGGCTAAGTGGGGGTGGAGCCCTCATGGGGACAGCATGGTCTCAGGTCCTGCGGGGTCACAGAAGGATCAGGGATGTCTGAGTGTATCAGAGCTTGCAGGTCTTACAGCAGGGAAGTCAGCTACAGAGACAGAGCTGAAGAGAGCTCTCAGTTTGGGATTACATCAAACTGTGATCCGTGGCACAGTCAGGCCACTGCTCTTTGAGCAGGGACCCCGCAAGTGGCAGATCCAAGGAGACAACCCTCTGGAAGAGTGGCAGGAATCTGCTGAGCTTGATGACTCCAAGTGGGGCTATTGCCAGAAACAGATATGCTCATTCACAGGCCAGGTGAGCTTGGAGCACAGCCGGAGATGAGGGAGATGGGAGTGATTGAGCACTTTTCTCTGAGGGCTCACTGAAGAGTGGGGACCCAAGCTCTAAGCTCCTCAAGGCCAGAAAGTGGGAGGCCACCATTTTCATTCCCATCCTCCAGAGTTCTATAGAAAGTACTCAGGGAACAAAAGCTCCTGAGAGTGAACCAGAGCAGATTACTTAGCCTGGCCTCTGGCAAGGGTGGTGCAGTTTCACCTTGGGCAAAGACACTTGAGAATCACTACAATAGGTCCCTCCCCAAGAAGATCAGCAAGAAATCCAGCCATGACCAAACTCACTGATAAAAGGGAACAGCAGAATTCCAGAGAAGGGGAAAGCAAAGCATGGAATTTGTGGCTTTCTCCTCATGATTCTTTAGTCTTGCAAAGTTAATTAAATATTTTTAATTTTATTTTTTTCTTATTCTAATTTTTTTTAACTTTTACTCTTTCTTCTTTTAATGTTTTTTAACTAGCTTATCTTAACAATACCTTTCTTAAAAATTTTATTTGAAGCTTTATTATTATAGTCATATTTTATCCTTCATTGTATCTACCTTTATCTTTTGTATATGCATAGGTTTTTCTTTAAAAAAAATTGGGATACAACTTCTTCTAATAGATCAAAATATTCCCTAAATCTAGCACAGGTTTGTTCTAGTCTCCAGCCTGAGCAAATTCTCTTCATGTTCTTTTTCTTTCTTTTCCCAACCAACTTATCTTATCAAGGCCTTTTATAGAATTTTTAAAAATTTTTTCATCTTTACAGTCATATTATCACTTCATCATGTTTACCTTTATTTTTGTGTAGATATGTTTTTTCCTTCTTAAAAATTTTGGGAGGTAGTTTCTTCTAAGAGACCAAAATACACCCAAAATCGAGTGGGTGGCTCTGTTCTATTCACCAGTTTAATATGTATATTTTCTTTTTCTATTTTTAAAAATTTATTTGTGAACTTCTTTTTAATCCCCTTTCTTCACCCCATGATTTGGGGTCTCTTCTGGTTTGGTTAATGCACATTTTTCTGGGGTCTTTGCCACTCTTCTAGTATTTTATTCTCTCATTCATATATTCTTATCTGGATAAGGTGACAAGGTGGAAAAACTCACCACACAAAAAATAAATAAATAAATAAAAAATAAAAGAAGAGGCAGTACCAAAGGCTAGGGACCTAATCAATACAGACGTTTGGTAATATGTCAGATCTAGACTTCAGAATGATGATTATCAAGGTGTTAAATGTGCTCAAAAAAGACATGAAAGATATTAGAGAAATGCTCTCTGGAGAAATAAAATCCCTTTCTGGATAAATAAAAGAACTAAAATCTAACCAAGCTGAAATCAAAAAAGCTATTAATGAGGTGCAATAAAAAACTGAGGCTCTTACTGCTGGGATTAATGAGGCAGAAGAGAGAATTAGTGATATAGAAGACCAAATTATGGAGAATAAAGAAGCTGAGCAAAAGAGAGACAAACAACCACTGGACCATGAGGGGAGAATTCAAGAGGTAAGTGATACCATAAGATGAAACAATATTAGAATAATTGGGATTCCAGAAGAAGAAGAAAGAGAGAGGGGGGAGAAGGTAAATTGGAGTGAATTATTATGGAGAATTTCCCTCATATGGCAAAGGGAACAAGGATCAAAATCCAGGAGGTGCAGAGAACCCCCCTAAAATCAGTAAGAATGGGTCCACACCCTGCCATCTAATAGTAAAACTTACACGTCTCAGTGACAAAGAGAAAATCCTGAAAGCAGCCCAAGAAAAGAAGTCTGTAACATACAATGGTAAAAATATTAGATTGGCAGCAGTCTTATCCACAGAGACCTGGCAGTCCAGAAAGAACTGGCATGATATATTCAGAGCACTAAGTGAGAAAAACATGCAGACAAGAATACTGTATCCAGCAAGATTATCACTGAAGGTAGAAGGAGAGATAAAAAGCCTCCAGGACAAAAAAAAACTAAAAGAGTTTGTAAACACCAAACCAGCCCTACAGGAAATATTGAAAGGGGTCCTCTAAGTAAAGAGAGAACCTAAAAGTAGTAGACCAGAAGAACAGAGACAATATACAGTAACAGTCACCTTATAGGCAATACAATGTCACTAAGTTCATATCTCTTAATAGTTACCCTGAATGTAAATGGGCTAAATCAAAAGACACAGCATATGAGAATTGATAAAAAAATAAAACCCATCAATATGTTGTCTACAAGAAACTCATTTTAGACCCAAAGACACCTCCAGATTTAAATGAGGGAGTGGAAAACAATTTACCATGCTAATGGACATCAGAAGAAAGCTAGGGTGGCAATTCTTATATCAGACAAATTAGATTTTAAGCCAAAAACCATAATAAGAGATGAGGAAGGACACTATATCATACTTAAAGGATCTGTCCAACACAAAGATCTGACAATTTTAAATACCTATGCCCCTAACATGGGAGCAGCCACCTACATAAATCAATTAATAACAAAATTGAAGGAACACATCAACAATAATATAATAATAGTAGGTGACTTTAACACCTCCCCACCTCACTGAAATGGACAGATCATCCAAGCAAAAGATCAAAAAGGAAATAAAGGTCTGAAATGACACAGTGGACCAGAAGGACATCACAGATATATTCAAAACATTCCATCCCAAAGCAACAGAATACACATTCTTCTCCAGTGCACACAGAACTTTCTCCAGAATAGATCACATCCTGGGTCACAAATCAGGTCTCAACTGGTACCAAAAGATTGGGATCATTCCCTGCATATTTTCATACCACAATGCTCTGAAGCTAGAACTCAATCACAAGAGGAAATTTGGAAAGAACCCAAATACATGGAGGCTAATGAAAATCCTACTAAAGAATGAATGGGTCTACCAGGACATTAAAGAAGAATTAAAAAAAAAATCATGGAAAAAATAATAATGAAAACACAACTGTTCAAAATCTATGGGACACAGCAAGGGCAGTCCTGAGAGGAAATATATAGTGATACAAACCTTTCTTAAGAAACAAGAATCTTGAATACACAGCCTAACCCTACACCTAAAGGAGCTGGAAAAAGAACAACAAAGAAAGCCTAAACCCAGTAGGAGAAGAGAAATCATAAAGATCAGAGCAGAAATCAATGAAATATAAACCAAAACAAACAAACAAACAAGCAAAAAACCCAACCAACCAAATAAACAAAAAACAATAGAACAAATCAATGAAACTAGGGGCTGGTTCTTTGAAAGCATTAATAAGGTTGATAAACCCCTGGCCAGATTTATCAAAAAGAAAAGAGAAAGGACCCAAATAAATAAAATCATGAAAGAAAGGGGAGAGATCAAAACTACACCGAAGAAATACAAACAATTACAAGAATATATTATGAGCAACTATAGACCAGCAAATTTGACAATCTAGAAGAAATGAATGCATTCCTAGAGACATATAAACTACCACAACTGAACCAGGATGAAATAAAAAACCTGAACAGACCCATAACCACCAGTAAGTAATTGAAGCAGTCATCAAAAATCTCCCAACAAACAAGAGCCCAGGGCCAGACGGCTTCCCAGGGGAATTCTACTAAGCACTTAAAGAATTAATTCCTATTCTCCTGAAACTGTTCCAAAAAAAAAGAAAAATATAGAAATGGAAGGAAAACTTCTAAACTCATTTTATGAGGCCAGCATTACCTTGATCTCTAAACCAGACAAAGACCCCATCAAGAAAGAGAATAATAGATCAATATCCTTGATGAACACAGATGTAAAATTTCTCATCAAATACTAGCCAATAGGATCCAACAGTACATTAAAAGGACTATTCACCATGACCAAGTGGGATTTATTCCAGGGCTGCAAGGTTGGTTCAACATCTGTAAATCCATCAATGTGATAAAATACATTAATAAAATAAAGAACAAGAACCATATGATACTCTTAATAGGTGCTGAAAAAGCATTTGACAAAGGACAGCATCCTTTCGTGATCAACTCTTCAAAGTGTAGGGATACAGGGTACATACCTCCATATCATCAAAGCCATCTATGAAAAACCCACCACGAATATCATTCTCAAGGGAGAAAAACTGAGAGCTTTTCTGCTTAGGTCAGGAACATGGCAGGGATGTCCATTATCACCACTGCTATTCAACATAGTACTAGAATTCCTGGCCTCAGCAATAAGACAATGCAAAGAAATTAAAGACATCCAAATCAGCAAAGAAGAAGTCAAACTATCACACTTTGCAGACTATATGATACTTTATGTGGAAAACCTAAAAGACTCCACTCCAAATCTGCTAGAACTTGTACAGGAATTCAGTAAAGTGTCAGGATATAAAATCAATGCACAGAAATCAGTTGCATTTCTATACACCAACAATAATAGTAGAAGTAAGAGAAATTAAGGAGTCAATCCTATTTACAATTGCACCCCAAACCATAAGATACCTAGGAATAAACCCAGCTAAAGAGGCAAAGAATCTGTAGTCAGAAAACTATAAAGTACTCATGAAAGAAATTGAGTAGGACACACAAAAAATGGAATATGTTCCATACTCACGAATTGGAAGAACAAATATTGTGAAAATGTCTATGCTACCTAAAGCAATCTACATGTTTAATGCAATCCCTATCAAAATACCATCCATTTTTTTTTCAAAGAAATGGAACAAATAATCCTAAAATTTATATGGAACCAGAAAAGACTCCAAATACCCAGAGAGATGTTGAAAAAGAAAGCCAAAGTTGGTGGCATCACAATTCCAGACTTCAAGCTCTATTACATAGCTATCATCATAAAGACAGTAAGTTATTGGCACAAAAACAGGCACATTGATCAGTGGGACAGAATAGAAAGCCCAGAAATAGACCTTTGACTCTATGGTCAACTAATCTTTGACAAAGTAGGAAAAAATGTCCAATGGAAAAAAGACAGTCTCTTCAACAAATGGTGTTGGGAAAATCAGACAGCTATGTGCAGAAGAATGAAACCATGCCATTTCCTTACACCAAACACATAAATACACACCAAATGGATGAAAGACCTCAATGTGAGAAAGGAATCTGTCAAAATCCTTGAGGAGAACACAAGCAGCAACCTTTTCAACCTCAGCCACAGCAACTTCTTCCTAATAACATCGCCAAAGGCAAGGGAAGTAAGAGCAAAAATGAACTACTGGGGCTTCATCAAGATCAAAAGCTTTTGCAGAGCAAAGGAAACCAAAAGACAACCAACAGAATGGGAGAAGATATTTGCAAATGACATGTCACATAAAGAGCCAGTATCCAAAATCCATAAAGAACTTATCAAACTCAACACCCAAAGAATAAATAATCCAATCAAGAAATGGGCAAAGAACAAATAATCCAATCAAGAAATGGGCAGAGGACATGAACAGACATTTCTGCAAAGAGAACATCCAGATAGCCAACAGACACATGAAAAAGTGCTCCATATCACTCTGCATCAGGGAAATACAAATCAAAACCGCAATGAGATACCACCTCACGCTGGTCAAAATGGCTAAAATTAACATGTCAGGAAACAATAGATGCTGGCAAGGATGCAGAGAAAGGGGAACTCTCCTACACTTTTGGTGGGAATGCAAGCTGGTTCAGCCACTCTGGGAAACAGCATGGAGGTTCCTCAAAAAGTTGAAAATAGAGCTACCCTATGACCAGCAATCACACTACTGGGTATTTACCCTAAGGATACAAATGTAGTGATCTGAAGGGGCACATGCAAAGGAATGTTTATAGCAGCAATGTCCACAATAGCCAAACTACGGAAAGAACCTAGATGTCCATCAACAGATGAATGGATAAAGAAGAGGTGGTATATATATACAGTGGAATACTATGCAGCCATCAAAATAAATGAAATATTGCCATTTTCAACAATGTGGATGGAACTATAGGGTATTATGCTGAGTGAAATAAGTCAATCAGAGAAAGACAATTATCATATGATCTCCCTAATATGAGGAAGTTGAAAGGCAATGTGGGGGTTTGGGGATAGGGAAGGAAAAAAATGAAACAAGATGGGATCAGGAGGGAAACAAACCATGAGAGAGAGAGAGAGGGAGAGCATAAGCAGGCAGAGGCAGAGAGAGAACCAGGCTCCCCACTGAGAAAGGAGCCCGATGTGGGACTCGATCCCAGGACCCTGGGATCATGACCTGAGCTTAAGGCAGCTGCTTAACCAACTGAGCCACCCAGATGTCCCACCATAAGAGACCTTAATCTCACAAA
The DNA here is from genome assembly GCF_963455335.1 of Martes martes. Lineage (NCBI taxonomy): Eukaryota > Metazoa > Chordata > Mammalia > Carnivora > Mustelidae > Martes > Martes martes. Next base: position 83,721,213 of record NC_137898.1, on the reverse strand, counting down.
ACAAACTGAGGGTTGCCGGGGGGTTGGGGGGTAGGGAGAGGGTGGTTGGGTTAGGGACATTGGGGAAGGTATGTGCTATGGTGAGTGTTGGGAAGTGTGTAAGCCTGACGATTCACAGACCTGTACCCCTGGGGCTAATAATGGCTGGAGAGGCAGAGACCAGATCATGAAGGGTTTCATTTTTAGATTAATTATTCAAAGGAAACAAGGGATTCTGAACCACTTCAGGCAGGCTAGTGAACATGGTACAACCTGACTTTTTGTGTTAGAAAGCCCACTCTGGGGGTGCATGGGTGGCTCAGTCTGTTAAGCATCTGCCTTGGTTCAGGTCATGATCTCACTCTCTGTCTCAAAAAATAAATAAAACCTTTAAAAATAAATAAATAAAAACTTAAAAGGAAAGATTTCCCCAGGACTGAAAAGAGATCTCCTTTTACTTAAAGGAAGAGATCAGAAGAATTTAGCTAAGTGGTTCTGGGTCTAACTCCTTCATGAGTTGGCAGTCAAGACGTTGGTCAGATCTGCAGTCATGATAGTTTGACTGAGGTAGAGGATCTGCTTCTGTGTCCCCTGCTTGTGGAGATGGCAAGACCAGAGAGGAAATGGTCACAGGAGGCATTTTGGTGGATAAAACTAAAAGCAATTTTGAGACAAGTTGTCTGTACTGCAAGGGTGACCCCCTTGGCCTGAGGAAATTGTGTGGGCAAGGACTGCAAATGTTCTAGCAGAATGGTTAAACTGATGTCCCAACAATTATAGAATACCACTCCATTGCTTGACAATGTTTCCACCTTAGTAACTTTGAGATGATCTTCAGGGAAATCTTGAAAACAAGTAAGTTTAAGTTTACCACAACTCTAGTTTTTTATCATTAAAATCATCATCAAAAATTTCATTTTGTTTGTAATATTCCCAATGACACTGTTCTGGAATGTCTATAAACTGGCAGCTTTGGTTGTACTCTTTATAGAGAAGGTCTGGAAGATAGTCAGGATGACACATATATTGAGCAACTTTTCACAAGAATTAGGGCACATGAGGGGAACCTTGGTGGCTCACTTGTTTAAGCAGCTGCCTTTGACTCAGATCATGATCCCAGGGTCCTGGAATTGAGCCCTACATCGGGCTCCCTGCTCAGTGGAGAGCCTGCTTCTCCCTCTCCCTCTGCTGCTACCCTGGCTTGTGTGCTCTTTCTCTCTCTCTCTCTCTGTGAAATAAATAAATAAAATCTTAAAAAAAAAATTAGGTCACATGGGCTGCTTCTTCAATCAACTTTAGGAAAACTTTGCATGTTTAAATGCAGTTCTTTGTCCACTGTTGTTACATAATCCTGGTTTCCCATTAGGCCATTGATTATCTTTGTTTAAATCTGTCCTTGGACTCACATAGGAGCATATGATAAAAAGCAATAAAATATTTTTCATTAGTTTGAAATTATTCAGACCTTACAGTTGAAGGAAAACTGTGACAGCTTTATAAGCTTTTTAAAAAACATAGTTCATGGGACGCCTGGGTGGCTCAGTTGGTTAAGCGCTGCCTTCAGCTCAGGTCATGATCCCAGAGTCCTGGATCAAGTCCTGCATCGGGCTCCTTTCTTGGCAGGGAGCCTGCTTCTCTCGCTGCCTCTGCCTGCCTCTCTGCCTGCTTGTGTGTACTCTCTCTCTCTCTCTCTCTGGCAAATAAATAAAATCTTAAAAAAAAATAGTTCATAACCTATCTCTGTTTTCAGCTTCTTCAGTGTTTTCCAGATTTTTCTTTAGAATTCTCAAGTTTTATCTGAAGATCCCAAGTACCAAGTTCAAAGAAGAAGAAGATAGTCATTCATTCATGCATACATTCATTCATTTTATGAATGGATATTAATGAGAATATCCTATGTGTCATGTGCTGTTGTAGGAAACTACAGAAAATGCTGAACAAGGTAAGTCAGGTCCTTGTGTCTTGGAATTTACATTGTTGTGAGGGAGATAGACAATATACAATTGGATGGAGTGATATAATGCATGTAAAGCACTTATCACATGGCCTGGCACATAATAAGAGCTCTATACATTATTGTTATCATTATTTATTATGACAGCTGTTATTAGATGGGTGCAGTTAGACTTCTCTTTGGGCATTCATATGTTGCTTTTGGGGTCAGGCTCCCTATAGTTGTTGTACTTTTAGATAAAATCATTAAAATCATCAGTCTCAGAAACTACCTTGGTGTTTAGCATCAGAAGACTCTGTTTCGGATGAAGTTCTGACCTGGCTCTGTAGTCTGAGTCTAAACTGAAGAAGGTATTGCCAGTAATCACTTCCCCATTGCCCTGGAGCCACATTTCCATCATTTAGAATGCATCATTAAAATTTTTTTCTTTACTGTTTCCCTTCATCATTAGCATGACATGTCAAAACAGACACAGCTTATCAGTCATTTCTTGGAGAAATTCAATAACAATTTTATGTGTAATGAAAATGATTACTAGGTTGATAGCAAATTTACTATTGAGAGTGTGATATGACAGTTGTATCACATGGTAAAAGTGTTAAATGAACCTGAAAAGAAAGCTGAGATGCCAGTATAAGTAGCAATGAAAGGTGAAAGTTTACTCATAAAGCTGTAACATATGATCAAATATTTCTCATCCTGGTAAGTATTTAAGGATCTAGATGGGAAAATATCAACAAAGAGTTTCTAGAACATAGACAAGACCATGTAGCCTAATCTCTTAGTCATGGATATTAATATTAATAATAAGATACCCTGTTGGGTTTATCTGGTATCTCAACTTTCATCTCTGTTTAGCTTTTAACTTTATCAACTTAGTTGTCCATTCAGCCATTAAGATCGCTAAATTTAATGATAATAGTTCCCGAATGTGGGGACTATTATGAAATTGTCATTTTGTATATAGTCAAGAAGGAACATTTAACCTATTTTTATCTATTGTCATCATCATTTAATAAAAGAAAGGGTATTCTAAATACGAAAAAAGCAGAAAGGGCATAATATCAGAATAAAAGAGTTCTACAAATGAATAAAGTTAATTTTATTAAAAAACTCTCTAAACTTTATTTTTCTCATTTTCTAGGCACCGTGGGACAAGCTGTTACAGATTGGTACTAGCCAAATATTATTCTTTAGTGATTCTATATAAACTTAGTGAGCCTTCTTAGCATGATTTGTGAGGACCAGTACCACAGCAAATTCTTCTTGTTCTCCCTTGCCAGTGCCCACATGCACTGGACTTAGAGAAAAGGCTCAATGAGATTATAATAGACTACACTTCACTATAGGAATATTCTACTAATAAGAGCTGTGTGAAATCAGAAAGGCTTACTTGCATGTCAATAAGTTGTATGCCATTAGAGATTGTCAGGTGAGATTGAATGATGTACTAGGAAGGACTGAAAGGGCATTTAAAAAAATCTGTTCTTAATCTAGAAAACAGATCTTGAGGAAAGAATTAAAGTGTTAATGCTTTATTTGAGAGATGCCAAACTAGGGCTGAGAGAGGGAGGAAAAGGGCTGGTGAGGCAAGGAGGGCAGTGAAGCACTGAGAAGTCAGGTTTCATTTCACAAGAGACCTCAAAGAGACACAGTTGGGTGCTTCATAGTAAGTCTTTTTTTGTGTAAGGGAATTTTCAGGATGGGTTTAAAGAGAAATTGTGCCTAAATTAGTTTGCGGGAGCACAATAAATAGAGGAATTATAGGTCAAATTTGCTCTGTGAATAAAATCCCATGCACTTCTAACTTTTATCATCCAGCACCTCTAAAAGCTGCTGTGTGTCAAATCCCATACCTGTGTGTGCTGTCTGTCTAAATCTGGAAGTGGTGGAAAACAGCCTGTAACTCCATGTGTGGTGTTGGTCAACCATGTTGCTTTTAGGTGGCCAAAGGTGAGAAGCAGTGAGGACTCCTGAGCATGTGGCTTGTTGCTGTCAAGTGGAAGAATCCTTTGGACACAAGCAATGATTGCTGAGGTACACAGAGCAGCTGAGGGTCTGGGAGACAGATGTCTCTGAGGGATCCTGGGGAGGTATATAAAAATCTGTGTCTGATATAGTTTCATGTATAGAAGGTTGAACTAGACCCATGTTTTCCAATGTCTATTATGAGTATCATTTGTGGTAGAGGATATAATTTTAGGTAGATTGTGAATGAAGAAATCTTAAATGTTAGGTGTGTATTAGGACACACACCTAATGTGTATTAGGTTTAATGTGTATTAGGGCAAAATAGCTAGTAGTTTAACAAAATGTTATATGTTATATTATATTCAAAGCAAAAATGTAGATTTTCTCTTGAACATAAACCTAAAAAAGTGCCTATTTTAAAAATTTATTTATTCATTCATTTATTTGTTTGTTTATTTATTTACTTATTTTTGAGAGAGTGAGAGAAAACATGAATGAGCATGGGGAGGAGAGGCAGAGGGAGAGGAAGAGGGAGAGGAAGAGAGAATCTTAAACAGGCATGTAGCCCAATGTGGGGCTTGATCTCACAACTGAGATCATGATCTGAGCTGAAATTAAGAGTTAGATGTTTAATTGACCGAGCCACCTAGGTGCCCCTTGAATATAAACTTTTAAAAACAAAAATAAAGGTCAGTTGTTAGTAAAATATTAAGTAAATGAGAATATTTATTATATGCAGGATGTGACAAAAGTTGTAGAATGATTAAAGTTTAGAAATACCACACCAGATGATTCTTCCAACTTCAGTGTCCATGATTTAATGAATGTTACAGAACTTTGCCTTAGTGGTTATAAGAGCTGCAAAGATACTGAAAACACTGGGCCCCAGTTCTCAGTGTGTGAATTGCTTTGGGTTGGATTTGATTTTAGAACCCAATACTTTTTCTCAATAAAGCTCTGCTAGCTTCTGCTAGCTGGTTTTATAGTGCCCCATTTTCTTCTTTCATTAAATATTTATTTTCTCCAGTCCCTTAAAGTGGGAAAAATAAAGTGAGCCTAATAGTCATTTGTAGTGGTACTTATTTCTGCTCTCCATTCTGAAGCATTACCACTAACCAAGATAATTCATCTTCATCCTTCATTAGAGTGTGTTATTCACTGAAGTAGTTTATGACCAAATAGAGTTGCTGGTCTTGCAGATTCTGTTTGGGGTGGTACTGAATCAAACGTGTTCTTGATGTCTAGATAAATCACGTCTTAGATTTTCTTGGTTGAATTTGTGTTAATTTTCAATTGGCAAAAGAGTTGAAGCCTTACTGGGAAAAAAACAAACAAACATGTATGTGGACACTCTGATTCAGGTGGTTTCTTATTAAATGCATCTTACCTTAAATACACTTTTAAATGAGTAATTAAAAGCTTTTATTCTTTTCAATGAAACTAAGAGCCAAAATGTATGAAAAGATGAAGGCATATGTTTGATGACTGCAGTTTTGAAATTCTTGTAAGAATGTAAAATGGAGACAGAAAAGCACTGCCAAGATAGAGCTATTAAAAATAAAAAAGAACTGGATCTGGGATGTTTTTGTCAAGCTGTACCCTCCCTATAGACTATAGATGATGGTTTTGATAAAATTTTTAAAAAATGATTGCAGGGATCCCGTCCCAGTTTCTTTACAGGTGATTTTCATTTGTTCCTTAATAAAATTTTGACAGTATGTTCTCTTGATGACAACGCCGAAAAGGTAGCAATGATAATAGCTATTATTTATTAAAACACCCATATACTAAATGCTGGTAGTACACACATTGTATGCATTACTTTGTTTGGTTTTCATGATAACTCCATGAAATGGGTATTAATATTTCCATTTTAGAAAGAGGAAAATAAGACTAATTAACTTGCCTAAAGTAGCACATTTGGGATTTGAGTTTTGTTTGTCTGCAAAGCCTGTACTTTTAATCACTATGCTCTTTGTACAAAGACTATAGCCAGAGAAAACAAGAGATGATTGGATCAGCCTGAGGTGTATCAATCTGGTCATAAAATAAGGAAGAGATTGGGGCACCTGGGTGGCTCAGCAGATTAAAGCCTCTGCCTTCGGCTCAGGTCATGATCCCAGGGTCCTGGGATCGAGCCCCACATCGGGCTCTCTGCTCTGCAGGGAGCCTGCTTCCTCCTCTCTCTCTGCCTGCCTCTCTGCCTACTTATGATCTCTCTCTGTCAAATAAATAAATAAAATCTTTTAAAAAAGTAAGCAAGAGATTGGAAAAGTGAGTAATAAGTAAATAAAATAATTAAAAAATGATGCTGCCAATCCAGAGTTATCTTCCCTTTGAAAAATGACTTGAATGAGAATTCTGTGTAACTTTTTGGGGTAACTTTTCTTTTTCTCCTTATTACACTTTTTTAAAAAAAGATTTTATTTATTTGTTAGAGAGAGACAGAGCAAGTGAGAACAAGCAGGGGGAGAAGCAAGCAGTGGGAGAAGCAGTCTTCTGGCTGAGCAGGGAGCCTGATGTGGGATTCGATCCCAGAACCCTGGGATCATGACCTGAGCTGAAGGCAGATGCTTAACAGAATGAGCCCCTCAGGCTTCCACCTTATTACTCTTTCTGGACTGGAATGAATATTTAAGGAATTACTAACAACTCACCCATAATTACTCATATTCTGTTTAAATAGTCAAATCTGTCATGATGGGTGACATGTTAGAAAGATACAGTTCTGAAGAAACTCTGGATCCAGAAATTAAAGATGGACTTCATTTTTCTCTACCTCTTTGCTCAGGAGGGTAAGAATAAATCGAGCTCCTAAGATCTGTGAGGATGAATGGAGATTATTTCAATTTTGAAAAAGATGTAAGATCAGAGTCCTAGGAAGGAGACATGGAAAGAACAGTTACTCTGAGAATGACTCCTAAGAAAAGACCATAATATTAATAGACCCAAATTAAGATCAGTAGAACCTGATAGTTCAGCTCCTTGGTAGTATTAATAGGAAAGGTAAATGGCAGTAATTATCATGTAGGCTGGAAATGGAGACAGATGTTCTGAGGAAAGTGAATTGGAAAAATAAAAGGTGGGGATATATAATCATAACTCTGTTTTTATATTTTGGATTTAGTTGGCTTACATTAAGCTCTAATCACACTAACTTGTGAATGAATATAGGAAAGGCCAATAATAAATAATAATGTGCAAATTTCACACTGGAATTCCTCCATATAAGAAGGTGGCTTTATCATGGGGTCAGAAGAAACAGGAGTTATAGTCAGAGGAGATGTGGGATTAGTCTGATGCTCAAGTAGGCCATATTCTTCTAGGAAATTGATGGGCTTAATTTGGGTATTAAGCTGAGACTTCACTGCACATGTCTTCTGGAGGTTGAATGTAAGGGTATGGAGGAAGCCTCTTGGATTCTGGTAACAGGATGTCAGAAATTTTCTTTTTACAATACTAGTTTACAGCTAGTCCATAGGCTTAGGCTTTCTGAATGCAGTTTCTTAAGGTATAGTTCTTGGCCCAAATGCATCAGAATCTCCCGGGGTATTTATTAAATTATAGATTTCTTGATCCTAGTTTTGGAGGTTTGGCCAGAAATTTGCAGTTGTGAGTGTCTTAGGCCAGATACCCCAGCAGAAAGACTCTGAAACAAAGTTTTGTATTTGATAATTTCTTGGGGGATAGCACTTGTAAGGGAGTGAGGGGTGCAGAACTGGGTATAGTAACAGAAACCTCAGGCAATCCTATGGGGAAGTTTTGAGATAGGGCCTTTTAGATTTGCCAGGAACTGTGACAAAGGGACCAGATCTCTGTATTTTTGCATTGAACAATTATTGAGTATAGGCTGGAGAGGGAGAGCAACTTTGGGTGAAGCAATTTCCTGTAGCTAAAAACAATGGTAATCATCCACATCAGTAGCCAGTACTCCTGGCTTCTGGAGGCATGAGTGCCTCAGTTCACAGCACCACTATAGTCTATCCCTTGCACTGGTCAGATATATTTGTGTCATCTGGTATGTTTCTTCCATTTGGCAAAACTTTCCCCAGGATTCTGGTTGGTCTGTTTTCTGGGGAAATTCATAAGAGGAAGGTTAAATGAATTATAGCCTCAGCTACTGAAACTACACTTGAGACCAGTAACAAACACTGATTATCTCCCTCCTCTACCTTCTATTCTAGATTACCAACACCTTGGCTAGCATCTCTATTGGATTAGAGGGATTACATGGTGGAATGACTCAGACTGTCATCCCTGAGAAGTCTGAATCTCTGGTCACTATATTCTTCTCAGGCTGTGATTGCTGTATTTGTCCATTTACTAGCAAAATTAGGAAGTGAAGTACAAGTTGATGCCCTGATGGATCACTTAGCTGCCAAATAATTCTTCCTTGCCCCCACTGTGTAATAGCAGCCCTACCTTTCCTGAGAGATAATTATGGCTGCAGCTTCAGAAGTTCCTTCTTCTATCTCATACTGAAAGCTATTGAGTAGTGTGACAAGTGAAAGAACCAGAGGACTGGTTCTTAGACATGATATGCCAATTGCTACACATCTTTGCTTTAAAGTGTGTCCCTTAGTCTGAGACAATATTTTGTAGTGAAATGTTTTGGTGGTTTGAATACCCTAAATGCCTGAAGATAGTGGTGCTGGCTGAGGTACTCCTGGTAGGATAGGAGGAAAGGATTCAATGTAATCAACTTGCTGTCAAGCAGCTGGCTGATCTCTGTAGGGTATGGTGCTGTATCAGGGCCTCAGTGTTGGTCTCTGCTTCTCACAGGTTGGACATTCGGTGGTTACATCTAGTTCAGCCTTATTGAGAGGGAAATTGTGCTGCTGGGCTCATAGTTTCCATCTCTAACAATGGCAATGGGGTAACTGATGAGAGAATCTCTCTGATGTTAACTGGTCAAGTCATTTGGTCTATTTGATTGCTGTCTTTTTTTAAAGTGGTTGACCTTCAGTAGGCATTAAAATGAAATACAATTACTATTACATTTTTGTGTCAATTCTTCTAGTTTCTTCCATAAGCTATTTCCTATACCTGCTATCTCTGATCCTCAAATCTTTCTCCTTTGATCCCCCTGACCAACTAGTCAAGCCATTCACCACTGCCCATAAGTTCATATATATTCTTACCACTTGTATTGCAACAAAGCGGGTGGCTAGGTACATACCTAGGCTTGTACCCATTGAGAGGATTTTCCTCCCTGCTATCTTTTAGGTCACTCCTTAGTGGAACTATAATGCACCAGCCATCCACCTTCAGTTTGCCCACACGTAGTGAGCAGACTTATTTGTGAACTATGTTCAGTTTTTTCATTCATCAGCTAGTAATAAAAGCACCTTTCCCACCTTCCCCCCATGATCATATGTATGAGTTATTAGAGAGTCACAAATACAACAGTGATGAATGACATGAAATTCTGGACTACTGCTTTTGCACTTACTTCCACTTCTGGCCTTACCCATGCTCAGTATCCTCCCTGGACTTATTGTTCTCCCTTATGATGTATTGCTATTGTGTCTAGTTATGACTTGATATATCTGACTGTATGGAACCTATGATGGGCAGATCTAGGAGTGTGGCCTTTTGATTTTTCAAGGTCAGAGATTACATTTTTGTTAGAATTCAGCAACATACCAGACAAATGCTGTCTGGTATGGAAAGATGCTGAAGTTTTTGCACCAGATCCTTGGAAGATCTATATTGTGATTGGAGATTGCCATAATCTTCACAAAGCATCTTTTCCCATGATAGAAGCCTCTCATCCCTTAGGCTCTGCCAAGAATTGTGGCCAAAGTAGTAGAACTAATTTCATGACAGCCTGGACTTGATGCAGAACAGTTTCTTGCTCTGAGTCCACTTCAAAGCTATATGCCTCTGGAGCACTTGGACAATGGATTAGAATAGCATTTCTAAGTGTGGAATATCTTGTATCTAGAACATGCAAGGGCCTGACAGATGATTGAGTTTCATGCTTGGTGATGGGAGTTCTGAGGTGTAATAATTTTTCCTTTGTTTTTGAGACAATGTGCCAGCATGCCCCAGATGACATGGATCTCTTCATCCCCCTGGATTTCAAAGATGTGGGCCCCAAAATCTTCATAGAGTTCATCTTTCTTATCTTGGAGTGCATTCTGCTTACCAATGACACTTTTTGCTCATCTGGTCTGATTACTATGATCTCATGAATGTAATATACCACTTAAATGTTCTGTGGAATGTTCAAATGATCCAGGACCCTTTCAACTATATTATGGCAGGGACTAGAAGAGTTAACATGAATTTGGGTACCACTGTAAATGTATTTTGTTGTTCATCTCACATGGGTACTTCTGTTCCCTCCTTTGGATGGGAATGGAAAAGATGGCATTGGCCAGATCAAGGGCAACATACAATGTCCAAGGTCCAATGGGCTATGCAGTTCTGTTGAAGCAGAAATACCACATTTGGCAAATCAGTTCTGTTGAAACTACCACTTTTTGTGTTTGCATTAATTTACTGTCATTTGCTAGCATCCAAAGATGTAACCTTGAGTCAGCCAACTCCCTTTGGCTGAGGTAAGCTCCTGTAGAGAGACTCAGCTGTGAGTTATCTGCAGCCAATACTCCTAGCAGCTGGAAGAATGAGTGCGTCTCTCCAGAAGGTGGAATCTGGGCAACACACCACAGCATACACTGCAGACAGACTTTTTTTGATGATTCTTATACACAATAAAGTTTGAGTAGTCTCTTCAGGGAGAACACTCTATATTCTTCAGCTGTTAATTTAAAATCTGTTTTCTTAGTATGATTGGAAAATGTACAGTTTTTATTTATATTTTCTCTTTCAGTTTATTTTAGCCACCAGTTTCTGTCTTTGTGTGTGGTTTTTTTTTTTAAAGTTTCTAAATTGTTATTTTAGAACTATTTCCTTTGTTTCAAATTTTAGTCATAGTTTTGTTCAGGAAAGTTGTCCAGGAGTTAAAGGACAGCATAACTGAAGTAGAAAAATTGGTATTTCCTATTTTCAAAATAGATATAATGATTCTTACGTTAACAACCACCCACTCATACCCATATACCTACTCCATATACAATACACACACACACCCCACACACCATATATGCGTACATATCTCACATACCAAACACATACACATCACACACGCACATACACACACCTAGATAGGATTCCTCATGTGCCATCCCACTATACTTACATATCATTGTTTTTTTGCAAAACACATATAATCTAGATAAAACAAAATGAGAATTTTTTAAAAGTACTGGAAAGCCTTTTACTGGTTGTGTTATTATTATTAAATAATAAAATAGCTAGCTATTATTATATGCAATGTTGCAGATTTACATCCTATCTGTTAGTTCTTGTGAAAGGGACAACTTTGCCTAGCATAATGGTTACTAGCATGCACATTAGATCCAGATTTCTTGGGTTATGGATGCTAGATGTACCTTTTTAATTTTTTCTTTTCCACTGAAACTTGTTTTTTGTAGGCAAGTAAGAGAAAAAAAAAGGAAAAAAAGAGAAAAAGAAAAAATACATTATTTTGGAATTAACTTTGAGTCATCTCTAATTTAAATATAAAAATACCAACTATGAACTTCTTATATTGTTATTAGTAACACAATAATTGTGACATAGTACACACCCAGTCATGACATACCAAGGTGAGGAAACAATGCAGCTGAAAATCATTGCCTTAGTGCAAATCAAGTTTGACTGTGTATTAGAATCATTTGGAGTGTTTAAACAGATTCAATATCTTCTCCTTTCCCATGAAATCAAGATATAGAATAGTTCTTTCACTCTCAAGTTCCCACATGTCCTTTTATAGTCAAATCCTCCCCACGTACCCAAATTTTGGTGATCACTGATTTATTGTCTGTCCCTATAATTTTGCCTCTTCCAGAATGTCATAAAAAAAGAAATAATAAATAGGCTTTTGAACCTGGTTTCTTTCACTTCACACAATACATCTGAGATTTATCTACTTTGTTGCATATACTAGTAGTTCATTCTTTTTTATTGCTGTGTTGTATTCTACTGTATGGATACATCACAGTTTATCTATTCATAGGTTGAAAGACTTTTTGCAGTTTGGTGATTATGGATTAAAGTGCTATCAGCATTTGTGCATGGGATTTTGTGTGAACGCAAGTTTTTATTTACTTAAGGAAATACCTAGGGATGGAACTGCTGGGTCATATGGTAAGTGTAGATTTAACTTTATAAAAATATGCCCAACTATTTTCCAAGGTGGCTGTACCATTTTGCACCCTTCACCTGGCCCCAGCAATGCCATCACTTGTGTCCTAATATGTGTACAGTGTCATCTCACTATGGTTTTAATTTGCATTTTCCTACAGCTAGTGATGTTTTAACGCCCAAATAGCTTTGTGAATCTGACTCTGAATCCCTGGTCTGTCACTTTCTAGTTGAATCACCTTCAATAGGTTATCCAATCTCTCAAAGTTTCCATTTTCTCAAAGAGACAAAAAATATTCTCTATCCCACAGTAATGATATGCTGTTAAATGTGAGAATTATGTAAAGGACTATAAAATGTCTGGTATATAATATTCAACAAATATATATGTCCATTATTTTTCTCAACTAATTCTGTTCTCAAAATTCCATCTTTTAAAAACAACACCTTCAGACACCGTAAAACCACCTGGACCCAGGTAGACACAAGCAGCCATTTGGTCATGTCCTAATAAAGGTTTCAAGCCCCACTTACATGAGTACATGTTGCCCAATATACTCCCAAATTTTCAAGCCTAAGAAAAGTCACTTGCAGCCAATATGAGTGAGTTTGTGTTTTACCTGAAGCGTTATATGTTCTCCATTCTTGTCTTTTGAGATAATGAAAGATGCATTAACGGTACCAATTACAAAGTGTGAATTTGATTTATAGGTCTTTGCTACTTTTTCTGCTAGTTGCCAAGCAATAGGAAAATCCACACACAGCAATCTAAAGACAATTTAGACTGAAATGGTTCTTTGCAATTTAGGCATTTAATTAGGGTTTTAAAGCTTAATTAAAAAGTTAAATCATTTGTCTTTATTTCTGAAACAGTGCTATTGTAGATGGTTCAATTATGTAAAATAAGACATAATAAGATATGTATTTCCTTGTCTGAAGTTATAGCCTCATTCACACATAACAGCAGAGCCCCATAAAATGTATTTGAGAAGATAGAACAAAATTGAAATATGGAGCCATTAAATAGGTATTGAAAGTAACTTCTGGTCTGTAGAGTTGTTTTTCTCCCCTTTGTTTCATGGTCCTTGCAACATATGAATTTTTCCTTCAAAAATGTAAATGATAAGTAAAAAGATTTTAAGTGTTTAGTTATAATTCCATCCAGAATGCACACAAAATAATGGAATGAAACTGCTCATCAATCTTCAATTATTTAGCACTGGGAAAGAACCTGCTTGTTACTGGGTAACCAGAAAGATTCTTCAGGTACATAAATGTACTTTCTAACTTTTAAGAAACTCTAAAAAGGCCTCCTGCTAACCTAGGCCCTGGGCCTTTCCATTTCTGCAGATTCTCGGTTCATCCCTCCCTTTTCACATGTTTAATCTTTTTTTTTTTTTTTTTCCTTCTCAAAGCAAACTTGATTTTGTGGGGTGTCTTTTGCCTCACTGTCCTCCAGGTCAACCTGGAAAGGAGCCTTAGAACTATTGCTAATTTCTTTCTTTTCTTTTACTAAGTCGGAAGACTTTGGAACCAGTTTTAGATTCAAATGCTGTTCTAATTGTCCTGCTGATCCTTATAGTAAGTGCTTTGTTATCATCAAGTTGAAAGATGAATCCTATATTGGTCTCAAATGCCTAAAGACTAAAAACTTTAGTTTTCTTTTTTCTTTTTTTTAAAGATTTTATATATTTATTAGAAAGAGAGAGAGAATGTGAGAGAGAGAGAGAAATAGCATGAGAGAGGAGAGGTCAAAGGGAGAAGTAGGCTCCCCTCTGAGCAAGAAGCCTGATGTCGGACTTGATCCTGGGACTCCCGGATCATGACATGAGCTGAAGGTTGTTGCTTAACCAACTGAGCCACCCAGGCACCCCTAAAAACTTTAGTTTTCAAGTAGAATTAATTTTATGGTCACCAAAGTACAAATTTTCTTACCACTCTGAGCTCTTTGAGGATACAATCTTATTTACTTTGTATATCTTTATCTCCAGTGCCCTGCACTCTGCCTAATAAATGTTTGCTGCTGAATGGAAGTTATAGGTATTCTTGCGAATATTTAAACAAAGGGGTGACATGATCAGATGTATAGTTAGAAAGTTAATCTGTTGGTTGTATTTAGGTTGGAATGAGAGGGGAAGTGACTGAAGTTGGAGGTTAGAGGACCCAGAATAAGAGTGGAGAAAATGTGGAGCACCTGGGTGGCTCAGTTGGTTAAGCAACTGCCTTCTGCTCAGATCATGATCCCAGGGTGCTTGGATTCAGCCCCGCATAGGGCTCCCTGCTCAGTGGGAAGGCTGTTTCTCCCTCTCTCTCTGCTGTTCTGCCTGCTTGTGCTCTCTTGCTCTCTCTGTCAAATAAATAAATAAAATCTTTAAAAGAAAATAGTGGAGAAAATGGGCATAAGTGATCTTATTAGAGGAATTTGACTTTGGATGAAGAAAATGTGACGTTGCTGTCATTGTTGCATTGTTGGTGGTAGCAGAACTTTTATTAGATAGAGGAGATTCATATATGTTTGAAGCCAGTGGAGAAATTGCTTAAAAACATATATGTATTTAAGCAATTTATATTTAAGCAAATACACACACACACACACACACACACGAGTGAGACTGAAGATAGAAAAGTGAGGGCGGGGGAGTGTGAAGTGATTCCTGAAGGAGTCTTGAAAATGAATAGGCAGGTCTTCTGTGAAAAGAAGAAAGTATCAGTTTAGAAAAAATATTGAGGGCCGTGAGTGTGTATGTGTGTATGTGTGTAGACTGTGGGAGGAGGAGCTGTTTTTGGAAGTTGAGGTAATTGGTGTCAAATGGCCTAGATCAGTGGCTGCACATTAGAATCACTTGGGGAGTTTTAAAAAAAATACTGATATGTAGATTCCGTGTTAGCCCAATTAAATCACAGCCTCTCAGGGATGGAACTCAGACCCCAGTGTTTTTAAACACCCCCAAGGTGAGCTGAATATTCAACCACAGTTGAAAGCTGCTGGCCTATATTTTCTTAGTAACATGGCAAGAATGCCTTCTGCTGTGAGCAAGGGAAGTAGTGTAAGAAAAAGATCCAGTTTAGAATAGGGATTATTTAAGTGACTGAGAAAATTTAAAGGGAAGTCAATAAACTATACTGAAAATGTATTGAGGAGTCAGAAGACCCAAATTTCACCAAGTGGTTTGAAGCATAGAAGATCTAATCAGTGTGACATTGTAAGGCTCTTTTGAAATGCTTCACACCTAAGAAGGAGGGAAAATGAACATTAGGGTCATTCTGGTTAGGGAATTGTCATTGCTAATAACTCCCAAATCACTTGGCATCAGAATAACCTGAGAATCTTTAGAAAAATCCAAATTCCAGGACCCCATCCCAGGTAAGCTTCTTTTAGTGGATCAGGAGATCTGGATTGGAACTGACAATCTGCAGTTTTTAAGCAGCACCCTGGTAAGTGGGGCATGCAGGGCAATTGGAGTTTGGGAACAACTGAAATAGAGAGTAAAGAGAATGTCAAGGAAGAGTAGGGGGGAAACTGTGATTACAGTGCATTTATTGCTGAAATAATAGACCCTGAGAGTTTGTAGGGAGGCAAGTAGATTCAGAAATGCATAGAAGAATAACAAGCTGAGAAGGAGGTAAAGAGGTAAGTCACAGTAGGGCACTGCAATGGATTGAGTGCTTGTGTACCCACAAAATTCATATATTGAAATCCTAACCCCAGTTTGATTTCAAGCCTTTTTTGGGAGGTGAAGCCTTTGGGAGCCAATTAGGTCATGAGGATGGAGCTCTCATGAATGAGGTTAGGAACCTTATATAAAAAAGGATCCCAAGAACTCCCTTGTTCTCTTCCTACTATCTGAGCGTATAACGAGAAGTCAGCAGTCTGCAGCCTGGGAGAGGGCTCTCATTAGAACCTGACCATACTGGTATATTCTGATCTCAAACTTCCAGCCTCCAGAAGCAAATTTCTGGAACAATTTTCTCTTGTTTATAAGCCACTCAGTAATTTGGTATAGCAGCCCAACTGACTAAGACAGGAACAGAAGTGTATTGCTGGCAGAAGGTGAAAGGAGGATTTAGAGGCAATGAGGTATTCTCACAAGAACAATGTTTTGAGAATGTGGTCAGAGAGAAAAAATCAAAGTGTTTGATCTTGGGTTTTATCTCAGATGTCCTTGTTTCAAACCTGTCCCTCTTACCTGTGATAGAAAAAGGAGCCCAAGAAAACTGAGGAGGGCACTGTATTAGTTTTCCAGAGATATTGTAACAAATACCATGGATTGGTTGACTTGAACAACATTTATTTCTCATAGTTCTGGAGGCTGAGAAGCCCAAGATCAAGGTGCCACTCAGGAAAATTAGTAGTGAGAGCTTTCCTCCTGGCTTGTAAATGGCCACCTTCTCACTTGTTGGGGCACTTGTTGGGGCAGGGGTAGATGGAGAAGAGAGTGAGAGTACTCTCTGTGTCTCTTCTTACAAGGACATTAATCCTGTCACATTAAGGATCATCCCCTATGGTCTCATTTAACCTTAATTACTTCCTTAGAGGTTCCATCTGCAGATAGAGCCACACTGGGAGTCAGGGCTTCAACATATGAATTTTAGGAGGACACAAACATTTAGTCTATAACATAAGGGGACACAGTTCAGCCCATAACAGACATATAGTGATGAAGCTCTCTGCTGAATGAAAAGAAAAACACAAATATGCTTTTTTATTGGGTGTTTATGTGGAGGCCAAGAAAAACAAGGCTGTACCCACCTCGAGTCTAGCCCTGACATAAGTACAGCCATCTTGACAAAGCAAAAGCTGGCACCTTGCACCCCCTCTCCACCTGCTCCTCTCCCCTCAGTAGTATGTGTGAACAAATAGTTAACTTGCAGAAATCGCAATCCTGCAAGACAGGAGTCTCCCTCAGTTTACAAATGTCCCAGTGCTAAATCTCACTAACAAGGACGCTTGATAGGAGGAATGTGACATTCCACCAGGAAACTCCCAACTGTTTTCACGTTAGTGCCTCATTTGAAGGAAAAACGGCCTTGGCTTGATAATAACCAAGCCTCCAATATCCTGACAGTCTTCTTTACCCTGATAGCCCTTCTGAACACCCCCTTTGTCCTCACCCACCGCCGAGTCCACCCCTACTCTGCTTTTAAAAACCCTGACTGTAGTCTGGTTCAGGGTCCAAGTCCCTACTCCACTGCGTCGGGTGTACTTGGGCCCAAGCTTAAGCTTGTCAAATAAACCCTCGTGTGATTACATTGGTGTTGGCTCCTTGGTGGTCTCTCAGACGTGAAAACTCGGGCATAACAGTTTAGATATCAAGGCAAATTTTCTAACAGTTTCATAACTCAAGCCTAGGTTAGAGATGAGGAGCATTTGTGAAACTGGCTCCTCAAGCAGTTCTACGATGATTACTAGTTCTTGACCTTGTCCTTCTGTATCAGTGATTGCTGTGAGTGTGCACTGCCTGCTAACTGCATTAAGGATGTTGGACCTGGCTTGAAAATACAAATCAATTTCCTTTTTGAACCTGCATTGGAAAACAAATTTGGGTTGTTAACATCATAATGTTTAGTATCCAAATGAGAATTTTTATAGAGAAATTATAACTTATGTTGTTTATTGATTGGATATTCTTATCAAAACTGTCTAATGATGTAAGGAAGGAAAATAAGTTTTAGGGATTTAAGCTATCTACGGTATCTTAATGACTTGAGTTTGATATTAATTACTCTCCTGTTTGTTTTTTGAATACTGGAGGAGAAAAATATACTCATTATCACCTCTCAGAGTTTATTCCAGAAGCTTCCTGGAACCACAGCTGTGTAGAAATTGTATGTAGGCCCAGAGGTGCCATAGTTTTATCTTAAAAGCTTCCTTAAAAAACAAACAAACAAACAAAAACAGATAAACTCTTCTGATATATAATCTGCATGCCATAAAATTAATTCATTTTAAGTGTACAATTTAATGATCTTTCGTTATTTACTGAGTTGTTCAGCCATCATCATGTTGCAGTTTTAGAACATTTCCATCACTTGAACAAGATCCCACCTCCCTTTAAGAGTTAATCCCATTCTCACTCCAACCTTAGGCAGCCACCTATATGTATTCTGTTCTTATAGATTTACCTAAAGCCTTATGCTATTGTTCCTTCTGAGCTCCTCTATTTGCATGCTATAAGGACTGAAGGCTAATTTACTGTAGAATTGTCTCATGGCCTGCAAAGGTGTCTCTTAAGGTCAGCATGTGTCTTTTATTTCAAACCACTGTAGAGAATACATCTGGTAGAGATGTCCCTCCTATTTTGAGTCTAAAATGTGTTTTTCCCCGGTGATTCTGGAAAGTTTGATGAGATGCCTGCCAGGCATCTTCTGCAAGAAATTAAAACTCATCCTAAAGAAAAATAGATTCTGTAACCATTACAAAGTTTGTCTCTCACATTTGTCTCCTGAATCAGTTTCCCTATGTACCATTCTAAAACTGGATTATCTTGATTATTTGAATAACATAAGAGGGGTATTAACATATAAAATTTTAAACATTCCATTCCATCTAATACTCTCTGTTCCCTGTTTTTTGTTTTGTTTTGTTTTGTTTTTTTAAGATTTTATTTATTTATTTGACAGAGAGATCACAAGTAGACAGAGAAGCAGGAAGAGAGAGAGGGAGAAGCAGGCTTCCCACTGAGAAGAGAGCCCAATGTGGGGCTCGATCCCAGGATTTTGAGATCATGACCCGAGCTGAAAGCAGGGGCTTAACCCACTGAGCCACCCAGGAACCCCTGTTTTTTTTTTTTTTTTTTTTTTGGTTATGTGCTGTGCAATTAAAAAAAAAATTCTACTTAGTAGTTATACATCAATAAAATAAAAACTGGAGTGCCTGGGTGGCTCAGTGGGTTGAACCTCTGCCTTCAGCTCAGGTTATGATCCCAGGGTACTGGGATCAAGCCCCGAATCAGGCTCTCTGCTCAGTGGGGAGCCTGCTTCCTCCTCTCTCTCTCTCTCTCTGCCTGCCTCTCTGACTTCTTGTGATCTCTGTCTGTCGAATAAATAAATAAAATCTTTAAAAAAAATAAAACAAAATAAAAACTAACATGATGGTTTTTTCTTCAAAACTCCTAAATTAGGTTTCTAGGTTAATTCTAGTTGTAATGTTTTTTAAAGTGAATTTAGTTACTGGGTCAATTTAATAATACTGAGAAAAAGTCTAATAGCCAAATTTGTTCTGATATATTCCTTCTTTTGCTAAAGGTTAAGTTATGCATTTATTTAACCTAGGAGCTTAATATTGTTTTATAGATAATTATTACTTTAGAGATCCTCGATGCAGTCAAGACGGTCAGATAATGTAAAGAAAGTGTGGCGAGTCTACTTGTTAGAAGTGAATTATCACTTCTTATTTCTAAGGACTGACAACCTTTTATTATTTCTAATATCTACCATGGGACAAATGGGTAGTCTAGGAAAATTGATTTTATTACTCTGGAAATGGAAGCATATTATTTTCATTTTAGTAATTTCAGCAAATGGTCATCACATTTAAATGTTCCTTTTTTTCCCCTAAGTGAGTCCTTTCTATCTATCCTTTACATTCTTCACTAAAAGTAGAAGATGTAGTTTTTGCAACTATGCTATGGGAGAAAGCAGAGGTAATGCTGTGGTTCAAAGGTACACAAACTTTTCTAAACTAAACAATTGAAACATGAAACAGTAAACATAAATCATACAATTAATTGTATGCTGTCAAAATGAGATTGAAATGTTATTTAAAATATTCCTTTATCTATGTTCAAAACACTTCTAAGGCACTGGGGTCACACACCATTTATAATCTTTTCTCTTTCTTTCTCTACTTTTCACACAGGTTAATTTTATTCATGTACTTTTTCCACATTGTTTATTAGAATGTTTCTGATTATACCAACCACATCAACATTCACAGCTCATAAAGCCAAGACAAGTACAATAATAAAACATGAACAACAACAACAACAAAATCATGTGAAGATGAATGCAGAGACTGGGGTATTGCATCTACAAGCCAAGGAACATGGAAGATTGCCAGCAAAGGAACAGAAGGCAGGAGAGTGGCATGGACCAGATTCTTCCTCACAGCCCACAGAAGGAACCAATCCTGCAGACACCTTGATCTCAGACTTATAGCCTCCTGAACTGTGAGACACTATATTTCTGTTAAGCCATCCCGTTGTGGTGCTTTGTTATGACAGCCCTAGAAAATTAATACACCAGGCTTTTATTAACTTGTCTGTGCCTCAGTTTCCTTATACATAAAGTGACAATGATAATAATATTTACCTTCTAAGTTTTTATGAACATGAATTGAGCTAATGAATATAAAGTGCTTGGAAGTGTGCCTGCCACATAGAGGCAAAGGGCAGATATTACTAGTTGGTTGAATCAACAACCATTCCCATTTCCTTCTTCTTTGCTAATACTAAATAACATCCTATTTGTAAGATGAGTTTTCTGCTTGTTTGAAGATCAATAATTTCCTGCTGATAAAATAGGAACAGAAAACAGATTTTTTTTTTTTTTTGGCTGAGCATGATAGAAGTCACAGGTTATAAAAAAGAAGCTAAACCGAAGTAGGTAGTTTCAGAAAGTTAAATTCCCTGTCCCCACCCTAAGTCAATCCCAGAGATTAGGGGTTTTGTTTTGTTTTATTTTGTTTGTTTTGTGTTTGTTGTGTTATTGTTGTTGTTTTTAGTGTTTTTTTGTTCTTCTTCTTCTTCTTCTTTTTTTTTTTTTTTTTTAGATGGTGGTGGGGGAGAGAGAGTGAGGGTGCACAGATTGGGGGCAGAAGAAAAGAAGAGAGAGAAAATCTGAAGTGGGCTCCATGCCCATTGCAGTGCAGAGCTGATGCAGGGCTCCACATAGTGCATGATGCAGGGCTTGATCTCATAATCCTGAGATCATGACCTGCATGTGAATCAAGAGTCCAATGCCTAACTAACTGAGCCACCCAGGCACCCTAAGAGATTATTTTTAAAAGAAGGAGTTGTGATTCAAAGTGTGTAAGAGGCCAAATGTCAATACTTTTAAAAAAAGGAAACAGAGTGTCTGTCAAATAAATAAATGAAATTTTTTTAAAAAAGAAAAGAAATAGAGTTCATTAGACACATGAGTGTGAACCAAAGGATGGAAAGTTTTAGGTAGCCAACTTCCTTCACCCTCTATGATCATGGTGCCAGTGTCTTCACAAAGTTGTTTTAACTGGAAATGTTTTATTACTGTGCTTTAACTATTTCTGAGTTACCATACCAGTTTATCTTATTAACTCAAAGTTGAATAGGCCTTGGGGAATGAAATACTTCTTAGGTTCAGTTTGGCCAGAAGGAGATTAACAGTCAAGATTATGGGAGGAAAAAGTCTCAAAATGATGTTGCAGTTGGTAAGAGTGAGGGATATTTAGGCAATCCAGGGGAGAACTTGGTAGCTGAGGATTGCAGGTGGAGTGAGGGGATAAGGATTGGGAGAAAAGGAAAAGAGCAAAAAGCCTTATATAATACAGCATATTCTTCTTATGAGTTCTGTTATTTAGGATAACTTTTTTTTTTTTCTTTGAGCCTGAACATATTAGATTCCAAGAGATGCCATAACAAAATACCACCAAGTAGGTGGCTTAAAACAAGAGAAATTTATTCTTTCACAATTCTGAAAGCCAAAATCTGCCCAAAATGTGGGCAGAACTTTTCTCTCCGTGAAGGCTCTAAAGAGGATCTGTCCTTATCTTTACTTAGCTTCTGGTGGTTGCCAGCATCTTTGGCATTCCTTAGCTTGTAAATATCACTCTAATCATTGCCTCTGTCATCACATGGCAGACTCCCCTTCTGTGTGTCTGAATCCAAACTTCTTCCTTCTTATAAGAACACCAGTCATTGATTAAAGCCTACCCTAATTCAACATGCCCTCATCCTAATTTGATTGCATCTGCAAATAACTTATTTCCAAATAAATTCACATTCACAGATTCTAGGTATATATTTTGGGGGATGCCATTTAATCCATATAGTCAGTTTATTCACTATAAAAATAAAGCATTAGAATAATCATCCCTCAGTTTCCTCATCTTTAAAGTGGGGAAGAAAATAGTTTCCTGAAGGTCATTGTGAGATGTTTTTTGTTCTTTGTTTTCCCATTTTTATCTTCTTTGCAGTACCCTCATTTCCTCTGGAGGAATTATTGCTTCCTCAGTGATCTGAGTTTAGTGGCTTGGTAATCATGGGCCCACTCTTCCTTTGCTGATGGGCATATATGTGATCCAATGAATATCAATTGGATGGGTCCTTTGGAAGTAGAATTTTTTTTTATAATTTTTAAAAAATTTTTTATAAACATATAATATATTATTAGCCCCAAGGGTACAGGTCTGTGAATCGCCAGGTCTACACACTTCGCAGCACTCACCTTAGCACATACCCTCCCCAATGTTCATAACCCCACCACCCTCTCCCTACCCACCTCTCCCCTGCCACCCTCAGTTTATTTTGTGACATTAAGAGTCTCTTATGGTTTGTCTCCCTCCTGATCCCATCTTGTTTCATTTATTCTTTTCCTACCCCCCAAACCCCCCACATTGCATCTCCACTTCCTTATATCAGGGAGATCATATAATAGCTGTCTTTCTCTGATTGACTTATTTCGTTAAGCATATACCCTCTAGTTCCATCACGGTGTGGCAAATGGCAAGATTTCATTTCTTTTGATGGCTGCATAGTATTCCACTGTATATATATACCACCTCTTCTTTATCCATTCATCTGTTGATGGACATCCAGATTCTTCCTATAGTTTGACTATTGTGGACATTGCTGCTATAAACATTTGGATGCACATGCCCTGTCGGATCACTACATTTGTATCTTTAGGGTAAATACCCAGTAGTGCAAATTGCTGGGTCGTAGGGTAGCTCTATTTTCAACTTTTTGAGGAACCTCCATGCTGTTTTCCAGAGTGGTTGTACCAGCTTGCATTCCCACCAACAGTGTAGGAGGGTTCCCCTTTCTCTGCATCCTCTCCAGCATCTGTCATTTCCTGACTTGTTAATTTTAGCCATTCTGACTGGCGTGAGGTGGTATCTCATTGTGGTTTTGATTTGTATTTCCCTGATGCTGAGTGATGTGTCTGTTGGCCATCAGGATGTCTTCTTTGCAGAAATGTCTGTTCATGTCCTCTGCCTATTTCTTGATTGGATTATTTGTTCTTTGGGTGTTGAGTTTGCTAAGCTCTTTATAGATTTTGAATACTAGCCCTTTATCTGATATGTTGTTTGCAAATACCTTCTCCCATTCTGTGGTTTTGTTAACTCTTTCCTTTGCTGTGCAAAAGCTTTTGATCTTGATGAAGTCCCAGTAGTTCATTTTTGCCCTTACTTCCCTTGCCTTTGGTGATGTTCCTAGGAAGAAGTTGTTGTGGCTGAGGTCGAAGAGGTTGCTGCCTGTGTTCTCCTCAAGGATTTTGATGGATTCCTTTCTCACATTGAGGTCCTTCATCCATTTTTAGTCTATTTTTGTGTATGGTGTAAGAGAATGGTCCAGTTTCATTCTTCTATATACAGCTGTCCAATTTTCCCAGCACCATTTATTGAAGAGACTATCTTTTTTCTGTTGGATATTTTTTCCTGCTTTGTCAAAAATTATTTGACCATAGAGTCAGGACCCCCTGGGGCTGGTGCCTGCTGCTGCCACTGCAGCCACCTCCACTGCTTCCACCACTGCCAGGGCTGAGAGGACCTGGCATGGACTTGAGTTGCTTTTGCTCATTTCTGAACAGAAATTATTTTTGGCCCTTCCCATTGATGCTGAGAACTTCAGTATACTTCCCCTAAACTTCCTATTGCTTAATTTAGTCAGAGCTGTTTTCTATTGCTGGCAACCTAAGACCTCTAACTGATATAGTACTACTTCACTGGGTTGCTGTAAGGATTAGTAAGACCATCTATATTAAGCATGTACATTCTTAATCCACATCAGTTCTGGGAGGGGCAGCCTGGGTATATTGAAAACAGAAAGGATAGAGTCAGATGAGAGTGAGATGATAAACAGAAGTAAACAGAAAAACATTGCAAATGAATTTAGTGTAATGGAGACCCAGAGGACTGGCATGATGATACAGGAAGACTAGCTTTCATTTGTAGTGTTAAAAGTTTCAGAGTGGTTGACAGGTCAATCTGAGAAACTCACAGACTTGTGGACTTGAATGGATATATTAAAGGTATTTTTTTACTGCTGACAGTATTGCCCCAAAAGATTTAACATAGTATATGTAGTCCCATTCAGGAGCAGACCCTTTCTTCTTTTTTTGTATTACCTGAGGAAGCATTCTATTAAAAAAAAAAAACCTTTAAAGAAAATGGTCTTTGTTCTTGGAATAAAGGACTATGAAAGGAAAACTAATAATGAATGGTAGCACTGTTTGTTTGACACCAATCCATGTAGACTCATTATTCTAAAGTGTGAAGGTATGCATTTTAAAGCCAGGAGGAAAGGTAATATTGTGCTGATAGATGCAATATCATAAATATGCACATGCATATTCATATGTTGCCAATTCCTCTTTGAAGCTATGTAAATTATGCATTTTAAATGAAGAACTGAAAACAGGATACACAAGGAAGACTCTAAAACCTTCTGAGATAAAAATTAAATGAAAGAGAAATACTGTGAAAGCTCTTTTTCCATCATTTCTTCTATTCCATTTCTAATCAATAAATCCTAACTACCTCAATATCCCAATTATCCTTTCAGCATCAGGAAAACAGGAGTACTCCAGCCTTTATTTGTTCCCAGTACTAAGCTCAGACATGGCTCTTGAAGATAAACTCCTATTCTGAATTGAAGGGCTAATGCAACGGTCAGCTGCAACACTTTTTACCATTCCATCAGGTAATCAACATTCATTCATTTATTCCACAAGTCTTTATGAAGTCTGTGTTATTTTTGCTTGGTATTGTCCTTGATACTGAGTAAGCATGGTAAATAAATACAGTCTTGTACATACAGAGCTTTCAAGCTTATCAGGAAGACAGTAAAAAAAGAAATAGAGGAATATGTATTTTTAAGTTGTGGCATGTACTAATGAATAGAAGGTGAGTAGGGATGTGGAGCAAGAGGTGGGGTGGCGCTGGAGAGGATAGACCTATTTAGATGGGGTATACTTGGCGATAAAACCTTCTCTATAAAGTGAAGGATGCCTGGTCTCAGGCCTCAGGAAGATCATTCTTAGACATTGAAAAGGCAATTAAGTTGTCTGTGGCTAGGATGCTGAGGTCAGAGTGCCTGTGTGTGTGCAGGCTGCTTTTGTGGCACCAGCATTTCTTTGGTTGGTGGCTCCTGCACAATTTGTTTTTTTTAAACCATTCTCCAGTCCTCCTGTTTTAATGAAGGGACAATTTGAACTTAGTGGAATCAGGAGAAGGCTGGGACTTAGTTTCTCTGCTCCTCCAATGACTATGTTTCTTAGGGGAGACACCCTGATGGAAATCCTGTGACAGTGGTCCTAATTCTCTGGTTTTGGTATCTCCCTCACCTGTCCTTTCTAGTATCATTTCCCTTCTGACACCTTGTCTGTCCTGGGCTCCAGAGATAACAAACTGTCATCCTTCCTGTGGGCTTTGCTTATGTGTTCCAGGTAACACATATCCCCTCAACTCTCACATCCATTTAGCCTCTTCCTCATAATGTTGGCCTTATTTCTCCTCATTAAAAAATAAAATAAAATAAAAAGTTTAAAAAGGTAATTCTCATGAGACAGAAAGTGCTAAGTTATTTATTAATAAAAATTAGGGCAGAAGACACAGAAAGTGCTTCTGGAAACTGAGATATAAAAGTATAATGAATAATTCTGGTATCTGGAGGTAAGCATCAGGAAATATTCTCCCAAATATTCCCCTACCTTCTGCATCTTGCCCTAAAAGATTCTAGTTGGTAGGTTTCTTATGCTTGATCTTAAGTCTCTGGTTAGATTTCACGGAATCCAGGAGGTTTAAAAGTTGGTACATACTTTAAAAATGATTGTAATTTCTTAAATTGTGATACATTACCTCAGTAACTCTCCTATATCCTTCCTCCCCTTTCATGGCTCTGATTGGAATGAAAATTTATATAGTGAGAGATTAGATAAAGGAAAGAGGAGTCTATTTTCAAGGATGCAGCTTGGAGAGAGTAAGATGATATTGAGACCTCCTGGACTACACAAGACTGAACCTTATTAAAGTATCTACAGAAACCTTTAAGATTTACTGGTGGGTGTGGAGATCCATTTTGTGACTGCTCAAGAGCATTGCTTATTAAACCTGCCACCTACTAATCTTGGTTAGCTTGCCTGTGTCTCTCCTTGCTCTCTGCTTTATGGGGATCAGTTTCAGATTCCCCCTGGGAAACTCCTGAAACTCCTAAGACAACAAATATCAGAGACACCTGGGTGGCTCAGTTGGCTACATGTCTGCATCTGGCTCAGGTAATGATCTCAGGGTCCTGGGATCTAGCCCCGCATCCAACTCCTACTCAGCAGGGAGTCTGCTTCTCTCTCTCCCTCTGCCTTTGCCCCCTACTTGTGCACTTTCTCTCTCAAACAAATACAATCTTTAAAAAAAAAAGATGATAAATATCAAGTCTGTACCTCCATTACATGAAGTTTATGGTCTAATTTCTAAAGGTTCAGTAAAGAGGAAGCACCCGTGTGGAAGTAGATGGATGGGCAGCAGTGGAACATAAACAAAAGGAAAGTGCTCTCTAGAGAATGTTGCCCTACACCAAGAACTTCATTTGTCCTTTTCTGTGATGGGTAAGTCTATAAAGTGAGAAGGGTTCATAAGCACTCCTACTCTGATTCTACCTGTATATATTGGACTCACTCAACCAACTCCCTTGGCTCTGATTCCATGCTCACCAAGGAACCATGTGATGATAACTTAGTTTCTCAAATAGATCTGCCTGTGGTGAAAGGATGCTTTGTCATACCAATAGACACATTTCAGATGAACATAACAGTTATGTTTCTTACTGAAAATGAATAAACTGGGCCCCAATTTGTACTTAAGTTACTAGTGAGTTTGGTTTTCTATAGTCATTTTCCCTGCACCTAATCAACTTTATGACAAGGTTGTAATAAATGTACTGCACTTTCAAAGCTAGGATTAGAACTGTAGCCATGGTAACCTTCCCCATTTTCCCTGACATCCTTGTAGTGCAACTCTTTAACTTTAACACATAGATGTCCATAGGACAATGGAAAAATCATTGGCTCTTTGGGTATTTGTGGTCGAGACAGCATTTTCCATTCTTCTTTATGAGTGTGCATGTAAAGGAAAAACTCCAACCTTATAGAAGATGGTGAGAAGTAAACCTGCCATCACTCCATAAATGATTAGGCAATAGATAAGAGCAAGACAGTTTAAATCTCACAGTACAAGAAAAAAGCATCCTGTTCCCCTGCCTTCAAGTCCCATGGGGAGAAGCAATGAGCCCAGATGGATGCTATGCATGTGGTAAATTGCATTGTCCTTGAAGTTTGGCACACTCAGCAATAAAGTGCATGGACTCTCAGGGCCTATGGAGGACTGCCTTTCCTATGGAGTACTCTGACAGTGAGTACTCCAAAGAATTAGGGGAGAGAAAGGAATTCCAAGAAGGGAAATAGGTGTGCAAATCCTGTGAAGAGAGTTAGCACCTGCCAGTTTAGTTGCAGTAGAGGGTCACTCAGAGAATTCAGAAGACACAGCCAGAAAAGAAGCTTGGGATCAGATTCTAAAGGTATTATCACCAGCTATAGGGTTCTACATTTCTGAAGAGTTCTAGAGAATCACTCTGTGGAGTCTTAAAACAGATTCTAGTGGTCTTATGCTCCAATCTCCTTACTATATAAAAAGAAAATGAGCACAGGTAGATGTCTGATAATACTGTAATCACTTAGTGATAGAACAGGAAGCAATTCTAATTTCTGAAAAATAATAATTTGTTAATTTATAGTATTATAATTCACAGTATAATTTTTAATAACACAATTTTTCCAAAACGAGTGTCTAGTCCACCTAGTTGAAGATTTAAGAATCTGCAGAAGTTCTGAGAAATGGAGATGTTTATTCTCTTCCTCCTTAACTCTACTCCTATGTTCTGGGACTGGGTACATATTGCTCCTGAGATATGCAGCACACAGACTTGCAGTGATTTTGTGTGGCTAAAGATTTGGGCTATATTGAAATCCTTTGATAGAATTGCATAGGCTTCCCCAAACCCAGTCTTCCATGGACCACAGGCCACATGGAATGCACTGATGGAGCTGAGGGATGAGGATTGGGAGACATAGGATGAGAATTCTGGCTCTCCTGACCCCAAGAGGTAGTTAACATCTTATCTTTGCACCATTGGCTCATGAGACAAGAAGCCACTTTGTCAAGTCCCACTACCTGTAAGATTCCAACACCAGACTTGAGTTCTAATGAAAAAAATGCCTGCCCATCCCAACCAGAAAGGGCTGAATTAGAGTCAACAATTAGAACATGTGCCAGTGAAATAGGATTACAAGAGGATGAAAAGAATAGAGAATAAGGAGCTCAGAGACATGATCTTCTAGTATTCTCTTCATACCTTGTAGGACACGAATAAGCAATGTGATCACAAGAAATATCACATCAACAATGGGACTGATTTCTTGTCTATTAGAGTATAAACATCTATTAGGTCAGGGACCTTTCACTATGTTCACTACTAATCCCTGAAGCATCAAGCATACTGCCTGATACATACTAAATAATCAGTAAATGATGTTTTAGTAAATGTATAAATGAAGGGCCATCACTCTCTCTTTTTTCCAGTTTTATTGAGATATAATTGACATGTATCACTGTATAAATTTAAGGTATCATAACGGTTTGACTTATATATATTGTGAAACTATTGCTGCAATAAGTTTAGCTAGCATCTATCATCTCACACAGATCCAATAAAAAACCAACAAATTTTTCCTTGTTATAAGAACTCTTAGAATTTATTTTCATAACAACTTTCATATGTGTCATATACCAGTGTTAACTATAGTCATCATGTTGTATATTATATCCCTAGTACTTACTTGTCTTATAACTGCAAAGTTGTATCTTTTAATTGCTTTCCTCCAATTCCCCCTTCTCCAATCTACCTCTGATTACTACAGATCTGTTTTATTTTTCTGCAATTTTTTTTTTTTAAGATTCCACACGTAAGTGAGGTCATCTGGTATTTGTCTTTCTCTGTCTTACTTTTTTTTTTTTTTTAACTTAACATGATTCCTTCAAATGTCATCCATGTTGTCATAAATTCCAGGGTTTCCTTTTTTTTTTTAATGGCTGAATAACATTATACTGTGTATATAGACCACAACTTTACCCATTCATCCATTACTGGATGCTTAGATTATTGCCATATCTTGGCTACTGTAAATAATTCTGCTATGAACATCAGGGTGCAGATATCTTTTGGTTTTGTTTCTTTTGGATAGATTCCCAGAAGTGGAATTTCTAGATCATTTGGTGATTCTATTTTAATTTTTTGAGGATCCTCCATACTGTCTTCCACACTGGCTTTACCAGTTTGCATTCCCACCAACAATATGCAAGAGTTCTTCTTTTTCCACATTCTCACCAGCATCTGTTATCTCTCATCTTTTTGATGATGGCCACTCTATCAGGTCGAGGTGATGTATCATTGTGGTTTTAACTTGCATGTCTGTAAGAATGAGTGCTGTTGAGCATCTTTTCATGTATCTATTGGCCATTTATGTATCTTTTTTGTTTTGTTTTGTTTTGTTTTTTTTTGAAGACTCTCTACTCATGTCTTTTGCCCATTTTAAAATTAGATTATCATTTTTTTTGCTATTAAGTGTATGAGTTCTTTGTATATTTAAGATATTAACCCCTTACCAGATATATGGTATGCAAATATTCTGATTCTGTAGATATTTTTTCATTTTGTTGATTTTTTTTTTTCTGTGTAGGACTTTTAGTTTGATGTAGCCCTCCTTATTTATTTTTTTTATTTTACTTTTTTTTATTTTAATGCTTGTACGTTAGATGTCATACCAAAAATTATTACCACAATCCAGGTTATGGATTCTCCCTCTATGTTTCCTTCTAAGAGTTTCATGGTTTCAGGTCATACGTTGAAGTTTTAACCCATTTTTGAGTTAACTTTTGTGAGTCTACAACTTTTTCATGATAAAACTCTCAGTTGTCTTTTGTGTCTTGTATTTAATTTAAAACACCCACAACCTATCCTATGGTAATAGTGCCACTATCACTTCTATAGCGAATTTTCCTAGAAAAATAATTCTAACTATGGAGTTCACTGCTTTCTTAAACAAACTCTGAGGAAACAATGACAAATATTTGTAGCAAAAATTTGTAGCAACTCCACTTCTCAACCTGAATGTCCCAAGGTTATTTTTCTTGCAGGGAGATTAGTAAAGCTTGCAAAAATATGTACAAAATTTCCATTACAAATGAACTCAGCCTGGCCAGAGGGAACTGAAAAGCCCAGGAAGAACACGTACACATTTTTTTTTTTTAGACATTTAGCATCATATCTGTTTTCTAAGTAGACAAGACATACAGATACTGAGTCATTTCTCAACATGCTTCAGAAAGGGCAAAATATAGTCCAGTTTGACCACATCAACTATCACATTTAAAATTATATAGACAATCAGCATTTGGTTTCAAGGCAAAACTGTGAGAAGAAACTAAATGTTAACTTTCAGGAAGGAAATGAGAAACAAATAGAGATATAGGTCTTGGCCGTCAGAACCTTAGATGTTTAACCAATAGCATGTATTCCTGTCAACTTTACCACCCTTATAATTTTCTTTTCTTATACTGTGATTTCATCCTTCTGAGTGATCTGGTTTTCCATTACTGTTGTTTTGATTTAGCCACAATCCCTATTTAAGGTCTTTCTGATTTATAATTTAAAGTCAGAGTGAATAAAAATACAGTTGGGATTAGTTTTTAGAGCAGTTTCAGAATGTGTGATTTAGATACATCTAATATTTATCATCTATTAGGTGCCAGGCAACTGCTTAGAACTGGGAATAGAAGGCTTAGTGAGACAGACATAGCCCTTGCCCTCCCAGATTTCTAATTTAGTAAGAATAAGTCCTATAGTTCACAATGACACATTGTGATATGGTCTGTGACAGTGAAAGTCACAGAGGAAGATAGGGAGGACATCCTAGAGAAAGTGGATTATGAATTGAAGAGAAGGAGGATTTAGGTAAAGGAGGAGTGGCATATGTGGGGCAGGGATATTAACAGGGACATCACACACAAAAATGCAGAGGAAAAAGTAGCACATTGGGGGAACAGATCTAGGAGACTGAATGGCTAGGCCACTACATGAGATTATGGTCTCTGGGCTCTGTACAAAAACATCAGGTGTGGGTGAATGTCAAAATATAGCCAACACTCCTTTCCAATACTTTCATTCAGACATGAAGCTGAATCTGCTTTGAGAAAGGGATGTCTTTTCTAATCTGCACTGAAGTATCATTTGAGCTAACTGTGGCCCTATAAAGTGGTAGGCTGGGGCCAGATTGTGAAGGATTTTGTAAGTTTGGGACCTGAGTCCTGAGAGTAGTGGTGGGAGCAAAAGGGGGAATTCATTCCTTCAAGCAGGAGAATGACAGATTAGATATGCATTTTAGAAAGATCACTACTTGTCCTCCTGGAAGGTGATTTAGATGGGAGGCAGGGAGATAGATGGGGAGACTACAGTAATATCCCAGAGAAGAGGAAAGGGAGACATAAACTTGGCAAGGGTGGCATGGAGAGAATTGATTGGTGTTTGATTGGAATTTGGAGGCTTGGAGAAGGTGAAGGGATAAGTACTATGTCCAGGATAGAGCCTTGAGCAACTGAGTTGAATGGGCTATTTCTGGAGATAGGAGAGCAGTTTAATGGAGAAACACTGACTTTAGGTTTGGACACAATTGAATTTTAGTTTTTTATGGTGCATCTTTCTTGCAGGTAGTTGGATATGTGCATCAATGGCTCAGGAAAAGACTGACCTGCAGGTACACATTAGGGTGTTATCAAAACAATAAATAAGATTACCCAAGGGAAGGGTGTAGAGTTAGAAGTGGGAGTAGAATGGAATCCAGAAAGACGATAATATTTAAAAGATAGAGAAAAAATTGCCTGTAAAAATAGTCAAAATAGCAGCCTAGAGATACCAGTAGACTTCCAGGTCAGGTGTATTGTCACTGAAGTAAAAAAACTGCGAGGTTTAAGGAGGAAAAGTTTAATTAGATAAAGACCAGAACCTGTTTATAAAAGTTATTATTCAGTGGAATAGATTGAAAAGGGAATATATGAAGCAGGATAAGATAGAAGAGTACCGCAAATGCAGTATAATGGGAAGTGAATCTTTATCAGTCTATTTCAATATGGAAACTTAACTATTGGATCATTGTCTAAGTTCTTTATAGATTTTGGATATTAAAACTTTATCAGATGTGTCATTTGCAAATATCTTCTCCCATTCTGTCCATTGCCTTTTAGTTTTATTGGTTGTTTCTTTTATTGTGCCAAAGCATTGTATTTTGATGAGGTCACATTACATTATTTTTGATTTTGTTTCCCTTGCCTCAAGAGACATATCTCTTAAGATGTTGCTTTGGCCAATATCAAAGAGGTTACTGCCTGTGTTGTCCTCTAAAAACCATTTTAATGGTTTCCTGTCTCACATTTAGGTCTTTCATCTACTTTGAATGTATTTTTGTGCATGGTGTAAGAAAGTGGTCCAGTTTTATTCAACTGTGTATTGCTGTCCAGTGTTCCTAACACCAATTGTTGAAGATACTGTCTTTAGTCCATTGAATAGTTCTTGCTGCTTTGTTGAAGATTAATTGACCATATAACCCATATAATTATGGGTTCATTTCTGGGTTTTCTTTTCTATTGATCTATGTGTCTGTTTTTGTGCCAGTATTATACTGTCTTGATGACTACAACTTTGGAATAGAACTTGGAAAAATTGTGATGCTTCCAGCTTTGCTCCTCTTTTTCAGGATTTTTTTTTTTTTTTTGTATTTGGGGTCTTTTGTGGTGCCATTCACAATTTAGCATTGTTTTGTTTTAGCTCTGTGAAAAATGCTATTGGTATTTTGATAGGGATTGCATTAAATGTGTAGATTGTTTTGGATAGTATAGACATTTTTAACAATATTTGTTTTGCCAGTTCATGATCATGAAATGTTTTTCCATTTCTCTGTGTTATCTTTAATTTCTTTTATAAACGTTTTATAGTTTTCAGAATACAGATTTCTTACCTCTTTGATTATATTTATTCCTAGATTTCTTATGGGTTTTGGTGCAACTATAAATGGGATCAATTCCTTGATTTCTATTTCTGATTCTTCCTTATTGGTATATAGAAATGCAACAGATTTTTGTATGTTTATTTTGTATCCTGTGATTTTACTGAATTCATTTATCAGTTCTAATAGTTTTTTTAGAGGAGTCTTTGAGTCTTTAGGATTTTCTTTATAGTAACATGTCATCTGCAATAGTGAAAGTTTGACTTCCTTACCAATTTGGATGCCTTTTATTTCTTTTTGTTGCCTCCTGATTGTGGTGGCTAGGACTTCCAGTGCTATATTAAGTAACAGTCGTGAGAGTGGACATCCCTATATTTTTCCTGACTGTGAAGGAAAATATCTCTGATTTCCCCATTGAGGGTGATATTAGCTGTGGGCTTTTTTTCTAAATGGCCTTTATTGATGTATGTTCCCTCTATCCCCCCTTTGTTGAGTGTTTTTATCAAGAATGGGTGCTATACTTTGTCAAATGCTTTCTCTCCACCTATTGAAAGGATCATAGGGTTCTTATCATTTCTTTTATTAATATGGTGTATCATGTTGGTTGATTTGTGAATATTGAACCAACCTTGCAGCCCAAGAATAAGTCCCACTTGATTGTGGGGAATGATTCAATTTCTAGGTATTTTGTGGAGAATATTTGCATCCATGTTGATCAGGGATATTATCCTATAGTTCTTTTTCTTTTAGTGGAGTCTTCAGTTTTGGAATCAGGGTAATGTTGGCCTCATAGAATGAGTTTGGAGGTTTTCCTTTCATTTCTATTTTTCGGAATAGTTTGAGAAGAATAAGTATGAATTCTTCTTTAAATGTTTGGTGGAATTCCTCTAGGAAACCATCTGGCCTTGGACTTTTGTTTGTTGGGAGATTTTTTAATTACTAATTAATTTCATCTGCTGCTTACCAATCTGCTCAAATTTTCTATTTCTTCCTGTTTCAATTTTGGTAGTTTATGTTTCTAGGAATTTGTCCATTTCTTCCAGATTGCACAGTTTGTTGATATATAATTTTTCATAATATTCTCATAATTATATGTACCTTGTGATGCTAGTTCCTCTTTCATTTATGATTTTACTTATTTGTGTCCTTTCTCTTTTCTTTTTGATAAGTATGGGTAGGGGTTTATCAGTTTTATTAATTTTATTTTATTTTATTAATTTTTTCAAAGAACTACCTCCTGATTTCATTGATCTATTCTACTGTTTTCTTAGTTTCTGTGTCATCTATTTCTGCTCTAATCTTTATTATTTCCTTTCTTCTGCAGGTTTTCTGGCTTCATTTGTTCTTTTTTTTGTTTTTTTTTTCTAGCTGCCATAGGTGTAAGGATAGATTATTTGAGATTTTTCTTGCCTGTTGAGGTAGGCCTTTATTGTTACATACTTCCCTCTTAGAACTGCTTTTGCTACATTCCAGAGGTTTTAGACTTTTGCGTTTTTATTTTCATTTGTTTCCATGTATTTTTTTTCATACTTTAATTTTCTGGTAGCCCATTCATTATTTAATAGCATGTTCTTTCATCTTAGAGTATTTGTAGTCTCTCACATTTTTTCTTGTGGTTGACTTCAAGTTTTGTAGTGTTGTGGTCCGAAAAGATGCATGGTATGATCTCAATCTTTTTGTACTTGTTGAAGCCTGATTTGTGACCTAGTATGTGATCTATTCTGGAGAGGGTCCCTTTTGCACTTTAAAAGAATGTGTATTCTGCTGCATTAGAATGAAATATTCTGAATATACTTGTTAAGTCCATATGGTCTGGTGTGTCATTCAAAGTCATTGTTTCCTTGTTGATTTTCTGCTTAGATGATGTGGCCAGTGCTGGAAGTGGGGTGTTAAAGTCCTCAGCTATTATTGTATTATTATTATCAATGAGTTCCTTTATTTACTATTAACTGTTTTATGTATTTGGGTGCTCCCAAGTTGGGGCCATAAATATTTGCAATTGTTAGTTCTTTTTGTTGGGTAGTCTCCTTTATTATGATGTAGTACTCTTCTTCATCTCTTGCAACAGTCTTTGGTTTAAAATTTAGCTTGTGTGATATAAATATTGCTAATTCAGCTTTTTATTTTGACCTCCATTTGCATGACAAATATTTCTAAATCCCCTCACTTTCAATCTGCTGGTGTCTTTAGGTATAAAATGAGTTTCTTATAGACAGTGTATATATGGAGCTTGTTTTTTAATCCATTCTAGCACCTTGTATCTTTTTATTGGAGCTTTTTGTCCATTTACATTCAGAGTAATTATTGATAGGCATGAATTTAATGCCATTTTATCACTTGTTTTGGCATTTCTGGAGATTTTCTTTATTTCTTTCTAGCCTTTGTCACTTTTGGTCTTTCCTTCCCACTCAAAGAGCCCCCTTTAATATATCTCATAGGGCTGGTTTAGTGGTTATAAACTCCTTTAGTTTTGTTTGTCTAAGAAACTCTTAATCTTTGCTTCTGTTCTGAATGATAGTCTTGTCGGGTAGAGTATTTTTGGCTGAAGATTCTTCCCATTCAGCATGTTGACTATATCATGCTACTCCCTTTGGCTTGCCAAATTTTTGTGGAGAGATCTGCTGCTAACCTTATAGGTCTTCCCTCGTATGTTAGGGACTTCTTTTGTATTGCTGCTTTCAGGATTTTTTCTTTTTCACTATATTTTGCAAATTTAACTATAATATGTCTTGGTATTGATTTATTTTTGTTGATTTTGATGAGAAGTCTTCATGCTTCCTGGATTTGAATGTCTATTTCCTTCTCCAGATTAAAGAAGTTTTCAGCTATTATTTCCTCAAATAAACCTTCTACCCTCTTTTTTTCTCTCTTTTCTGTGACTCCTATGGAATGAATGTTTTTACGTTTGATGCAGTCACTGAGTTCCCCAAATCTACTCTCGTGATCCATAATTTTTCTTTCTCTCTTTTGCTCACCTTCCTTATTTTCCATAATTCTATCTTCTATAACACTTATTCCTTCCATCTTTGTCGTCATTACATACAGTCAGTTTCAAATCTCAGATATTACATTTTTCGTTTCTGCCTGATTGTTTTTTAGCTCTTTATCTTTGTGGTAAGGGTCTCACTGATGTCTTCCATGCTTTTTTCAAACCCAGTAAGTATCCTTACAATTGTTATTTTAAATTCTGCATCAGGCATATTATTTATATCTGTTTTGTTTAGATCTCTGGCCATGACCTTTTCTTGTTCTTTCTTTTGGGTTGAATTCTTCCATCTTGGCGTTTTGTCTAGGTGTCTGTCTTCTCTGTGTTAAATAAGCCTATTATGTCTCCTGTTATAGATAGTTATGGCTTTATGAAGAATAAGTCATATAGTGTCCAGGGCCTGGCACTTCAAGGAATGTCTCTGGTGTGCACTTAGTTTAGTCATCTGCAGAGGTTCTATTTGCCTAAAGTGGGTAGTGTTTGGACTTTGGCTAGTGTGTGGTGATTTTTAACTAGTCCTGCTCTGGTATGCTTATTAAATGAAACCTGATGCTAATTCTGCTAGAACTGAAACCTTGTAGAGCTCTGTGGTTGGTAGATGTGGTGTGTGCAGAAGGTTCTGTTGGTCTTCTGGGGAAGGTTCCTGCTTCACTGTTCCATAGGCATACTTTTTGGGGGGGGGGAAGCAGTATCAGCATAGCACAGGGAGGCAGAACTTGATATAATTAGGTTAGGCATCCAATGTTGGTGCTGTGCTATTTACTGAAATTGGTTTATGTTGAAGGGTGGGAGCTGGGAAATGGCACCAGCCAACTCCTTTGTCCCCTGAGAGAGGACTCAGTATTTGTTGCTCTCAACACTTGCTGCTTCACACTCCCAGGAGAGCAAATAATTTTCCCTTGTGCATTCTGGGCATTTTTCAGATTGTTGTTTTCATGCTGTCTGCCACTGGATTGCTTGGCTGCCTGGAGGAGCACACTGCACTTTGGGCTCTATCCCAGAGAAGCCAGCTGACTTTTAATATTCCAAACTTTAGGGGTCTAGTGTGGCAAGTAACTGCACTAGTTCCCTGGAGGAGGGTCTTGCCACATTGGGACAGATGAAGATTTCAGAGGGCAGATGTCCCGGAGTGCAGGGAAATGGGATTTGGAGCAAAGCAGGCTAAACAACCAGTTTCTGATTTAGTGGTCCTCTGCAGGTGTCTCTGCATATATGCTGTGTGACAGGGAAGGGAAATGGTGCCTGCTGGCTCCTTTGTCCCCTGAGAGGTGACTCTGTGAAGGTCACATCTCATAGACGTACTCCCAGAGGGGGGAACAGTCTCTCCTTGTGCACCTTAAGTGATCCTCAGATAGTGCCTTTGGCCCCTCAGTTGTTTGCCTGCCTTCTTTCCAGGAGTAGGGCAGTGCCTTCAGGGCTGTATCCTTGCCATGTCTCAGACTTCTAAAACTCCAGTGTTTGAGCCCAGATGACTGCAAATCTCACAAAAATCAGTCTCATTTTCCCAGCCAGTGGCTTTGGGAAAGTGCTCTCATTGTGCATTTCCTTGTACAGTCCTCTCTCTCTCCCCTTCTCTGTGGCCAGGGCTCCCTCCCATCCATAACATCTGTGATCAGTTTCTCCTTCAAACCATGTCTCTACACTTCTTACCTTCAGTTTGTTCTGTCAGTCCTCAGGTTGATTTCTTGGGTATTCAGAATGATTTGATAGTTATCTAGCTGTATTCAAAGGATGAGGCATGCCTCGGGTCCTCCTATTATCCCACTAACTTAGCTCCCAGCTTTTGGTTTCTAATGATCCTATTTTTGATTTTTTTTTTTTTTTAAATTTTCATGGGCCACTGAGATCTGATCAAAGAAAAAGATGAGGCTAGGTCTGTTTGTAAATGAAAATGAAAGAAGATGTAGGAAGATAATGAAGAACTAGAAAGGTGGTAGGCAAATGGACCTGGGAAACTAATTTCATGGAAGCTTTGTTCCTTTGGTGAGTCAGGCGAATGAACCCTGAAGACCTCTTCCAGGACCATTGTTCATGTGCCTAGGAAGCTCAGGTTTCTGAATCATTAGCAGTGATATCACCCAGAGCACCAGCACTCAGGCTTGTCTGCTACTCTTTAGTCTCCTTGCAGAAGACCACCATCCTTAGGTTGTGGTGCCACAGCAGCCTGCCTGGAGCTGTGAAGTTTTCCCCGGGCTCATACAACAAATGCTCACGTTTCATGCCCCAAGAAACTCACAAACCCAAAAAAGAGCACCTCATCTAATAGGGATATGGTGGAGATACATTCCTGCACCTGTTAGACAAGAGAGGGAGGCAACTGCTGCATAGAGTGGATTGGAGACATATGAGCTGGGACATTCAGTGATACCCTTGTCATGATACTGTGAAGTAAGCATGAGGTCAGGAAGGGGTTCCTGTAGATGTTGTGGGGAA
This sequence comes from Martes martes, assembly GCF_963455335.1. Lineage (NCBI taxonomy): Eukaryota > Metazoa > Chordata > Mammalia > Carnivora > Mustelidae > Martes > Martes martes. The sequence goes on along the minus strand of NC_137898.1, from coordinate 83,682,373 downwards.
ACCGGAAGGCAAGTATGGATTGGAGATAGATTATGAAGGAAGAACAGGACATTATGACTGATAAGGCATGTAGGCTAAGGGAGAGAGGTCTCTAAGAGCACTTCTAGGTTTTAATCCTATGTGATAAGAAAAATATTTTAGAAACACTGGGAAATTTCTTTTTGTGCATCCTCTTTGGGATATATGTTGTCAGGGCCAAAGAGGAAATTTGAGCTCCCCTGGAACTCAACTATCTGGAGCATCCTTCCTGTTAGTTAGCTACTAATAGGACATTATCAGCATTGTAAGTCTTAACATTTGTTTTTACTACCCTTTGCTCACCAATCATTTCTGAAAAGAGATCGATACAGGCTTCTAGCATCTACTTGCATACTTACATACTTCTTGTTAATGAAGTAACTTGGTACCTGTTTGCACAAGGACAGCCAGATTCTGAAACTCTAGTGATGATACAACAACCCATATTTTAGAGACACAGATTAAGATAGTGAGCAGTAGTAGTTAAGAGTGTGGCTTCCTCAGCAGACTTAAACTCAGACCCCAGCTATGTGGTTTAACTGGTTTGATGCCTCCAAAAGCAATTCAATGTCTCTATGACTCTGTTTCTTCATTTGTAAATAAGTTTCTTGGGAAGGTTAAATATGATACTGTATGAGGTGTTGAGCACTCTATCTGGCTTAGGGAGAAGGTTTAATAAATATTGTTATTAATTATGAAGCCGTTTTAATACAGTGTATATTAAAAGTAAAGGGGCCCCCATGCCATTAAAATCTCCAAGCTCATCATGCTGGTACTTGGTTTTGGGTTTCCCACTATCTTCTCTCTTTTCTTGACTTACATATTCAATATGTATATACATTTTAAATTACATATTCAATAATATTTATTGAGCAATTATTATGCTCAAACTAAAACTAGATAATGTAGTGAAGAATAGTTTATAATCCTATATTTATTTTATCTCCTTCAAGCTTCAAACTACTCTTGGCAGTTGACAATATCTTGAGCATTTTATACCTGATAACCATAAAAACTCAGAGAAATTAAGTGGCTTGACCAAGGTTATACAGAGAGTAAGTGTCAGAGCTGGGATTCAATATAATTTGTCTGATGCCAAGTCCCACTATACCAACTTGACTTTCCTGATGTCACTGTAGGAGGTGAGGAGAAACTTAAGTCTCTCTTTAAGTTTGACTAGATGATGGTTTGAATACTTTGAAAAAACGTTCGTTATTTTGATGTCATGTGGCAATAGTGTACGTCATAAAGAGATGTGCTTGAAAACAGTTTTCAAATTTTGACTTTGGTTCTTTAGAATTGGTTACTATAGTGAGAATAGCTTTTTGTCCATCTGTATTTCCTGTGGATACTCAATTTTTTTCCAGATATTTATCCTGTATACACAAAGTCATGTGTTTTGGGGGAAGTGGACTCTGTTCTATCTCCAGAGGTTTGCCTGGTTGATCTTAGAGGGGAAACCTTATTGCATTTGCTAGTAACTAGTTCAGCACTGAAAAAAGGTGACCTAATGAAGGCTCAGACTTGAGGAGAGATTTGGCTCTCCAAGACCCAGAAAATAATAATAAAACATCATGAAGAAAATAGCGCATAGAGCAAAATTTGGCAAAAATTATAAATGACAATTTATAAAAATGTTTTTAAGGTGTTTCTTATGGATCATTTTTTTTCTAATCTCTTTTAATGGAATAAGTTACTGATACCCTTTTTAAGTTAAAATTGACTTGCTGAATATGAATCTATTACAAAAAAATATAATTCCAAACTTTGCCATCAGTTTGGAATTTGTTTTTTATTTTTCTCCTTTTATTTTTATTTATTTATTTATTTATTTATTTTTAAAGACTTCATTTTATTTATTTGACAGACAGAGATCACAAGTAGGCAGAGAGGCAGGCAGAGAGAGAGAGAGAGGAGGAAGCAGGCTCCCTGCTGATCAGAGAGCTTGACGTGGGGCTCGATCCCAGGACCCTGGGATCATGACCTGAGCTGAAGGCAGAGGCCTTAACCCACTGAGCCACCCAGGTGCCCCTATTTATTTGTTTTTTAAAAAAGATTTTATTTACTTATTTGACAGACAGAAATCACAAGTAGGCAGAGAGGCAGGCAGAGAGAGAGGGGGAAGCAGGCTCCCTGCTGAGCAGAAAGCCTGATGCAGGGCTTGATTCCAGGACCCTGAGATCATGACCTGAGCCGAAGACAGAGGCTTTAACCCACTGAGCTACCCAGGCGCCCCTAGTTTTCTCCTTTTAATGAGAACTTGTTGAAAGGTTATGGTAAAGTTCTCGCTCCCTCATCTCTGCTGGACTGTGCTCTCTGCTTTTACATCAAGCATGGCCACTGTTTGGGCCCATAGAGATGAAAACCCTTTTGTCAGATGTAAACTGTCTTCTGGTCCAGGGAATAATAACTGTGTGGGTTCTGTTAATAAAAGTCTCTAGTTTAGTTTGTTATTGTGGAATGGTGTTTTCATAGAGTACTTATTTTCAACACTCAAGAAATCAGTAATAATGTCATTTTAATAGCTTCTTTTTATGGCAGATGCCATAAGCATATTTCCTTCCTCTTCTAGCACACTGCCTATTATGCAGATACAGCTTTAACCAAACAAAGTTGTAAGAGGTATAAATAAATAATTTTGCATTTTTTCTCATAAGACAAATGACTAAATGCTAATTTGGAACCTGGCAAACTTGGCTCGCTTGTTAGAAAATTTTAGAATAATGTGCCCCCTTACTGCAATTCACTCCATATATTCTATTTTATATGGCAAATCCCCAAATGAATAAATGAATTGTGCTTCCCCTAATGCTATTTTCTGGAAGACAGGAAATTTAAGCATGGCAGAGGCAGAAATTTAGTGTTGCTTTCACTGACTGAATCCCATTTTTCATTTATATATTCCTACCATCCTGGTTGAAATGATGTTACTTCTACAAGTTTGTCTATATGATGACCTAAGATATCACCTCTGATGTTTCATGAGCCACTTTATTCCATGAGATTTAATGTGTCTCTATTTTATTAAGTAGAGATAGACCTGGATACTGGTAGTTGTTGAGAATTTTGGGGGCATATTGGCATACTTGCATTAAATTTACTCTTTTCCAAAATGGAATTGTGTTATTTTCTGATTCATATAAAAATATTTCAAATAATGTGGAAATAATTCACATTCAAAGGCTAAATGGGACAAAGTGGAAGTCTGGTAGTTTCACCACTAAAGCTCCTATATGGGTTCAAAATTCTTTTTCTTTTTTATTATGTTAAGTTAGCCAGCATATAGTTCATCATAAGTTTTGTTGTAGTGCTCAACGATACATTAGTTGCATATAACACCCAGTGTTCATCTCAACATGTGAAAAATTATTTTTCAGTGAAGATTTATTGAAAATCAATTGTGTCAGGCTGTCCTCTAGGCACTGGGATAACAACTGTGGAGGGAAAAAAGCCCATGTTCTCATGTAGCTTATATTCTAGTTAGAAGAGAAGGATGATACATTATTAGGGGTGACTGGGTGGCTCAGTTGGTTAAGTGTCTGACTTTGGCCAGGTCATGATCTCCAGGTCCTGGGATCAAGCACTGTGTCTTGTTCCATGCTCAATGGAGAGTCTGCTTGTCCCTCGCTTTCTGCTCCTCCCCTTGCTCACTGTGCTCTGTCTCTCAAATAAATAAATTATTAAAAAAAAAAAGAGAGAAAGAGGATACATTAGTAAACTCACAAATATATTACATGGCACCTGTGTTTTGGAAAAGGTAAACAATTAGAAAGTGGTGATTTTTGGGAAGGTGTGGTTAATTTATATGGACTAATTGGAGAAGGCCTCTCTGGTAAGGGGACACATAAAATGAGCAATAAGAAGTAGATTTGACAACTGAGGGGGACTGATAGCTAGTATACACAGGTGTAGCTTACCACTGTTTCAGTTCTTTTTTTTTTATTTTAAATTTTTTTATTTTAATAAACATATAATGTATTTTTATCCCCAGGGGTACAGGTCTGTGAATCTCCAGGTTTACACATTTCACAGCACTCATCATAGCACATACCCTCCCCAATGTCCATTTCCCCACCACCCTCTCCCGTCCCCCCTCCCCCCCACAACCCTCAGTCTGTTTCTTGAGATTGAGTCTTTTATGGTTTGTCTCCCTCCCAATCCCATCTTTTCATCTTTTCCTACCTCCCCCCAAACCCCCCGCCTTGCATCTCCACTTCCTCATATCAAAGAGTTCATATGATAGCTGTCTTTCTCCGATTGATTTATTTCGCTAAGCATGATACCCTCTAGTTCCATCCACGTCGTCGCAAATGGCAAGATTTCATGTCTTTTGATGGCTGCATAGTATTCCATTGTGTATATATACCACTTCTTCTTTATCCATTCATCTGTTGAAGGACATCTAGGCTCTTTCCACAGTTTGGCTATTGTGGACATTGCTGCTATAAACATTCGGGTGCGCGTGCCCCTTCAGAGCACCATGTTTGTATCTTTAGGATATATACCCAGTAGTGCAATTGCTGGGTCGTAGGGTAGCTCTATTTTCAGTTTTTTGAGGAACCTCCACACTGTTTTCCAGAGTGGTTGCACCAGCTTGCATTCCCACCAGCAGTGTAGGAGGGTTCCCCTCTCTCCGCATCCTCGCCAGCATCTGTCATTTCTTGACTTGTTAATTTTAGCCATTCTGACTGGTGTGAGGTGGTATCTCATTGTGGTTTTGATTTGTATTTCCCTGATGCCGAGTGATGTGGAGCATTTTTTCATGTGTCTGTTGGCCACCTGGATGTCTTCTTTGCAGAAATGTCTGTTCATGTCCTCTGCCCATTTCTTGACTGGATTATTTGTTCTTTGGGTATTGAGTTTGATAAGCTCTTTATAGATTTTGGATACTAGCCCTTTATCTGATATGTCGTTTGCAAATATCTTCTCCCATTCTGTCAGTTATCTTTTGGTTTGTTAACTGTTTCCTTTGCTGTGCAAAAGCTTTGATCTTGATGAAATCCCAATAGTTCATTTTTGCCCTTGCTTCTGTTGCCTTTGGCGATGTTCCTAGGAAGAAGTTGCTGCGGTTGAGGTCAAAGAGGTTGCTGCCTGCATTGTCCTCAAGGATTTTGATAGATTCCTTTCTCACATTGAGGTCCTTCATCCATTTTGAGTCTATTTTCGTGTGTGGTGTAAGGAAATGGTCCAATTTCATTTTTCTGCATGTGGCTGTCCAATTTTCCCAGCACCATTTGTTGAAGAGGCTGTCTTTTTTCCATTGGATATTCTTTCCTGCTTTGTCGAAGATTAGTTGACCATAGAGTTGAGAGTCTATTTCTGGGCTCTCTATTCTGTTCCATTGGTCTATATGTCTGTTTTTGTGCCAGTACCATACTGTCTTGATGATGACAGCTTTGTAATAGAGCTTGAAGTCTGGAATTGTGATGTTACCGACTTTGGCTTTCTTTTTCAATATTCCTTTGGCTATTCGAGGTCTTTTCTGGTTCCATATAAATTTTAGGATTATTTGTTCTATTTCTTTAAAAAAATGGATGGGATTTTGATAGGGATTGCATTAAATGTGTAGATTGCTTTAGGTAGAATAGACATTTTCACGATATTTGTTCTTCCAATCCATGAGCATGGAACATTTTTCCATTTCTTTGTGTCTTCCTCAATTTCTTTCATGAGTACTTTCTAGTTTTCTGAGTATAGATTCTTTGCCTCTTTGGTTAGATTTATTCCTAGGTATCTTATGGTTTTGGGTGCGATTGTAAATGGGACTGACTCCTCAATTTCTCTTTCTTCTGTCTTGTTGTTAGTGTAAAGAAATGCGACTGATTTCTGTGCATTGACTTTATATCCTGACACTTTACTGAATTCCTGTATAAGTTCTAGCAGTTTTGGAGTGGAGCCTTTTGGGTTTTCCACATATAGTATCGTATCATCTGCAAAGAGTGATAGTTTGACTTCTTCTTTGCCAATTTGGATGCCTTTAATTTCTTTTTGTTGTCTGATTGCTGAGGCTAGGACTTCTAGTACTATGTTGAACAGCAGTGGTGATCACGGACATCCTTGCCGTGTTCCTGACCTTAGCGGAAAAGCTTTCAGTTTTTCTCCATTGAGAATATTTGCGGTGGGTTTTTCATAGATGGCTTTGATAATATTGAGGTATGTGGCTTCTATCCCTACACTTTGAAGAGTTTTAATCAGGAAGGGATGCTGCACTTTGTCAAACGCTTTTTCAGCATCTCTTGAGAGTATCATATGGTTCTTACTCTTTCTTTTATTAATGTATTGTATCACATTGATGGATTTGTGGATGTTGAACCAACCTTGCAGCCCTGGAATAAATCCCACTTGGTCGTGGTGAATAATCCTTTTAATGTACTGTTGGATCCTATTGGCCAGTATTTTGGTGAGAATTTTCACATCTGTGTTCATCAAAGATATTGGTCTGTAATTCTCTTTTTTGGTGGGATCCTTGTCTGGTTTTGGGATCAAGGTGATGCTGGCCTCATAGAATGAGTTTGGAAGTTTTCCTTCCATTTCTCTTTTTTGGAACAGTTTCAGGAGAAAAGGAATTAATTCTTCTTTAAATGTTTGGTAGAATCCCCCTGGGAAGCCGTCTGGTCCTGGACTTTTGTTTGTTTGGAGACTTTTGATGACTGTTTCAATCTCCTTACTGGTTATGGGTCTGTTCAGGTTATCTATTTCTTCCTGGTTCAGTTGTGGTAGTTTATACGTCTCTAGAAATGTATCCATTTCTTCCAGATTGTCAAATTTGTTGGCGTAGAGTTGCTCGTAGTATGTTCTTTTAATTGTTTGTATTTCTTTGGTGTTGGTTGTGATCTCTCCTCTTTCATTCATGATTTTATTTATTTGCGTCCTTTCTCTTTTCTTTTTGATAAGTCTGGCCAGGGGTTTGTCAGTCTTATTAATTCTTTCAAAGAACCAGCTCCTAGTTGTGTTGATTTGTTCGATTGTTTTTGTAGTTTTTATTTCATTGATTTCTGCTCTGATCTTTATGATTTCTCTTCTCCTGCTGGGTTTAGGCTTTCTTTCTTGTTCTTTCTCCAGCTCCTTTAGGTGTAGGGTTAGGTTGTGTATTTGAGACCTTTCTTGTTTCTTGAGAAAGGCTTGCACCACTATATATTTTCCTCTCAGGACTGCCTTTGTTGTGTCCCACAGATTTTGAACCATTGTGTTTTCATTATTATTTGTTTCCATGAATTTTTTCAATTCTTCTTTAATTTCCTGGTTGACCCATTCATTTTTTAGAAGGATGCTGTTTAGTCTCCGTGTATTTGCATTCTTTCCAAATTTCCTCTTGTGATTGAGTTCTAGCTTCAGAGCATTGTGGTCTGAAAATATGCAGGGAATGATCTCAATCTTTTGGTACTGATTGAGACCTGATTTATGACCCAGGATGTGGTCTATTCTGGAGAATGTTCCATGTGCACTAGAGAAGAATGTATATTCTGTTGCTTTGGGATGGAATGTTCTGAATATATCTGTGATGTCCATCTGGTCCAGTGGGTCATTTAAGGCCTTTATTTCCTTGTTGATCTTTTGCTTAGATGATCTGTCCATTTCAGTGTGGGGAGTGTTAAAGTCCCCTGCTATTATTGTATTACTGTCGATGTATTTCTTTGATTTTGTTATTAATTGGTTTATATAGTTGGCTGCTCCCATGTTATGGGCATAGATATTTAAGATTGTTAGGTCTTCTTGTTGGACAGACCCTTTGAGTATGATATAGTGTCCTTCCTCATCTCTTATTATAGTCTTTGGCTTAAAATCTAATTGATCTGATATAAGGATTGCCACTCCAGCTTTCTTCTGATGTCCATTAGCATGGTACATTGTTTTCTACCCCCTCACTTTAAATCTGGAGGTGTCTTTGGGTCTAAAATGAGTTTCTTGTAGGCAGCATATTGATGGGTTTTGTTTTTTTATCCATTCTGATACCCTGTGTCTTTTGATTGGGGCATTGAGCCCATTAACATTCAGGGTAACTCTTGAGAGATATGAATTTATTGCCACTGTATTGCCTGTAAGGTGACTGTTACTGTATATTGTCTCTGTTTCTTTCTGATCTACTACTTTTAGCGTCTCTCTTTGCTTAGAGGACCCCTTTCAATATTTCCTGTTGAGCTGGTTTGGTGTTTGCAAATTCTTTCAGCTTTTGTTTGTCCTGGAAGCTCTTTATCTCTCCTATTTTCAATGATAGCCTAGCCGGATATAGTATTCTTGGCTGCATGTTTTTCTCATTTAGTGCTCTGAATATATCATGCCAGTTCTTTCTGGCCTGCCAGGTCTCTGTGGATAGGTCCGCTGCCAATCTAATGTTTTTACCCTTGTATGTTACAGACTTCTTTTCCCGGGCTGCTTTCAGGATTTTCTCTTTGTCTCTAAGACTTGTAAATTTTACTATCAGGAGACGAGATGTGGACCTATTTTTATTGATTTGGAGGGGCGTTCTTAGCATCTCCTGGATTTTGATGTTTGTTCCCTTTGCCATATTAGGGAAGTTCTCTCCAATAATTGTCTCCAATATACCTTCTGCTCCCCTCTCTCTTTCTTTTTCTTCTGGAATCCCAATTATTCTAATGTTGTGTCGTCTTATGGTGTCGCTTATCTCTCAAATTCTCTCCTCGTGGTCCAGTATTTGTTTGTCTCTCTTTTGCTCAGCTTCTTTATTCTCTGTCATTTGGTCTTCTATGTCACTAATTCTTTCTTCTGCCTCATTTATCCTAGCAGTGAGAGCTTCCATTTTTGATTGCACCTCACTAATAGCTTTTTTGATTTCAACTTGGTTAGATTTTAGTTCTTTTATTTCTCCAGAAAGGGTTTTTATCTCTCCGGAGAGGATTTCTCTAATATCTTCTATGCCTTTTTCGAGCCCGGCTAAACCTTGAGAATTGTCATTCTGAACTCTAGATCTGTCATGTTACCAATGTCTGTATTGATTAGGTCTCCAGCCTTTGGTATGGCCTCTTGTTCTTTTTTTTGAGGTGAGTTTTTCCGCCTTGTCATTTTGTCCAGATAAGATTTTCTTTCTCCTGCTGTGGAATTCCACTGTTCTTGGTGACTGAAGTTGGTTTTGGATGGGTTTCTTGTTGATCTTCTGGGGGAGGGCCCTGTTGTAGTGATTCTCAAGTGTCTTTGCCGCAGGCGGAATTGCACCGCCCTTGCCAGGGGCCGGGCTAAGTAATCCGCTCGGGTTTGCTTTCGGGAGCTTTTGTTCCCTGAGTGCTTTCCGTAGAGTTCCGGAGGACGGGAATGAAGATGGCGGCCTCCCAATCTCTCGGCCCGGAGGAGCCGAGAGCTTGAGGTTCCGCTCCTCAGTGCGCTCTCAGAGCAAAGCGCCCAACTGCCCCGCCTCCCTGGCCTGCGGTCGCGCCTCTAGGAAAGCAGTCAATTGCTGGAGCTGGAGAAAAGCGCCGGGTCGCTTCCATCTCCGTGGCCTCCGGCCACGCTCCGAGCCCACCCAGCCTGCGACTGGCACAAGGTAACCCCGGGCTTAGAGCTCACTCCTCGGCTTTGTCTCTGTAGCCGGCTTCCCTGCTCTAATACCTGCGAGCTCTGCGGCACTCAGACACCCCCAGTCCTTCTGTGACTCCGCGGGACCTGGGGTTATGCTGGCCCCGCCTGGGTTTCCCCCCGGTTTAGCCTCTGGAGCGATGTCTCCCAGTGGAGCTGACTTTTAAAAGTCCCGATTTTGTGCTCCGTTGCTCCGCTGCTTCCTGGGAGCCGGCCCCTCCCCCGGGGTCTATCTTCCCATCGCTTTGGATTCACTTCTCCGCAGGTCCTACCTTTCAGAAAGTGATCGATTTTCTGTTTCTAGAATTGTTGCTCTTCTTCTCTTCGATTTCCCGTTGGCTTTGTAGGTGTTCACAATGGTTAGATAAGCTATCTAGCTGATCTCCTGCTACCCGATGTCGTCTCAGCCTGCTACTTCTCTGCCATCTTGACTCCTCCCTCCACTTTTTTAGTTCTGATTGGTCCCTGTTCCATACTTGTTAAATATTTTGAAAATTCGTCCTGAGCATGATGGTATTAAAAAAAAGGAGCAAAAGTTACTAAAATTTTTTGACAAGAATATTTCTTTAGAAGAACAAGTGAGCAGTTGCTAAATTATTTAAGGAACAAGGGGAATGAGTTAGAGATGTGGGTACGAATGTAACAAGGAAATCCAATGATGGTGTGGTTTAATAGCTTGACCTTCACAATAACTAAAGTGTTTTATAGAGGAGGCTAAGACAACAATGCTTGAGCGGCAATGGAGAATAGATAGCCTCACCACCTCTAGACCCAGTTAAACAAGTGGTGTGGGAGAGAAAAGATGGCACTTGAGTTGGCTACATGCAAAGAAGTATCCTTAGAGGACAGCAGATTTTTGTTAGGATTGGAGGGAATGTTTGTGGAAATTAAAGATAAAAGGGGTTTTGTCAGTGACAGGTGGAGAGACTTAGAGAGTATAGTAGATGGTCAGAGAGGTCAGTGAGTGGTAGAACCTTCAGTCAGATTAAGGAGATATATAGATCCATGTGAATAAGAGCCCAGGTAATGGGACATCAACTAAGGAGTGCTCAGGGTTGGGTTTGAGGTTTCCTGAAGGCTTATCACCCTGAAGACTTATCACCCTGAAGGTGGGGAAGAGGAAAATCATAGTTTCTAGGCAAGGCATAGTTTTCCTGGATTCCTGGTTCAGTTATGGTAATGGTGGAATGGAGGGAGAATATGCACTGTGGCATCTGTAGAATTCATGACTGTGGGCCACTCTCTGTGAACTCTGTTCAGTGCCATATAGTGGGTACCCCACAACCAATTTGTCAGAAAGATTCCATATTTCTGCTTCAACCATTCACATAATACCAAAATATTTGAATCAAAATGGAAAATTTCAACTAATTATCCAGATAGTTTTGAAATATTCAGATGGTTTCTTTATTTTGAACAAATCTTTTGTATAACTACTACTTTTGATCTAATGCGCTTAATTTTTTTTAAAGACATGCCTTTGCCTGTTTTGGCTAGAATTATATATGCCTGGTATTCTGTAGATATTAAATCACCATTTTAAGAAGGAAAAGAGGCAGATATTACATGAACTTAATTCTTGGATGTGATTAAATCTCTTCAATTTATATAAACTTGTTCAAATGGATCAACATAGGCATTGTGAAAGAGTTGATCATGAGGCACCACCCTTTTTGGACAAGTGAAGTTAATTATTTAGCACCTTTGCTTGATATATTAGGTTCAAAAGCATCTGGGGAAAAGAAGAAAGAGCACTGTATAGTAGAAGAGTCCCTGGAATGGATTTTAATCCCAATGATGCAGGGTAGTGATTTCTCAGATTAACCAATGATTGTATAAATGGAGAAACAGATGTGGCCAAGGCCACAAATCACATAGTGGCAAACATGGGACCAGATTCTGCAGATATAGAATTTTGAGTTTTGCGTTCTTTTGATATCCAGATCAACAATTTCTCTAAAGCTTTGTCAAATATCTTCCATTTGCTCACTGTTTTGTTACCTGGTGAAATTTGAACTGGCCCCTGACATGAAAGGCAAGGAGAGACTGAAGAAAGAAGCAGACCACTCCAGATTGGTAAGTTGCAGATTTAATAAGCAAGGGAATTTAAAAGACAGTCTGGAGTGCCCACATGACAAGTAGATCTCTGCACCCATCTGCTGGAAACTTAAAATTTGACACCGGGGTCTTAACTGTATTCATTGATGTGTACCATCCAGGTGGTTTCAAGAACATATTGCTCTTTCAAGGCTGTATCCTGGAAAAGAGGAACATATATTGTAAGGACAGGAGATGGGATGAGGAGCTTCTGATTGCCTAGATCATATAATGGTGATCAATCAAAGGTCATGTCCTCTTGATGACCTTCTCCAACCTTATCTTCAAATTATTTCTATTACAACAGGAAGATAAAACCACAGAGGTTGAGAAGGCTAAGCCTCAGGGTATTCTGTAGAGAGCCTTGCCAACAGGTTTGAGTCCCTCTCCTAACAAACTCTGTTCTGAAAACTGGGATGAAAATCAGCAAATTGAGGATTAAGTTGACATTTGCTTAGTAGATACTATATTTCTTTCCTTCTTTCTTTCCTTAGTTGCCTCAAATGCCAAATGAACGGATGAGAGCAAATAGTCTCCAAAATTTCTTTAACCTGAACTGTAGATAACCCTAAAAATCCTAGGAATCCAGAAAAAGATCTTCAGCCTTGCAGATGATGGGCCAATAACCATCTCTGAAGTGTTTTACTGAAAGTGGGCCTTTAGTTGCAGCCTGTGAGAAAACGAATTATTAAATAGTTATACCCATTTGCTGGAATTTTATTCATACGTATGTATTCACACAACTAGTTCATATATACACCTTAAGAATAAGAAATAACACATTCCCTATAGGCTTAACTTTTTTAATGTTATTCCACGAAGGAGACAAAGGCAGATTACTTATGCTGCAATTACCGTAGGTGGAAAGCTATCAATAAAATTCTGTGCTTTCCCCAGTGGTTATGCAATCCTAATAATTAAATCTACACATCTGCTAAATAACAGCAGTTTCAAAGTCTAGCAATTTACATAGAAGAAAACAGATGCCATTCTGGTATAATCTCTTCACTTTCACCATGAGTGCTGTGAATGCTGCACACCCCACAGTGATTAATCTATCAAAATACTCTACTCCATTTACTCCATTTTATTACATCCTGTGTCACAGGAGATAGAGCAGCTGTTTCTGGATGGAAAGCAAAGAACTGGCACAAAATAAAGCATCCTCTGAATAGGTGCAGCAAACCAATGTTCTTGAATTCTTAGAAAAGAGAGATCAAGTGTTTACAATAGGGTGATTTTCTGAAACTGCAGTGGAACTACTATCTCAATCAATAGCATAAGCAGTGAATGACCTGATACATACAATGGATAGGTGCATTTTTCCATTCACTAAAAATACTTCTCAATGGAATCTTCTTTTGGAATTGAAAACCCAAGTTCATATCCTTTCTTAAACACAGCAATTTGGTTTAAAGAGAAATTTTTTTTTCCTAATTAACTTGCCATCAAGTAAAACCTCATCTTAAAGAAAAAATGCAATATGTAAGATTATTCAAAATTCTGGAAACTTATGTTGAGAGGTTTGGGTAAGAAAAAAGTGTTTCTCATTCCAGCAAAATTTACTTAGCTCTAAAAATGTTGTGAAACAGAACATGGAAAATTTTTTGGGATGAATTACCAAATGGATTTTCATTCCTGCAAATGAGATATAGAAAAGGTAGAAGGTGGAGACATTTTTAAAATTATGCATATTTAAAATTCATTCTTAGGAGAAAAAAACATATCTCATGAGATGAGCAACTCTTTCAATTTGGTGGGAGTAAGAATCTCTTGGAATGCTAAACCCTCCAGAGATTCTAACTCAGAGGATCTGTGATAAAGTTCAGGAATCTAATTTTTAAGATCCTGCTGGTTAATTCTGATGCAGGTCATCTTTGCACTATTCTGAGAAACACTGTCTAGATAATTGCTCAGATAAACATTTAACAGTACTATGTATCATGTAGTGTATACACATAGTAAGCACTCACCATATGTTTGAAGAATGCATGGAACAAGTAAGAACTCTGTCTTTTAAGTTAGACATCTGTATTTACGCCCCAGTTCTTTTTGCTAGCTTTTTCACTTTGGGTTGAACCTTTATTCTCTCTCAGCCTCAGTTTTCGTATCTATAAAAGGCATACACATATACTTAACCTTCCAGGGTTATCTAGAAGGTTTATGATTAATGATTAAATTTCAAGAAATATCTGTCTACATTTTCTGCCTTCAATTCCTTTCATCTAATTCTTTCTTAAATTCATATCGAGGTTCTATCCACATTACACTATGAAAACTGCTCTTGTTGGAGGTCACAAATGACCACCATATTGCTGAATCTAATGTTCAGTACTCAGGGTGTTCATCTTACTTGATCTATTCACAGGATTTGTATAATTGCTCTTCCTCAATAGAATTTCTTTATATATATTCTAAGAACCACTTTTTCATGTTTTTTTTTTTTCCCTTACCTTACTACTGTTCCTTCTTAGTCTCCTTTGCTTGCTTCTTCTCTTATACTTGATTTATTAGTGTTGGAGTACTCCAGGGCTCAATCCTTGGTCGTCTTCTTTATTTGCCTTCACTCTCTGGCTCTAGATACTAAATCTGATGACTACCAAATTTATATTCCTAGTCTGCACTTTTCTCCTGAACATATTGAAATCATATACCAAATTGTCCAACCAAATCATATGTCTCCACTTTCATATCTAGAAAACACTGGATTTAGCATGACTAAATCTTTTTTTTTTTTTTTTTTGTAGTACTCTGCATGTATTTTTCCCCTGATGCAGTGTTTCCCAGCCTCAGCCAATCAGAAGCATCAGGGGCATTTGCTCCCACCCCTAGAGCTTCACAGAATTCATGGAAGCAGGTGGGAGACTTCCAAGCATCTGTTATTTCTTTTTTTTTTTTAATTAATTTTTTTTTATAAACATAAAATGTATTTTTATGCCCAGAGGTACAGGTCTGTGAATCGCCAGGTTTACATACTTCACAGCACTCACCATAGCACATATCTTCCCCAATGTCCATAACCCCACCACCCTCTCCTGACCCTCCTCCCCCCAGCAACCTTTGGTTTGTTTTGTGAAATTAAGAGTCTCTTATGGTTGGTCTCCCTCCTGATCCCATCTTGTTTCATTTATTCTTTTTCTACCCCCCAAACCCCCCACGTTGCTTCTCCACTTCCTCATATCAGGGAGATCATATGATAGTTGTCTTTCTCCGATTGACTTATTTCGCTAAGCATAATACCCTCTAGTTCCATCCACATAGTCACAAATGGCAAGATTTCATTTCTTTTGATGGCTGCATAGTATTCCATTGTATATATATACCACCTCTTCTTTATCCATTCATCTGTTGATGGACATCTAGGTTCTTTCCATAGTTTGGCTATTGTGGACATTGCTGCTATAAACATTTGGATGCACATGCCCTGTCGGATCACTACGTTTGTATCTTTAGGGTAAATACCCAGTAGTGCAAATTGCTGGGTCGTAGGGTAGCTCTATTTTCAACTTTTTGAGGAACCTCCATGCTGTTTTCCAGAGTGGTTGTACCAGCTTGCATTCCCACCAACAGTGTAGGAGGGTTCCCCTTTCTCTGCATCCTCTCCAGCATCTGCCATTTCCTGACTTGTTAATTTTAGCCATTCTGACTGGCGTGAGGTGGTATCTCATTGTGGTTTTGATTTGTATTTCCCTGATGCCGAGTGATGTGGAGCACTTTTTCATGTGTCTGTTGGCCATCTGGATGTCTTCTTTGCAGAAATGTCTGTTCATGTCCTCTGCCCATTTCTTGATTGGATTATTTGTTCTTTGGGTGTTGAGTTTGCTAAGCTCTTTATAGATTTTGGATACTAGCCCTTTATCTGATATGTCGTTTGCAAATATCTTCTCCCATTCTGTCAGTTTTGGTTTTGCTAACTCTTTCCTTTGCTGTGAAAAAGCTTTTGATCTTGATGAAGTCCCAATAGTTCATTTTTGCCCTTGGTTCCCTTGCCTTTGGCAATGTTCCTAGGAAGAAGTTGTTGTGGCTGAGGTCGAAGATGTTGCTGCCTGTGTTCTCCTCAAGGATTTTGATGGATTCCTTTCTCACATTGTGGTCCTTCATCCATTTTGAGTCTATTTTTGTGTGTGGTGTAAGGAAATGGCCCAATTTCATTTTTCTGCATGTGGCTGTCCAATTTTCCCAACACCATTTGTTGAAGAGGCTGTCTTTTTTCCATTGGACATTCTTTCCTGCTTTGTCTTTTTTTGTTTTTGAAGATTAGTTGACCATAGGGTTGAGGGTCTATTTCTGGGCTCTCTATTCTGTTCCATTGATCTATGTGTCTGTTTTTGTAGCATGGCTAAATATTAATAGCTGATTTCTCCTCCAGTCCCCCAAACCTATTCCATCTTCATTTCAGTTGATGATAAATTTATCTTCATAATTGTTAAAGACAAAAAGTCTTGGAGCCATAGTTGATTCCTTTCTTTATCTCAAACCAAAACCAGATTCATCAGGACATCTGTATGTTATTTCATTTTTTTACCACTTCCACTGTTACCATTTTGATGTGAACTACCATACAGTAAAAGCCTACCTGATTTCCCTATTTCCACCTTTATCTCCTTATTTATCTATTCTTTACAAGGCAGGAAGAGCAATCCTTTTAAAATATGGGTCTGGTCATATTATTCCTTTGGTCAAAACCATTGAGTGGCTTTCCATCTCACTCAATGAAAACTTGGAAAAAGCCAAGTTTTCATGATCTACGAGACCTATAATATGGTCTCCATTTCTCCTCTAATCTTATTTCCTTGTCTCTATTCCCACCCATCCAACTGGCCTCTTTGTTTTTCATAAAATTAACATGACTGAACTGACTATTCCATCTACCTGAAACAACCTTCCTCTAGGTATTCTTTTTGATTTCTCCATGAACTTAATCAAGTCATTTCTCAAAAGTCCCCTGTTTAATGAGACCTCCCCTGACCACCCTACTTCAAACTACAACCTCTACTTTTTCCCTTACTCTCCCTATCTGCCTTCCCATTTTATTTTTATATAAAGCATGTATCAATCCCTATACTATATATTTTACTTATTATTTCTATTGTTAATAAAGACAATTGGAAAATAATTTCATATAATATATAACTGATTTTTCTTTCTTCAAATTGATTATAATAGGTAACATGTAGAAGGGCTCATAATGTGCTAAACTTTGTGCTTTATATACCACCTTTTAAAATATTTATGAATTACCATAATGAAGGTATAATTATTATCACCCCTATTTTACAAATGAAGAATATGATGAGTAGAGAGGCCAAGTGACTTGCTCAAAGTCACACAGTTATTCAGTTTTGGAATTGGGACTCAAGGACAAGGAACATTCTGCAGACTCTGCTTTCTCAACGCCTTGGGCAAATAATCACTTGGAGTCACATAATTCCTCAGTGACTGGTTGTGTTCAAAATACTGGTTGTTTGATAGCTTAAAATTACTTTTAAACACATGTGTGTCAGATATGGTTGGCCCTTGATTCACTTTACAGATAGTCCATATCATCTTCTGTTTTCTCTGTTCCTGTAACCTATCTTTTAAGTTGCTAAGTATTTATCTCTATTTCTTATGTTTTGACTGTTAGAGGCTAATCAAGTGCATGCCCTATCTGAGAAAAAAATTTATAAGTATATTATAGGCCTATTGAGTTCTTCCAGCTTGGTCCATTTTCTTTTCTTCTATAGAAATATCAGCTTGGCATCAGACAAGCTTTCAAGGAGATCCAGATGGTGAATAGTAATTTTAATAGATACGTTGTTCAGTTTTAAGAAGATATAAATCTGGTCATTAATGAAAATCAGGAAATTGCTTTACTGTAGTGAAGTACTGTCAAAAGACCACTTATGAGTTTTAAGGATATTACTTTTTCAATTAAATTTAAGTATTATAATGAATGAAGAGAAAGGCACACCCACTCATAATCGTAAGAACTTATGTAAACACAAAGATGAAAAAACCCATAAAGATTATCAAAGTATTTGTAATTGCTATAAGTAGAAAACTTAAGAGCTCAATGTAAAGGGTCAGTGCTAAATGACTGCCATTATATTTTAACCAAGTTTGCCTGGGTTATTTTTAATCTTTTGACTTACATTGCGGAGGTGTGTTATATACTTAAGACCAAATCTTTTATTGAGTTCAAATTCTGATTGAGGTCATCAGCGATTATGGGAGTACTCATAAATAATATTCCCTATATTCTGGGTTGAGGTTAGGATTTTGAGAGTCCATTAATAACTTTTTTTTTTTTAATATTCACTATAGTTGGATAGGATCAAGGTTAGATTGTCCTGAGGAAGAGAGGAAAAATAGTGCACTCACTTTGGGATAACTGGAAGAAAGTTAACTGAAAGACTATTGTCATAGCTCTGAAAACTGAATAATTGACTATTAAAAACTATAGACTTCTTTTGATTTTCACCTTTGATTTTAATAATTATTTTGGAACTTGAAGTCACCTCTGTGAGTATGTAATTATATTGTAGGATGTGATATGTGACACCTGATGTCTCTTTTTAATCCATGTATGAATATATGTACATTTTTTCAGCATTTTCTTTCTTTCTTTTTTTTTTTTTTTTGGTAGATTACTTAGTATTGTCTACAAAATGGAAGATATATTGAACCCCAGAATATAAATTCACATTTAAAGCTGGGTTCAAATGAGTTATGAATACTACCGTGCAATGGATAATCTTTTTGTCCACCTGACATTCATTTATTCCTGTTTTCCTTCTTCTAATGGAAACTTAGTTTGAATATCCACCTCATTCTTCTATTACAGGGAAAGCTTACTCTTTAACAGGGAAGGTAGATTCTCATTAGTATAAACTATATAGTATTTGATATCCCTCTGAAGACTGCTAGCAACTCAAGGGTTGATACATGACTTATTTTGAACACTTGGGTTGTAGAAAGGGATGGGTATTCTCCAAGTGTGAGGGAGGCCTTTCTTTTTCTTGTTTAATATGAAGAAGAAAGCATGAAGTTCTAATGGTAAATATAGCCAATTTGGAATCATGAGAGATAACTTGGGATGAAGCTGGCACTGATGGTAGTTGAGTAGAGGGAAAGACACAACCTTTATCTTTAATAACAGAACTGATCTGTCTGATTGAACTGGACAAAGAGAACCATACCTGTTGCTTCCATTAATTTAGATAATCAATATCTTAATTGTTTTAACCAGTTTGAGGTTATACTACATGCTATCTTTGCAGCTTGTCTTAGTCAGTTTGTTATAGGCTGCTATAATAAAACATCACAGACTAAGTGGCTTGAACAACAGATTATTTCTTTCTCACAGTTCTGGAGGTTGGGAAGTCCAAGATTAGGATGGGATGCTAGTAGACTGGGTTCTCAAGAAGAGCGCCCTCTTTCTGGCTAGCACATGCTTCCTTCTTACTGTATCCTCACATGCTGGCAGAAGAGCTCATGCCTCCTTCTTTTTCTTTAAAGGGTGCTATTCCCATCATGGGGGATCCAATCTTTATGACCTCATCTAAATCTAAATACTTCCCAAAGGCCCTTCTTCTTAATAACATCACAGTGGGGTCTAGGGCTTTAATATAAGTTTTGGAGGGGCACATTCAGTCTATCACATTCTGTTTCTGGCTCCCCAAAATCATTTTCTTCTCACATACAAAATACATTCAATCCATTCAATAGCCCTAAAAATCTGTACTTGTTCCACTATCAACCCTAAAGTCCAAAGTCCAAAGTCTAGAGTTTTATTTAAATACATCTAAATCAGATCTGAATGCAACTCTGGGACACCTATCTGACTCAGTTGGTAGAGCATGCAACTCTAGAGCTCAGGGTCATGAGTTTGAGCCCCACATTGGGAGTAGAACCTACTTTAATTTTTTTTTTTTTTAATGGAAAGAAAAAAAAATATATATAAGTGCAGCTCAAGGGATGATTCATCCTGAGGGAAATATCCTCCCAGCAATTAACCTGTGAGATCAAATAAGTTATGCACTTCCCAAATACAATGATAGGACAAGGATAGGATAGGCATTATTACTTCAAAAAGGAGAACTTAAGGCTGGAGAACATACCTCTTTGGTTTAGTGCTCTTCCTTCAGGACCCACTAAAGTGGCAGTCTTGCCCCTATATTTCTGCCTGATGGGGGGCCATGCCTCCAAGATTTTGCTGGACTGGTTTCAGTCCCCCAAAGCTCCTTGCAGCTGTGCCCCCACAGCTACAGGGAAGTTGCCTTCTGGCCTGTTGAAATTGAGTTGATAGCCCTACACTTAAAAACCAAGGAGGGAGTTTTGATAATCTTTGAATTGCCTCAGGGGTCATTCTTTCCTTATCTTGAAGAATAGAGCTTATTTACAGCTGAACAGCTTTATAGTCTGGTCCTGTAGTATCTAAAGAAGTCTGACAGTTTTCCTTCATGCTGTAGACTGAGTATTTGTATATCTTTAAAATTTATATGGGACACCTGGGTGGCTCAGTCAGTTAAGCATCTGCCCTTGGCTCAGGGTCCTTGGATTGGATTGAGTCCCTTTTCAGGTTCCCTGCTCAGTGGGGAGTCTCCTTCTCCCTCTCCCTCTACTCCTTCCTCTGCTCATACTGTCACTCTCTTCCATGCTCTTTCTCTCTCAAATAAATAAATAAATAAAATCATTTAAAAAATTATATGTTGGGATACAGGAGGGAAGATGGTGGCATAGTAGGAGCCCCTTGTTTCATCTGGTCCCTTGAATTCAGCGAGATATCTATCAAATAATTCTGAACACCTGTGAATTCAACCTGAAATCTAAGAAAAGAACTGCTACAACTCTACAAATAAGAAAGCAATCACTTTTTGCAAGGTAAGAGGTGCAGAGATGTGAATCTGAGGACTATATGAGAAGATAAACCATGGGGGAGGAAGCCTCCTTAAGCTGGTTATTAGAAGGTGATGTTGCAGCTGAGCACAAAATCAGAACTTTTAGAAGTCTCCTCCAGTGAGAGACATCCCTGCCTGAAAAGTGATCAGGTGGCAAAGTGGGGCAGAGTCCTAGGTGGGAGAGTATGGTCTCAGGATCCTTAGGGTCACAGGAAGATTGAGGGTGCCTGAGTGTGACAGAATCCCTAAGCATTGGAGTGGGGAAGCTGACTACATTTAGTAAGCCCCAGAGTGGTCTCTCAGCTAGGAGTTGCCTTAAAACACAAATTGCTGTGCCACTGGGAGACTACTCTCCAAGCAGGCGCCTAGCAAGTGACAAGTGCTAGGAAACCCTGCTCCTTCCCCTAGGAGGAGTGGCACAGGTGCCCATAGGATTGGACAAACGATCTCAGAGCAGGGTCTCAAGAAGCAGTGGGGCTCTATGAGACACTTCTCCCTCCCCTGGGAGGATTGGTGTGGGTGTGCACTGTAGGAGTCTGTGGAGTTTGGTGCACATGAAAAGGATTGACTACCTTACCCTCAGGATGCACTGAAGAGTGGGGTTCATGATTATTCAGCTCCACAGCTAGAGATCTGGGGGGGCTACCATTTTTATTCTTTTTTTTTTTTTTTTTTTAAATCCTCTAAAGTAGTGCAAAAAGCCTCAGGGAACAAAAGCCACATAGAATAACTCAAGGCAGCTTACACTGAGCCCAGTCCCCTGGAAAGGGGTGGTGAAACTCTGCCCAGGCAAAGACACCTGAAAATCAGTGCAATAGGCCCCAGAAGACCAGCAGGATCCTCAGGCAAATACCAAGTTTATAGACCACTGAGAAACAAAAAAAATCTCCTGCACTAGGGAAAGTGGTATATAGAATTAGAGTTTTTTTTTTTTTTTCTCATGAGTCTTTAATCTTTCAGTTTAAATTTTTCTTTATCTTTTTTCTTTTTTTCTTTCAACTAGTTTATGATTTTATTAACTCTTTGTTTTAAAGTCATTTTGTGATTTTCATTTTTACATTTACATTTTATAGATATATTCTTCATTTTTTACTTCCTTTTATTGTATTCAATTTTATTGAATATTTATTTATTGAATTTTATTGAGAAAGCTTTGCTTTCTTTGCAATTTGCAGACTTAGTGTCTTCTAACAAACAGACGAAAATACACCCACAATGGAGCGGATCACCGTTTGTCCACCAGTGAGATTATATTCTTTCCCCCACCCTTTTTTTTTTTTTACACCATTTTCTTTTCTTTTTTTGATTTCTGACCTATTCCAATTCGTTTAGTGTATATTTTACTTGAGTCTTGGTTGATATTGTTGATTTTATTCTCTCCTTCATTTTATTCTCTCTCTCCATTCTTCTCTGGACGAAATGACTAGAAGGAATAATTCACAACAAAAGAAAGAACCAGAGCTAATACTGTCTGCCACGGACCTAATGGATTTGGATATAACATGTCATAGCCGGAATTCAGGATAACAATTATAAAGTTATCAGCTGGGCTTGAAAGCAAAAACAAAAACAAAAACATAAAAGACAATAGAGAATCTCTTAGTATAGAAATAAAATTAATCAGGCCAAAATTAGAAATGCGTTACCTGAGATGCAGTCTAAAATGGATGCTCTAATGGCTAGGGTAAATGAAAAGAAGAGAGAGTCAGTGACATAGAAGACAGGATGATGGAAAGGAGGGAAGCTGAGGAAAAGAGAGAAAAACAACTAACAGACCATGAAGGGAGGCTTCAAGAAATCAGTATCACCATAAAGTGAAATGATATTAGAATTATTGGGGTCTCAGAGAGAAGAGAAAGAGAGAGAGGGGCAGATAACATATTTGAGAAAATCATAGCTGAGAACTTTCCTAATTTGGGGAAGGAAATAGGCATTCAAGTTCATGAGGCACAGAGAACCTCCCTCAAAATCAATGAAAATAGATCATCACCCTGACATATAATAGTGAAGCTTGCAAATTTCAGAGATAAAGATAAAATCCTGAAAGAAGCTTGAGACAAGAGGTCCCTAATCTACAGGAGTAGGAACACTAGATTGGCATCAGAGTTATCCATAGGGACCTGGCAGGCCAGAAAGAGCTGGCATGATATATTCAGGGTACTAAATGAACATGCATCCAAGAATACTTTATTCAGCAAGGCCATCATTCAGAATGGAAGAGAGATAAAGAGCTTCTAGAATAAACAGAAATTAAAAGAATCTGTGACCACTAGACCAGCCCTAAAGAAATATTAAAGGCAATCCTATAAACAGAGAGAGCCCAAAAGTAACATAGATCAGAAAGAAACAGAGGCAATCTACAGAAACAGGGACTTTGTAGGCAATACAATGGCAGTAAATTCATATCTTTCAATAGTTACTGTGAATGTAAATGGGCTAAATGCTGCAGTCAAGACACAGGGTATCAAATTGGATTAAAAAAAATACCCATCCTTATGCTGTCTTAAAGATACTTATTTTAGACCAAAACACACCTCCAGATTGAAAATGGGGGTGGTGGTGGAGAACCATTTATCACACAATGAACCTCGAAAGAAAGGGAGCAATCCTCATATTAGATAAATTAGATTTTAAGCCAAAGACTATAGTAAGGGATGAAGAGGGACACTATATAATATTTAAAGGCCCTATCCAACAAGAAGAATTAACAATTATAAATATTTATGCTCCTAACATGGGAGCAGTCCATTATATAAACCAATTAATAACTAAGTTAAAGAAACACATTGATAATAATACAATAATAGCAGGGGAATTCAACATCCCACTTATAAAAATAGATATATAATCTAAGCTGAAGATCAACAGGGAAACAAGAACATCGAATGACATACTGGACCAGATGAACTTCACAGATATATATACAGAGCATTCCATCTAAAAGCAACAGAATATACATTCTTCTCCAGTGCACATGGAACTTTCTCTGGAATGGATACATATTGGATCACAAATCAGGTCTCAACACATATCAGAAGATTGGTATCATTCCCTGCATGTTTTCAGACCACAATGCTTTGAAACTTGAACTCAATCACAAGAGGAAAGGATCTGTGCACTAAAAACTACAGAACACTTGTGAAAGAATTTGAGGAAGACACAAAGAAATGGAAAAACATTCCATGCTCATGGATAGGAAGACAAAATATTGTAAAAATGTCTGTGCTACCTAGAACAAGCTACACACTCAAAGCAATCCCTATACAAAATAACATTGACATTTTTCACAGAGCTGGAACAAATAATCCTAAAATTTGTATGGAACCAGAAAAGCCCCCAAATCACCAGGGGTATGTTGAGAAAGAAAACCAAAGCTGGTGGCATCACAATGCCAACTTCAAGCCATATTACAATGCTGTGATCATCAAGACAGCATGGTACTGGCACAAAAACAGATACATAGATCAGTGGAACCAAATACAGAACTCTGAAATGGACCCCCAGTTCTATGGTCAACTAATCTTTCACAAAGCAGGAAAGAATATCCAATGGAAAAAGAACTGTCTCTTCAACAAATGGTTCTGGGAAAATTGAATAGCCACATGTAGAAGGATGACTCTCAACTATTTTCTTACACCATACACAAAGATAAACTCAAAATGGATGAAAGACTTCAATGTGAGACAGGAATCCATCAAAATCCTTGAGGAGAACACAGGTAGCAACCTCTTCAGCTTCGGCCACAACAACTTCTTGGTAGACACGTCTCCAAAGGCAGAGGAAACAAAGGTGAAAACAAACTTTTGGGACTTCATCAAGATAAAAAGCTTTTGCACAGCAAAGGAAACAGTTAACAAAACTAAAAGGCAACCTACAGAAAAAGAGAAGATATTTGCAAATGATATATCAGATAAAGACCCAAGATCTATAAAGAACTTATCAAACTCAACACCCAAAAAACAAATAACCCAGCCAAGAAAAGGAAAGAAGATAGGAACAGACATTTCTCCAAAGAAGACATCCAAATGGCTGGCAGACACATGAAAAAATGCTCCAAATGATTTGCCACCAGGGAAATACAAATCAAAATCATAGTGAGATACCATCTCACACCAGTCAGAATGGCTAAAATGAACAAAACAGGAAACAACAGATGTTGGTGAAAATGTGGAGAAAGGGGAACACTTTTACACCATTGGGGAATGCAAGCTGTTATAGCCACTCTGGAAAACTGTGGAATTTCCTCAGGAAGTTAAAAATAGAGATATCTTATTACCCAGAAACTGTACTACTAGGTATTTACCCCAAAGATACAAATGTATTGATACAAAGGGGCACCTTCACCCCAAGGTTTATAGTAGCAATGTCCATAATACCCACACTGTGGAAAGAGCCAAGATGTCTATCAACAGATGAATGGATAAAGATGGTGTGGTGCATATTTACAATGGAATATTACTCAACCATCAGAAAGGATGAATACTTACCATTTACATCGATGTGGATGGAACTGGAGAGTATTATGCTGAGTAAAATAAGTCAATTAGAGAAAGACAGTTATATGGTTTTGCTCATATATGGAATATAAGAAATAGTGCATAAGATCATAGGGGAAGGGAAGGAAACTCAATGGGAAGTTATCAGAGAGGGAGAAAAACCATGAGAGACTCTTAACTATAGGAAACTCAGGATTTCTGGAAGGGAAGTGTGTGGGGGGATGGGGTAGGTGGGTGATGGGCATTAAGGAGGGCACACGATGTGATGAGCACTGGTATTATACACAACTGACTAGTTATTGAACACTACATCTGAAAGTAATGATGTATTATGTGTTGGCTCATTGAATTTAAATAAAAAATAAAATAAAATTTATAAGGTGAAACTTAATCCTCAAGGTGGTAGTATTTGGAAGTGGGGGCCTTTGAGGGGTGATCATGACTTTGAAGTCCTCATGATGAGACTAGTGTCCTTATGAAAGGGACCCCATAGAGACTTCCCTCTCCTCTTTTGCCATGGGAAGTTAACAGTGAAAAGGCAGATGTCTATGAACCAGGAAGAAGGCCCTCATGAGACACTAAATCTATGGGTGACTTGATCTTAGACTTCTCACCCTCCAGAACGAAGAAATAAATTTGTATTGTTTATAAGACACCAAGACTAAGGTATTCTGTTCTAGCAGTCCAAACTAAGACACTTCACTTTGTCTCATTTATTTCCCCTTCAGTTCAAACTGGCAGTGTTTCCCCTGGGATGACCGATTAGGTCTGTGGTTTACATCTATGCTAATCTTATCAAATGCTTGTTCAGCCACACTCTTGGTATTCTCTGAAATATGGATAGGCTGAGACTTTTCTTTTCTTTTTTTTTTTTTTAAGATTTTATTTATTTGACAGACAGAGATGACAAGCAGGCAGAGAGGCAGGCAGAGAGAGAGGGGGAAGCAGGCTCCCCGCAGAGCAGAGAGCCTGATGCGGGGCTTGATCCCAGGACGCTGGGATCATGACCTGAGCCGAAGGCAGAGGCCTTAACCCACTGAGCCATCCAGGCGCCCCGGCTGAGACTTTTCTAAATCTTTAAGTTCTGGTTTCTTTTTGCTTAGCAATTCTTTCTCAAGTTTCTTTCTTTCTTCTTGAAATTTACTATAAGCAATCAGGAAGAATCAAGCTAGTCCTTCAATACTCTACTTAGAAATTTCCTCACTAAATATATAGTTTTATCAAAAATGCCACCTTCTACAAAAGACTAGAACACAAACACAATTCAGCCAAATCTTTCACTACTGTATATAAGGATCAGCTTTTCTCTATTGTCCAGTAACACGTTCCTCATTTCTATCCAAGACCTCACCAGAATGACTTTCACTATCCATATGTCTCCCAACATTCTGTTCATGATTATTTATGTATTCTCTAAGAAGATGGAAACTTTCTGTATAGCTCTCCTCTTTTCTTTCTGAGGTCTCACCAGAATCACTTTAACAGTCTCTTCACAACAATCTCTACTTTTTCTAGCATGTCTCACAAAACTCTTCTAGCCTCTATCCATTACCCAAAGCCACTTCTACATTTTTAGGTACTTGTTAGAGCAGCACATCATTTCTCAAAACTGATTTCTGCCTTTTCTTGGGCTGCTTTAACAAAATAAATAGACTGCATGTCTTTGACAACAGACATGTAGTTTGTCGAAATTCTGGAGACTGGAAGCCCGAGATCAGAGTACCAGCATAGTTGGGTTCTGGTATGAGCCTTCTTCCTGACTTGCGGATACCACTTTCACACTATGTGCCAATGGCCTTTACTCAATATATGCACGTGGAAAAGGAGAGGAAGATGTAGAAGAAGAGGGAAAGGAAAAGAGTCGGGGGAGGGGAGAAAGAATAGGAGGGAGGAAAGAAAAGGGGGAGAGAGAGAGAGAAAGAGAAAGGGAGGGAGAGAGAAAGAGGGCTTGCTCTCCTTATAAGGCACTAATCTCATCATGGAGATTCCATTCTCATTACTCTTCTAAACCTAATTATCTCCCAAAGACTCTACCTCCCAATATAATTACATCGGGGTTAGGACTTCAAAATACAAATTTTGGGAAGATGCAATTCAGTCCATAATACAACCAAAACATCATAATAATTTTTAATTTACCAAATTAAAGATTACATGTTAAAGTTATAATTAATATCTCCCTGGCCAACAAAGATCATTTTATAGTTGGTTTGGATTCTTATTCTGCAGTTTATGGTGGCCTAAAATCTCCCCTCAAGATTTCTGCAAATATCTCAGAGGCCTAATAATGTTGCTTTTATCTCAGAGGCCTAATAGTGTTACTTTTATAGCTAAACAGCCTTCTGGTTAAGCAAATGCATAATGTTTACAACCCCATATTGATCCACATGAAATGTCATATCTTTTTGGTCTTTTCACAAAAGAATTCATTTACTATTAATTTTAGACTTTAATGAGCTTACATAGACTTTGATAAAGCTTTCATAGAAGAGATGGAAAAGGAGGTTGCATTGCAGCCATGCAAACAACAAATATTTTATAACTTTTGACAAGTAGTTTTTGTCTTTGGGAGATGTATGGTAATTACATGCAAGTGTATTGTTTGAGAACGTGTGTATGTGTGTGTGTGTGTGTGTGTGTGTAAGTATGTGTTAGAATGCAGTGCTTGGTCCATTAGTTACCTACTAGAAAAGATTGGTCAGATTAAATACATTCATATGCAGTTCATTAATAAAGTTTGAGAATGTGACCTTATTTGTAGGGTGCCTTCATCAGTGTGGATTGCTATAACAAAATATAACAGACTGGGTAGCTTAAAAACAGACATTTATTCCTCAGAGTTCTGGAGGCTAGGAAACCCAAGATCCCAAGATGCTAGCTGATTCAGTTCTTGGCAAGAACACTTTCCCGGCCTCTCTCTTTATTTTCACATGGTGGAGAGAAAGAGAGATTTTTTTCTCTTTTCCTCTTCTTATAAAGACACTAATCCCACTCTCATGACCTCATCTAAACCCAATTACCTTCCAAAGGTCCAAACTCCAAGTGCCATCACATTAGGGATTAGGGCTTTACTACATGAATTTTCTGGGGATATAAATATTCAGTCCAAGACAGGGGGCTTATGATTGGATTTGAATCTTGGATTTTCAAAGCCACCTACCATTGTCTGCATGACCTGCTATGTCATGGCCATCATCAATCATCTTGTTGGAAGTCCCTCTACTACCCCCTACCCCTCTCATTATTACAGACTGCATTCAAAAGAATTGGAGAAGAGGGGTACCTGGGTGGCTCAGTTGGTTTAAGCCTCTGCCTTCAGCTCAGGTCATGATCCCAGGATCCTGGGACCGAGCCCCGCATCTCCAGCTCTCTGCTCAGCAGGGATCCTGGTTCCCTTCCTCTCTCTGCCTGCCTCTCTGCCTACTTGTGATCTCTGTCAAATGAATAAACAAAATCTTAAAAAAAAAAAAAGAACTGGAGAAGAGTTCTGCACAGTTTGGGGGAAGAGGACAGGGAATGGATTCTGCAGTAAGATAAATACTTGTTTGCAAGAAGTAGAGTTTTCTGGAAGGTACGAGGTCTGTGTGGGTAAGTTTAGATGGAGAAGCACTTGGAGGAGGAAAAACTAGGAGCAGAAAATAATTTGTATCTTTGTAGGCTTAGCTAGTGGTTTTTCAGAGAATAAAAGGTAAGAGTGCTACACACTGTCCTCTCCAGCTAATATTTGCAGAAAGGAGATGGTGTCCAAATAAGAGTCAGTGTCAAAGAGTTCCAGATGAAGAACAACAGCAGAGAGGTGGCCAGTGGCCAACCTAGGAGAAACTGTTGCCCCAGAGGAGCTCCTGAGTAGACAGCTTGAGAGAGCCTTAAAGAAAACTTTCACTTTTTAGGGTATTTTAAAGAAAGATGGACCTTGAAATGAGGGGCGGAGGTGGGGATGGATATCAGTACTTGTGTTACATTTATATGTAAGCTAGGTGTGTCAGAATTCCCTCCCATTTTAGGTCCTGAAGCAGAGAGTCTTTGCAAACTTATGAAGCAACTTTTACTGTGACCAACATTCAGAGATTTTTGCAACCCTTCAAAGAAACGAAGGAAAGGATACTTTAAATCATTCTAACCTGTAATGCAAGTCTTTCCCTTGGAACACTGCACATCTCCTCACAGAAGGTATTGCAAACTTGAATGCCACCTGAGCTTTGCTGAGAAACACACTGAGGATATCTCTACTAGATCAAGTTTCAGTAAACCTTTTTTTGAAAGATCTAAATAGTAAGTTTTTTTTAGGCTTTATGAGCCATACTCTCTCCTACACAATGCAACTCTGCTGATGTAGCAGAAAATAGTTAGAGACAATTTATAAAAAAATGAATATGGTTCTGTTCCAATAAAACTTTATTTATGGGCACTGGCATCTGAATTTCATGTAATTTTCATGTCACACGACATTGTTTTAAAAAATATATTTTGGGGATGCCTGGGTAGCTCTGTTGGTTAAGCATCTGCCTTCAGCTCAGGTCATGATCTCAGGGTCTTGGGATTGAGCCCCGCCTAGAGCTCTACACATTGAGCCCTGCATGGGACTCCATGCTCAG
This sequence comes from Martes martes, assembly GCF_963455335.1. Classification (NCBI taxonomy): domain Eukaryota; kingdom Metazoa; phylum Chordata; class Mammalia; order Carnivora; family Mustelidae; genus Martes; species Martes martes. The sequence goes on along the minus strand of NC_137898.1, from coordinate 83,652,757 downwards.
TGGGGAGTCTGCTTCTCCATTTCCCCTTGCTCCTGCTTTCTTTCAAATACATAAATAAAATCTTTCATATATCTATATCTATATCTATATCTATATCTATATCTATATCTATACACACATATATATATACACATATATTTCAACATTAAAAAATATAAAAACAATTTTTAGCCTGTGTGCCACCCAAAAATAGATTGCAGAATGGAGCTGGCCCCTAGGCCATAGTTTGCTGACTCTTGTATTAGACATAATAGATGACAGAGGACAGTGGACACCTTTTTCCTGTGAAGAAGGGTGAATGCCAATCTCTTAATACAATTTCAGCCTCTTCGTATTTGAAAGCAGCTTCTCTTAACTAAATGACCTGTAGAGTATATCCTTCTCACAAAGGGTGAGAAAACACAGGCTAAATAATTTTCCTCTGAGAAAACACAGGCTGGTCTGGTAATGAGGAAAGGACGTGTTTCCTTGTTTTCTTTCCTTTTTTTTTTTTTTTTTTTAATTTTGTCCTTTGTGAAACAGAAGACCCCATTATTATGCTGAGAAGCATTTTGCTGTTTCTCACCAGACCTGAAAATTGGCTGAATCATAAGAAAAACCATGCTGGTTGTCAATGGTTGTTCTTTTTGGCACTAGGAGGAATGGTGCCAACTATGATTAAATTATTTTGATTATTGGCTTCCCACTGGTGGAGACAATGAGAGGTGATTCTTGCCAATTCATCCTATTGCATATAAAATTGTTTTTGCAAAATTAGCATTATATTGAACATGTTACTTTGTAGCCTAAGATAAAAAACACTTGACATTATAGTCAACATTTCCTCATATCATTGATAGCATTATTTTAAATGGACATACACTATTTCATAGGTGCTAAATAATTTGCTTTTTAAGTAGTTGCCAATCTTGTAACATTATAAAAAATTGTATAATGAAATCTATTTTAGATAAATCCTTGTGCAGCTTCATGCTTATTTTTTTTAGGATGAGTTCCCAGAAATGGATTTGCTTGAGTAAGCATATATTGAAATCTTTTGAGAAGTGCCACAAAAATACATTCTAAAAAGAGTCACCTCAATTAATTTATATTCCCCTCAGCAATACATGAAAGTATGAAATTCTGTGTACTCTTGCCACTAAAATTTTAATTTTGGAGGAAACTTAAACACTTAAATAAAACTTTCTATTTATATATTTTTCAATATTGAGAACATTTAATGGGATAGGAACACTGTCTTCTTGATTTTTTATTTTCAGCTCCTAGCACAACACCTGGCATATAGTAAATATCCAATAAATACTGAAAACAGACAATATTGTCAATATCTAGGCATATACTTTACATACTTCCTTCAATTTTTCGGAATGGTTACTTTGTTACAAAATATGATTTTGTTAAATTTGTAAGATCTGCTTTTTCAAAGCTGTCATTGTTAGTATAATTTTTCCTAAATATGGCTTAAAATGTAGAAGAAAAATGAAATAATTATGGTGTATGGTTTCAATTCCCTCTTTAGAGAGAGTATTTTGCTTCTATGACCTTTATGCTGTTGTTAACATTTCTTTCTTTCTGTTTAAAATCCAATTATGCAGATTATTGGATCAAGGAAATATATCTTTTATTTGGGATATGTGTCTATCCAAAGACTTAGAAATCTTTTCATTTTTTGGATACTTAACACAGGTTGGATAACAGCAAAATAAATGACCTTGAACAGATCATAAATAGAAATATCTTCGTTGTTGATTGAGTGTAATTAAGAATTTGCTATTGTAATAGTAGTTGCAGCTGTGCATTCAAATGAAGAAATGCCTGCAAGGGCACTATTCTCTCTTTAGTTTGATACCCTATTGCTACTTGATTGTCTCAGTTGACTTACAGACCCTGTAGTGTTGAGTAAAATAATTGTCTATTTACACAGGCAAAGCAATTTCTGACTCCAAGGTCACTTGAGGTTTATAAAGAAGAGAACTTTCGAAGTTTTACAGAAGCAGCAATAAGGTAAGAGCCATGGGAAGGAATAATTGATTCTCTAGGCAGAACACTTCCATGAGATTCTCCAAATCTGTTAGAAGCTTTGTAGACTTAAAATGTTATCTCATCTCACTGAAGAAGGCATTATTGTTTTGTTAACTGATGTTTTGCAAGCATAAAAAAAACCAAAAAACAAAAAAAAACCCCAAAACCAATACTTGGTCTTTTCTGACTACAGTGGTATGAAACTAGAATCAATAGCAGGAAGAAAGCTGAAAAATTTACAAACATATGGAAATTAAATAACAAATTCCTGAACAAATGGGTCAGAGAAGACATCAAAAGGGAAATTTAAAAAATACCTTGAAATGCGGGGCGCCTGGGTGGCTCAGTGGATTGGAGCCTCTGCCTTCAGCTCAGGTCTCTATCCCGGGGTCCTGAGACGGAGCCCCACATCCGGCTTTCTGCTAAGCAGGGTGTCTGCTTCCCTTCCTCTCTCTCCGCCTGCCTTTCTGCCTATTTGTAATCTCTGTCTGTCAAATAAATAAATAAAATCTTTAAAAATAAATAAATAAATAAATAAAAAATATCTTGAAACAAATGAAAATGGAAACACATAGTTGCAAGCTTATGGGATGCTGCAGAAGCAGTACTAAGAGGGAATTTTGTAGCTATAAAAGCCTACATTCAGAAAAAAAAAAAAAAAAGAAAAATTTCAAAAAAAATCCAAGTCTACCTTTACACCTCAAGGAACTAGAAATTAAGAACAAATTAAGTCCAAAGTTAGCAGAAGAAAGGAAATAACAAAGACCAGAAGTCACTCTTTCTAGCAGCTAGCCTTATTTAGGAAGCTCGATATTCTAATACTGGTCTCCCGGAGGTTGTAACTTTCTAGGAGATCACTTTGGTTTAGCCTCAAGGAATAGTGGGAAAGGTCCAGAATTCAAATAAAAAAAACAAAGTTTTTTCTTAAGTGTGTATCAAGTTCATTTTATGTCAAAACTACTTCATTCTGGTGTGATACTATTTATAGTTTTTATCATTCCACTTTGCTAGATAGATTTCATATACCTTGCTGCAAAGATATTCATGTGTTTGGTTATGGGGCTCCCTAGACCCTATAGGGGATGTTACATAATTACAATAAAAGCATACATTATAAAAAAGCATAAATTTTGTTTCTAATATTTGAAAAAAATATGAACTCTGAAAAACATGTTGTCTTAGGTTTTAGGACTCCAGATTGGATGTTTGTTGGCTTTCTTGGAATATCATCTCTTACCTTAAAGTTCAAGACTGAGAATTAGAATCTTAAGAAGATAGGAAGATATAAAATTTAAGAATAGAAAACGCTTATTTGCTTTCCCACTCTAACTTACTCCCGTCATCCAAATGTGGATATACTAAATTGTCCATGATAATAATAGGACTTTTAGAACATATGGTTGGTATTGGCTTCTTCTGAACTAAAGCTGTGCTTGACATCAGTTGGAGCTGGGGAAAGTGAGGTTAGGTTTAAGGCATCATCCAGAAGCAATTCTGTCATTGGAACAAAACACTGCATCTCTGGAGCCTACCCAAGACTATTTTTATGTAGTCTTTTTTTTTTTTTTCTTTTCCTACTTTCAGAAGCAGGGGCATACTGCTTTCTAGTCCATCTAGGAAAAATTCCTTGCATTCATTTACTTTGGTAGCTCATGTATTAGAAATTTAGACTCACTTTGGATTGGCTGTACTATTAATTCAGCTCTTAAAACCAAAATTAGTATCTGGGCAATATCTAATTCAATGACTTAAAATCAAACATAGGAAACATTATCAGCTTAATACCTGGTATTTCAAAAGGATCATGACATCATTCTTTGGAAAGGTATTTTAGCTTTTGAACCTCAATTTTCTTATCTGTAAATGGTGTGAATAATTATAATTCACCTTTAAGTTGCTGTAAAGATTAAATGAATTAATATATATTACGACATTGTAATAATGCCTGGCACATATGAGAGATGATGAATCACATTTCTTACACCTTCCAAACTTGTCAGATTTGCCTTTAGCATAAAGTTACTTCTACCTTCTCCTTATATCATGGGATGGCACTTCATCATTGTAGTAAATGAGTCCTTCATTTTGTCCAACCCAACTTTCTCATGTTCTGAGATAATTTTCTCTTGCTTTATTAGTTCAGATCTTCTTGAATTTAAATGCACTTACCTTGTCTTTTCCATGTGTCCTGGATTCAACTTTATTACCAAAAATATTTCAATTTTGAATATTTAATTATAGAATAGAGGCTTTTTATTCTTATTTTTAAAAATAAAGGATCATAGGGGTGCCTGGGTGACTCAGATCCTGATTCCAGTGTCCTGGGATTGAGCCCTGCATTGGGTTGCCTGCTGCGGGAAGCCTGCTTCTCCCTCTGCCTCTGTCCCTCCCTTGTGCTGTCTCCTGCTCTCTCTCTCTCACTCTCAAATAAATAAATAAAATCTTAAAAAAATAAAGAATCATATATCATTAGTAAGCAGCAACTTGTTGATAATATTTTGGAGGAAAAGGACTTTTTTGATGTCTTAATATGCTGATGAGTAAGGTTGGCTCTGACTAGGGGATTGCACTGTGTTTTTGACCATACATCTCAGATGATTCCTCCTTATATTTGTGTACTGATATTCTGTATACAAGGTTTCATGTATATAATTACATGTGATTATTACTACATGGTAAAATGGATATTTACTTCTCAGATGAAGGAATTGAAGGCTGGACCAGCTGAGTAATTTGTCTAAGTCATTACAACACAGAATCTAGAACCCCCTAGCCTTATGACTCCAAGTCCTGGGGCATGCATTCTTTCTCGATTTTTTCTTTTCATAGAAGAATGAATGTTGATAAATGCTAATTACCTAAAAACTAAGGAGGTTGTGGTATACTATGTACTTTGAAATAAAATTCTAAGCATTTTTCCCAGTAATCATCCCACGTACATTCCTGTATTTGAAAGTTATAGTAATTTCCATCCCATTAAAGACATCGTAGGAGGGAACAGTTTGTTTATGTTATAGAAAATGCAGAAAAATGAACACCTGCAAGATAGTATAAACACAAATCTGATAGCTCTATTCATCAATACCAGTCTTTTGGTAAACTCTTCAATCTGAAGGAGAGAAAAGTTTTATTTTTCTTATAGAACTATTTTTTGGAATTTATATTATTGATTTTTCCTCTAGCCACAAAATGAGTCCAAGTAGCATCTCATAAAACAGAATTTATGTATGTAGATACACTGTGGGGTTTTGCCTCTTATACCTGTGCTCAGAGGTAAAGGTACCTTAAAATTATTAACAAGAATTTATGAACTTCCTGCCCTGAGCACCTCCATCAAATGGCCCAGCCCAGCAGTGCATCACACTGGTGAAATAAGGTAGCTGACCAAATGAATGTTCTGCTTTACACTGTTTTCCTAAGGATGGCTGAAATAAACTACTTTTTCTATTACTGTGTTATAAAATCTTTACTGAAGGACACTCAAGATTCCATTTAAGATGTAGCCATGGAAACAGAGAATGGAGGTTTTACTAATATAGAGAGACTTGATGTTGTTTGATGTAATGTCAAAATGAACTAACTTTGAAAAGTAAAACTCATGTTTTTCAGGGTCATTCTGCTGTCAATTCTGCTTACTAAGCTATATCTCCAGCTCAAAATATAAATTATTTGAGGACAAGTATTAGGTCTTATTGATCTCTGTATTCACAGATCCTAGCACAAAACTTGTCACAGAGTGAGTATTTAGGAAATACTTGCTGAACGGATATAGTCCAAAATCAAAACAAAACAAAACAAAACGAAACAACTCCAGGATTTGATAAAGCTTCTTATTTTAAAAAGTAATTATAGGGGTGCTTGGGTGGCTCAGTTGGTTAAGTGTCTGCCCTCCGCTCAGGTCATGATATCTGGGTCCTGGGATTGAGCCCTGCCATTGGGCTTCTCTCTCTCCCTCTGCCCCTCCCTACTGCTCCTTCTCTCTCTCTCACATAAATAAATAAAATCTTCTAGAAAAGTGATTATAATAATATTTCTTTGTACAGCAAAGAATGCAAAGTAAGGTTCTGAGGAGGCAAGGATAAGAGAGAAATATTGATCCAAATATTAAAAAATGCAGTATTCTGTTAGGTCACAGAGAAGTATTTAACCCAGCTTGGGTAGAAAGATGTGTGGTGTGTGTTTGTATGTGTGTGTGTGTGTGCGTTGCCTCCTGAAGAAAGTGATACTCAAGTTTTGAAGGATATAGAGTCACTAACTAGACATAGAAGGTAGAAAGGTGTATGTCATTGTAGGAACGGCAAAAACAAAGAGGGGCAACTTAGCACAATGAAGGAAACCTTCTGCTTTCTTGTCGTTTCTCTCTCTCCACACTCCTATATATTATTTTCTCATCTATTCATCTAATCTTCAAGCATTTTGTATGTGTTTTAATCTCAAACATTTCTATATTATTTCTTATTCTTAGTTTTATTTTTGTCATAATGCATACTTTTAATCCTTAATTCGCTCTGTTACATTTTGTTTTTTTTATTTAATGGGTTTTAGCTTTTAACAATAACCTTTTATGTCCTTTACTCTTATGGCTTTGATCCATTAATCCTGTTGACCTTTATCTTTAATTTAATCTATTTTATCCTATTATTTAAAAACTCTTAATCTCTTATCTTTATTTATGTTCATGTGTTCATTCTTCATTTCTAATTTCTACTTTTCTCCTAGCTCACTCAAAATTTCAGTTTTAATCTTTCCTAATTTTGTCATCCACTCTTTATTTTTTTTAATACTATTTTTCCATATCTCTTAACAACCTGTTTTAGTTTTGTTTGCCTTCACAGTGGCAGCAGGACATGGCAGCATGGCCATGACGGTGACAGCAAGGACATACCCAATTACTGGGGAGGCTGGCAGCTTCCTCACCAGCTGTGGTGACCCCACTCTAAACTCAATACACTATCATTCCCACTTTCATACACCTCTTCTTCTTGCAATCCCAGATGTCTCACATATCAATAAATACTAGACTGGAGCTCCAAACTACCTTATGTTTATCCACTGATTACCTCACTTTAAACAATCATTTTTCTATGAACTGAAATGTCTGTGAACACTGTTCAGGTTAACATCTCTAAATGCAAAGTTCTCTGTCATCTGGCCAGCAGTAGAACTCTCATGTATTGTAAGCAGTAGACTCACCCTCAGGTCCTTTCAGGTATTAAAGTGTGAGGTCTTATGTTCAGTGGGAGAAATGAAGTTGTGCATTAGGGGTGTGCTCTTTGGGCTGCAGAGTTTAACTGGAAAAAGATGCCCAGAGTAGGCTGTAGTGGTGTCATCCTGAGAGTTGCAGAATGAAGTCTTCCAACTGAAACCATGCCCTAGAGGGTTAATGAGGTTCAAAATAGTAGAAAATTTAAAGCTTGTTTTTCAGAGATCTCTTTCTCTGTAATCAGCTATTGTTTCTTCACAGATTCCATTCATAAATCCATTAGCTCTGTCTACACAAGCCTGGACTCCAGGTCAATTGATGTGTTTCGGTTTGTGAGCAAATAAGACTTGACATTCCTTGCTTGAGATAAGAGCCCAAGACCCCACCTATTTTATACCCATAGCCCATTTTCCTTGTCCTAAGATAACCTCCTGATGTTAGAGACTAAATTTTGCTTTGTTCTGATGTTAAGGCTCTACCCCAAAGTGAACATGGCAATTATGTTACACATATTTACTCAGTGTATATGTTCCATCTTTTCTCATGAATAGACAAATGTTTCCTAGCACTTTTTCATCAATATGTATGTAACCTCAACCCTTATATTTATAAAAAAACTGGTTCTAACCTCAGTTAGGAAGGCAGGTTTGGGAATACTCCCTTTTCTTCTTATTGAGCTGCCCTTATGATTATAAAATTTTCTCTGCTTCAAACCTGGTGACTTAGAGATTGGCTTACTGTGTATCAGACACATAAATCTGATTTCAGGTTTAGGAAACACACCCACTGCTTTGATGCCCTGCTTTTATTCATTGTCTCCAGGCACTGCCCTCCTGTGTGTTGGGATTGGACCAGAGAGGAATGCAATGAAAGAGAAAATAATAGACTCTTAACCTACATGAATCTGACTTCCTACGCCTCTTCTAGATTTGTCATTTTTGCTTTTATAAAAGCTCTTTTCTTCATAAAGTGAATTTTCTTTGAGTTCCTTTAGGCTTTTGTGTGTGTGTGTGTGTCTTATTTAACATACCCACATCTACTCCAAAGTTATAGAGATAACCTGTATTTTCTTCTGAAAGTTCTAAATGCGTGAAGTCACAGAAGTTCAGAGAAAACTCTTTTATCAAAACTAGCACCCTGATAGGGAAAAAGTAGAACCTGACAAATAAGATATCTGAGTAGATGTACTTAAAATCTTTAATTTCAAATTTTCCTGAATCCTTTTGGCCTACAAAAGTGACCCCTTCATCCTTTTGGAAGATACGTCCCCCACTCCTTACTTGGAGACTATGCAAAGTCCTCCAAAGAGGCCAATGCTTTGTCAGTTCTTCTTGGGAACTGACTTCACTTCTCTTGACCACCATATCACTCATAATGCAAAATCTTAGCATAAATTGACTAAGGAAATGTTAGGACTGCTAAGAGCAAGATTATACACTAAAAGAGCTATAGTACCTGGTTAACATAAACTGGCAACAAGGAGAATTAATTCTGAGGATGCTGAACACTGGGGGCAATTGTAAAGCTGGTTAAGAGAACAATGTCAATCTAGGGCACTCTATGCATTGAATTCCTGGCTTGGACTATGGGGATTTCTATAACGTGTTGCTGGGATGGCTCTTGAATACTTGGGAAAAAAACAATAATTCTCATAAATAAAATAAAGATGCCAAAACTGCTATGGATAACTGTGAAGGAAGCAATGAAAAGTCTCAGAACACTGGACATGCTCAGTTGGGCCCATTTTGCTGGTAGTTTTCCTTGGGAGGGCCCAAAGATTACTCCTTTTTTCAAGGTGGTAAGGAATGTACTAGTCAGGGGACAAACATGGTGAAAAGCTCAGGAGAGTTTCATGTGGTTGGAAATGATATTGTAGTAAAGAGCTCTTTAGTAATAAAGGGTGGGGGATGATAGGAACCTGGAATAATTGAGGACAGATAGCAACACTTCATTTCCATAATCAAAGTGGACAGCAAGGTTAGAGTGGCAATTAGGGGGTTTTGATTTGAGAGTTACATGAAGATGACTCAAAAAACATTGTTTTCCTAGAAACAGGATAGATAGAAACAGGATAGACAGACAGCAGTCAACAAGGGCACTGCTTAATGTATAGAATCAAAAGAAATCAAGAAGGAATAAATAGACAGCTGAGGTGAGCCTTCCCAATGATAAATCAATGATTTCTTGACCAATTTCCAGATATGAGCCAGTTTTCATACTCAGAATTATAATGAGTGATCATATCCTTTGAGGAAGGGCTCTGCAATATCAGGGCAAACTTTCCCAGGAAACCCAAAGGGATTTAGTCATCTACGTAGGTAATTGTTCATTGGGGACAGTTTTGAGAGCTACTGTATGCAGGGTCATAGTTGATGCAAAGGCCTGGGAATGTAAATCACTCTCATGGCATTCCTGTTAGAGTAGGAGCACTATGTCTTGTTTCTCATAAAGAGGTTTTAGATAGATATTAAACATACCAGTCTCACAATTTTGTGTCTTAACTGTTCAGTCTAGTACACTTATATAATAATTCACAACAAATTATTACTCATATACTTGTATTCATTTTTACTATTTTATTTTGCATGATTTAGTTCTGCTTTTTCCCTTAATTTTTAATTCTTTTCTTCTTTTGCCTATTTCTCAATCAAGTAGTTTCTACCTTGTTCCTTTTTTCCTTATACTATTTCAGAAACCATAAAATCTTTGTATTGTCTCAATAGTTTGCCTATAATTTTTAGTATGCATATGCTAAAATGTTTAAGTAATTTTACCTTCATCTTAAAACAACTTAAAACATTTTAACTCATCTTGCTTTCCCCAACTGTACATTTTCTCTCCTAGGATTTTAGTTCTTTCTGTTTTTTAAGTTCACTATTAATGTTCATTTAGATTTATCCACACATTTAAAATTTTCTTTCTTCAACATTGTTCTTCTATCTTAGACATCCATTCTAGAATGTTCTTTCTTAGGGGTACATAATTAAAAAGTTTCTTTAGGGAGGATCTGTTGGTAGTAAATTCTAGATTTGGTAGAGAAATGTTAATTCTTGTTCTTGAACCATATATTTGCTGAACATCCCATGCTATGCATGTATATGTGCACACATACAGTTTTTAATCCCAGATTTTCACTGAGGATAATAGTGTGATATGAACATTATATTTGCTCCCAAATAATCTCAAAAATGATTTAGTGGCTATTTAATATTCTATTTTATGGAGAAACTATGATTTATTTAAATCATCTCCAAATATTTATTATGTAAGTAGTTTCCAACCTTCTACTATTATAATTAATACTGTAGCAAACATTCTTGTACATAAATCTTTGTCTTTATTTCTGAATGTTTTCATAGGGAATATTATTAGAAGTAGAATTTATGGCTCAGAATATCTCAGCCTTATCAATTCAATTTAATTTTATTCCTCCTCCCATCATACATCTCCAATGTGGCTTCAGAATTACTGTGTAAATTAAAATTCTTACATCAAAGTAAAACCTGCATATGATTAAAACATCAAATAGTGTAGAAGGATTTAAAATGAGAAGAAACAGACCTCTATTCTATTTCTCCCCTGGAAGGGTTTTTAATTTTTTTGGTGATAATTCTAGTTACATCAACACTTCAAAATAGTTTGTATGTTCTAGTTCAGCACTAGTGCATATCTTTCCATGTTCTAAATGAAGATTTTAGCACCTTCACACTTTGTTCCCTCTTTTCTTTTTCAAATCATCTCCCACTTTTTGCTTGCCATAAATTTACATTCATGCTTTCAAGATTAATAGGCTATGCATTGTTTTGTAACCATAGCCAAAATATTCTTGACATTGATTCTAAATGTTGAAAACATGGTCATGACTGTATAAATGTTGCTAGCTGTAGAGCTAAGCAGTGTGCTATGATATATTGGTTCCCCTTGGGTTTCCACCTCTTTCGCTGTGCCTTTCTTCTCAGTTTTTTTTTTTTAATTGCCTTTATCCTGGTTTTAAATATTGAGGAACCCCAGAGTTTATTCCTTAGTCTTCCATCTATTCTCCTCTTCACCTGACTTTCTTCCTAGATTATTCCATCCAGCACCATAAATTTAATTCTGTCCAAAGGCTAATGAATCTCAAGAGCTAAATGAATCCCTTTAGTCTTTACCTCATCCTGAGCTCTTGGCTTGACATATTGACATATTTCATTTTTACTGGTCATTTTTGACTCAATGTGTCTACATGCAGTTTGTTTTTTGTTTTTTTGTTTTTAGATTTTATTTGTTTATTTGATGGACAGAGATCATAAGTAGGCAGAGAGGCAGGCAGAGAGAGAGGGGAAAGTAAGCAGACTCCCTGCTGAGCAGAGAGCCCAATGCGGGGCTCGATCCCAGGACACTGGGACCATGACCTGAGCCGAAGGCAGAGGCTTTAACCCACTGAGCCACCCAGGCGCCCCTCTACATGCGGTTTTAATTTTATTCTGAAACTATTCCTCAACTTCTCTTTCCCTCTTCAGTGAATGGCATCACTCTTCATTTAGTTGATCAAGATGAAACACAGTAGTAGTTATTTTTGATGTCTCCTTTTTTCTTACCTACATATCTGTTACAGCAACAAAATATACATGGTCTGTGTATATCTCTCTCTGTCCATTGCTACCAACTATCATTTATTGCCTTAACAATTGCAATAGCCTGTAACTGGTAGAGACCTTTTAAAATCTGATTTAAAATATAAATCAGATCATTTAACTCTCTTGAATTAAGACTTTTTTTCCCCCTCAAGACTTATTTATTTATTTGAGAGAGAGAGAGAGAGAGAGAGAGAGAGAATGCAAATGGGGGAGAGAGGTAGCAGAGAGAAGGAGTGGGAGAGAGAGAATCTCAAGCAAATTCCTCACTGAGCTCTGAGACTGATGCAGGGCAATGCCCCCATTAATGGGGGCTTGATGAAGGGCTCCATCCCACAACCTGAGATCATGACCTGAGCTGAAATCCAGAGTCGGAAACTTAACTGACTAGCCATTCAGGCACCCCTGGAATTAAGACTCCTGCTAGTTTTTTAGGCTAATACCCCAATTCTTTTTTTTTTTTTTTTAAAGATTTTATTTATTTATTTGGCAGATAGAGATTGCAAGTAGGCAGAGAGGCAGGCAGAGAGAGGAGGAAGCAGGCTCCCTGCCGAGCAGAGAGCCCGACGTGGGGCTCGATCCCAGGACCCTGGGATCATGACCTGAGCCGAAGGCAGAGGCTTTAACCCACTGAGCCACCCAGCCCCTAATACCCCAATTCTTAATGATTGTGTAAAAGATTTTCCTTCCCTACCTATCTCTCTAGCCTCATCTCTTGCCAACTTCCCTAGGTTATATTCCCTATCTGAACATTCCTCTAAAGAAATGCAGCTGAAAATTGTAAGAAAAACTATTTGATATATTTCTTCCAGAAAGACAAAGATATGATGGGAATTATTTAACAGGAAACTAGTCAACTCAACTCAACCATTTACTTCAATATTTATCCATTATTATTTGTTATGTTAGGTTCCTCTAAAGATGAATTGGGCAGAACCTTAGGAAGTACATTATCTGGTGTGGAAGACAGATCTTTTAATAAACAATGCTAAATAAAAGGTTTCCAGAATATTGTGAAAGTTGCCAGAACTGGTTATAAATGTCTAAAAAATATGAAGAAAATACTTTTTTTTTCTATTTATTAGTTTCAAAGAAAAACGGAATAGAAATACTAGTTTCAAAGAAAAATGGAATAGAAAGGATAAAAAAGGGTAAAATCAGTAGGCATATTTTCAGCAATTGTCTCCTTATGCTATTTATGAAATTCCTATGTTTGAGAGGAGGAGAATTTGAGGTGGGGCTTGAAACATAGATAGGAGTTTATTGGCAAGGCAAAGAAGGGAATCTCATTTCATGGGGAAGACATAGCAGGTGTCATGGTATCAAGGGGAAGATATCTGAATTTTTTTTTTATATTAGGCTTTTTGTTTATTCATTTGTCAGAGAGAGAGAGAGAGAGAACACAAGCAGGGGGAGGGACAGAGAGAAGCAGGCTCCCCACTGAGCAAGGAGGCTGATGTGGGGTTCTATCCCAGGATGTGGGGATCACGACCTGAGCTGAAGGCATACACTTAACTGAATGAGCCACCAGGCATCCTGAAATCTGAATAGTTTTTGGAGTACTAGAAGTTGTTGGTAATGCTGAGTTCGTTTAGAAACTCAGAATTCTGGGGTTGCTTGGGTGGCTCAGTGGGTTAAAGCCTCTGCCTTCTGCTCGGGTCATGATCCCAGGGTCCTGGGATCGAGCCCAGAGTCAGGCTTTTTGGTCATCAAATGGGATATAGAAGTTAAGGGAAAGTGTAGGTTTGGTGGGGAAAATGGTTTTTAACATATAATTTGAGGTAGTTGAGTGCCAGGTATACATATTTGGGGATGTGTGATAGAGGGTACTTCTTTAAATTTTTGAAATTTTTAAAAGATTTTATTTATTTATTTGACAGGGAGAGAGATAGAGAGAGAAAACAAACATAAGCAGGGGAAACGCAGGCAGAGGGAGAGGGAGAAGCAGACTCCCTGCTGAGCAGAGAGCCTGACTTGGGGCTCCAACGAGCACCCTGGGATCATGACCTGAGCCTAAGGCAGACACTTAACTGACTGAGCCACCCAGCCATTGCCCTCTCCCCCACCCCCAGGGTACTATTTTTAAACTAACACAGAGAGATTTTAGGAAGAAATTCTATTTTTCACTGCTAAGACTAGCATTTAACTTCTCTCAGAATAAAGGGTTTAGTTACATCAAATACTGAGTGAACTTGAATCAGTCCTGGAAATCATTACATTTGTAGCTTTAAAGAAAGTTTATTATTAGAAGTAATGATCTGTAGATAATTTTCTGAATACTTAGATATGTTTCTCAGGTTTCAACACACTCAAAAAGTCATTACCTATTTTTAACTCTTTATCTCTGCTATAATCATATGCTATGGTTTATTAATGGAAAATTTTAGCTATTAAATAAGAATCACTCTAAAAGGAGCTGCTAATTAATTTATATTATGTATTTGTATTTGGAAAGACCATAAATATATTTTTAATTTTTTAAATTAGTAAATTTCCTTTTTTTTATATGTAAAAATCTCAAATCAGATAAAATCTACAATTACTATTGAAATAATTTCATTGCTTGGGGAGTGTTGAATTCTCCTTCACAGTGAATGTTTAAGCTTTGGTGGGTGTGACAGTTATTGATTTATTGCCTTTCAGCTCCACATTCATTCTCACATTTTGCTCTTCAACTTGCTCTGCTCAAATGGATGGAATTACTTAAACCACTTTTCCTTTACTGTGAGCACAATTTTAAGCTTCCTCAGTAGAGGGTGCTACAGGGATATTGCAGGAGGATGGGACATCTCATGGGATCCAGAGGCTATACATTTGGTCAGCCATGTGAATGTGAGGATATCCAGTGATGCCTTGCCCAGCCATGAAGATGGACCACATGATTTCTCTGAGATTATAGTCCTGATCCAGCCTGTCAGTTACCTTTCTGCAACTTTCCCAACAGAGACAACACCTTCTCCAGGCCTCCTGCCCATAGAGGCACCTTGACTTCCTCCATATGCATGCTAGCCCACTGACTGGGGCTCCTCTGTGTCTCAGAAGATTGTTTCATTTGCCCAGTATGTGGACCAGCTCTGGTTTGGGCAACACAGAAAATTTTTCCACCATCTAATGGATTGCCACCAAAACTCTTCTTACAAGGTCTGAAGCCTCTCCTTGGGGGTAGGTACCTTCATCCAGGTTTGTCTTTATTTGGATATTTTCTGTCAGTCCTAGTGTATCCTACAGAGTTTTCCTTTTATCTTATAGTATTTATTTTATTATTGCTTAATGATTCCTTATAATAAAATTATTTTTGTATTTTGTATGGTTTCTGCCTCCTATATGGACCAAGATTGAAACAGTTGGAAAACAAAATTTGGGGGCCAATAAAGAAAATATTTAAGCATTAGATTCTTTGAGAAAATAATTGATTTGAATGATTGTTTCTACCTTCTTCTCATACTAAGCCCATGTGTTTTTCTGAGTTTCCCTTTTAAAATAATGGAATCAAATATTTCTTTGAGAGAAGCATGGTTGGCAGTTGATAGTAGCTTTATTTACTGTGGCCACAGAAATCATCTGCACTAATGATAATTAATTTGAGAGAATTAGAGGATTGACTTATTTAATGAAGCTACAGGTAATTGCAAATTTCTTTACTAACGATGTTAGGGAAGTGAGGCCTGTTAACATTTAAAATAGTATGTAATGGACATGTGTGTCCTTTAAAAGAAGAAAACCTTACATTTTCATCAATTCCCTTACATCTGAAATGAATGTTTTAGTTTATACTTTTCCTAATTACTAGAGCCTTGTTTACAGATGTGAAGTGAGTAAATTCACATAGGATTTATTTGTTTACTCTGGCCTCCTTCAAGACATATGAGAAGTGTGTAAGCTGAATTTAAATAATTGAGCTGCTACTATGTGCCAGATAACTGTATTTTATTTGATGCTTGAATCAATTATCTATTGCTGTAATAATGTTGAACAAAGTGCTCCCTACAAAACAGTGTTTTAAAACAATAATCAAACATTTAGGTCATAGGTCTATTGTTGTTTTGGCTGGACAGAGCAGGATTTGGTTTTGGTTAATTTTGGTTAACTATCTGGGAGTTGACTAGGTGTTGGATGACCTAAGATAGATTTAGCAATGGTTACTCAACTCTGTTCCATTTGTTTTTAATTCTTCTAGAAGATACTGAGCATGCTCTTAGGGTGATGGCAGAGAATAAAAGATACAAGTGCTTTTTAAGATTCTGTTTGTGTCACATGTACCAACATCCTACTGGGCAAAGCAAGTTGCATGATTTATTCATGTGCTAGGGCTGATTAGGGGACTTAAAAACAAAAATTTATTTTTTGCAGTTCTGGAGTCCAAGATCAAGGTGTTGACAGTTTGTTGTTGTTTGTTTGTTTGTTTGTTCCTGAGGTATCTCTCATTAGCTTGCAGGTGGCCACTCACTTTTCCACTGCCCTCATGTGGTCTTTCCTCTGTGTGCTGGAATTCCTAGTGTCTGTGTGTCCAAATTTCCTCTTATAAGGACACAAGTCAGTTGGATAAGGCCCACTCTAATGACCTCATTTAACTTAGTTACCACTTCACAGGCCCTACCTGCAAATATAGTCATACTTTGAGATATAGGTCTTAGGGATCCAGCATATGTATTTTTAGGGGAAGACACCATGTAACCCATAATATATGAACAAGCCCAGAAACAGGAGTGGGAAGTCCTAGATACAAGGCAGTGCAAAGAACTGGAGGTGTTATATCCCTTAACTTACCACAATGCTAACAAAAGCCCCTTAGTGACATGGTTATTACAGTTGAGGGAAAATGAGGTCTAACTGATATAAGTCCCCACATGTTTATATTTTTTCTCATGTAGAAGCATTGATTAACAGAAATAAGATGCCCAAATAAATAGTTGTATTTTTAATTTTCACTTATTTATACTAGTATAGTGGCTGGGAGTGTGAATTCTTGGCAATAGACTACCTGAATCCAAATCTCACTTTCTACATTTACTGGCTATCACCCCTTGGATGAGTTATTTAACTCTTGTGTATTTTGATGACCTGACCTAAGAATAAGAGTATTATCTACTGCATAGTATTATTAAGGGATTAGTTCTCTTAATACATATAAAGCTAGAATGCTGCCTGTTATATAGTAAATGCTATAAACTGCTACCAGAAAACAATAATTATAATAACATTTTCTTGTTTAATGTATGGGTTTTATTAAACATTTTTTCCAGTTTTATTGAGAAATAACTGGCAAACATGTCTGCATAAACTTAATGTATACAGCACGATGGTTTGAGTTACATGCAATGTGAAATGATTGTGCAATATGTTCAGCTAACATCCATTATCTCATACAGTTGTAATATAAATGAAAGAAGAAAATAAAAAAAGATTTTCTCCTTGTGATGCACTCTCTTCAGATTTATTCTTTCAATAATTCTCCTATTTATCATACAGCAGTATTATTAACTAGCAGTATTAACTAGATGTTCTGATGTTGGGCTCATAAATATTTACAGTTGTCATATCTTCTTGATAGACTGACCCTTTATCATTGTGTAATGACCTTCTTGGTCACTTTTCACCATTTTTAGTAAAGTGTATTTTGTCTTATGTAACTATAGCTACCCTTGCTTTTTTTTTTGGTTACTGTTTGCTCAAAATGACTTTTCCATCCCTTCACTCTCAAGGACTCTCTACGTGTACCCTTAAGGCTATAATGAGTCTCTTACAGGCAGCATATTATTGGATCTTGTTGCTGTTATTATTTAAATCTATTTAGCCATTCTCTGTCTTTTGATTAGATAATTTAATCTGTTTATATTTAAAGTATTATTGATAGGTAAGGACTTAATATTTCCATTTGTTAATTGCTTTGTAGTTGTTTTGTAGATCCATTTTTCTTTGTTTCTTATCTTGCTGTCGTGTGTGTGTGTGTGTGTGTGTGTGTGTGTGTGTGGTGCATGTGTGTGTGTTTTGATGTCTTTGGTTATACATAAGCCTTGAATTTTTTATCATGTTCATTTGTATAATTGCTACAGGTTTTTTCCTTATAGTTACTATGAAACTTAAAATATCTTAAATTTGTAACATCCTATTTTAAACTGATAGCAACTTAACTTCAATAGAATTCCAAAATTTTATACTTTTACTTCTTTTTTTCCCCACAATTTTTGGTTATTGCTGTTATAATTCAGATATTTTTATATTACATAACTAATAACAGATTAGTATAATATGGTTATTTTGACTATGTTAATTTTTTCAAACTTTTAAACTAGAGTTGTAAATGAACTATATACCATCATTACCAAATTACAGAATTCAATTTGACTATATATTTACCATTATTAGTGAGTTTTACTCTACCTTTTTATGTCACTATTACATTATTTAGGATTCTTTCACTTCCACTCAAAGAACTCCCTTTAGTATGTCTTGTAAGGCAGATTTAGTGGTCATGAAATCCCTCAGCTTTGTTTGGGAAAATCTTCCCCTTTATTTTTAAAGGAGAGCTTCACTGGGAATAATATTCTTGGATGACCATTCCTTTCTTTCAGTATAATGAAAATAATATCCCATTCTCTCCTGACCTGACCTCTCCTGACCAATTTTTGTTGAGAAATCTACCAATAGTCTTATGGGGGTTCCCTTGTATGTAACTTCTCTCTTTTCCCTTGCTCTTCTTACAGTTATTTATTTTTGACTTTGGATTGATTATAATTTGTCTCAGTGTAGCCCTAATCAGATTCAAACTATTTGGAATCCTTTGGGACTTAAGCAGCTGAATGCCCATTTCTTTCCCTAGGAGAGAACTCAGGAAGTTTTCAGCCATTATTGCTTTAAATATACTGTCTGCCCCTTTCTTTTTCTCTTTCTTCTGGCGTGACTTCAATGTGAACATTATTTCTTTTCATTGCGTCCTATAAGTTTCTAGGCTTTCTTTACTTTTTTATTCTTTTTTTCTTTTTGCTTCTCTGACTGTATAATTTTTAATGTCCTATCCTCCTTAATTTTTAATATCATCCATTGGTTCTTACTTCCACATCATCAAGTTTACTTTTGAAACTCTGTATTGAATTCTTAGTTCAATTATTGTATTTTTCACCCATAGGATTTCTGTTTGGCATTTTTTGATGGTCTCCATGGCTTTCTTGAATTTCTCACTTTGTTCATGCATTGTTTTTCTAATTTAATTTAGTTGTCTGTGTGTTCTTGTAGTTCATTAAACTTTAAGGGGGTTATTCTGAATTCTTTCACAGTTCATAGATCTCCCATTTCTTTAAGATCAGTTACTAGATTTTATTAGTTTACTTTAGTGATGTCATATTTACCTAGCTTTTAATGATACCTCATTCCTTACATTAGTATCTGTGCATTTGAATAATTAGGTTCCTCTTCCAGACTTTACATTGCTTTGGCAGAGATGACTCTTCACCAGTCAGGCCAGTTTGGGTTTCTGGGCATATCTTCTGGTAATGTTCTTGGGCAGGTGTGGCCTGCTATTATGGTCTATTTTTGGGGTGAGGCAACTGTTTGAGGTCTGAGGATGGGAATGGGAAGGGTGTGTCACTGGGTGAGAACAGTTGGATAGGACTTCTGGCTTGGTTCTCCACCCAAGGGAGGTATAGGATGGGCTCTGTGGTTGTCTGAATTCTCTAGTCAGGCCTGGCAGGAAGGAGCAGGATGGAATCAAGGCCTGTATAGCTCATTATTTGGGGACCTAAATCAGTCAAGAGTGTGCACTGAATTCCCTGGTCTTATGAGACTACCAATTTTGTTCTGCAGATGGGGAAAACCAAAGACTGTGTTCTCTGTTTAAGTGCCTCTGTAAGCAGAACTATAACAATGTACTCTGGTTAGGTTCCCTGGTTGGGCAGGTGGGAGGTGGTATTTAGTAATGAGATGGACTGCACATTAACCCCAAGAAACCAAGGGAGGCAAAGAAAGACCCTCCCAACCCACACAAGGTGAAAAGGGGACACAGGAAGCCAGGAGAAGTGAGGACATTTTCTGCCAAACCAGGTGAAGCCAAGGAAAGGCACCAAAAAAAGGTGACCAGACCAAAGACCAAGAGGTAAGACTGAGGAAGGCCAGGAAGGCCTCCCAATAGCCAGACAAGGCCACACAGGCCCTTCACAGTGCCACTGGCTCCAGTGGGAAATCAAAGGTCAAAGGCAGAAGAAGCAGCCAAGATGGCGAGGCCCACAGAAAACAAAAACTGGATGTCAGAGTTCAAAATCCATGGTTCCAAGAGCAAGAATGGTGTTGCTTCTCCAGACAAAAAGAGGGAAAACGAGGTCCCTAAAGAGGTAGTGGCTTGAGCCAAGACTGCTTCTCCTCCTGGGGTAGTTGTTCTAAGATGGTGCCTGAATCCCTGGCCAGGTAGACAGAAATCTCCAAGCCCCTGAGAAACCTGTCATTCCTACCAAGGTCTCTCATCCACGTTGACTAGTAAGATGGCAGAAACTGAAAGCTAGAGTTGGGGTGGAGAGAGACTGAGATTCTGCTCGAGTTTTTATTCTCTAACAAACCATCATTCTATTTCATTGTAACCTATTTATCAATAAAGCACCCTTCCCCAAAAAGGATAAGCATCTCTAAGGCTGGTAAAGCTCTTCATCCATTATCTTAACTCAGGCTAACTTGTGCCCCAAGTTCTCTAGCTGAACAAGTCCACTGGCTTTGCTCTGCAAACTGTCAGCTCTCCTGCTCCTTTCTTGGCTGAAGCACCACTGGGCCCTATAGCTCCCAGGTGTTCTTGCCAGCCCTTCTGGTCAGATGGGTCTGGGAACCACACTCTGAGTGGGTGAGTTTATATCTCAGCCCCTTTGTCTGAGTTTGAAGGGGATGGCTACTCCAAGCAACTCCCAATTTCCCAAATAGCTCTCCAGTTGGGGTGAGGGGCTGAGAGCTATTCATGGCCTTAGCAATGAATTGATGACTCTGCCTGTGCATACCATGGAAATCCTCCACACCTGCTACTGTCTTTGTTCTGGGGATGATCATGTCTACCCACCCACTTTTCAGCTTGAGCATTGAGTTACATGGCTTCCAGGAGCTCCCACCAGCCCCTATGGTAAGATATACCCAGGAGACATTTTCCTCAGCTGGTGAGGCTGTGCCTTAGCTCCTTGACTATGTAAACTGGGTTCTAAGGCTTGAAAAAGCACTTATTTAAGTATCTAATTGAAGAGATCTGCATCTTGCCAAGTTCCTTGTCAGAGAGTTCTTCCAAAGTGGTTCTCAGGGGAGCAAAACTGCTGGTTGGGATTACTAGTTGGGTATAGCAGGTATAAATGCAGTCTCCTAAGATCCTCTCCTCTTCTTCATTGTGGTCAGATTTCCAGTGGTCAAGCCCCATAGATTCCCCTGCAATCCCCATGTGGTCTGAAAGTGTAGTGACTTCCACAAAGCAATCCACAATGCTGAGGCCAGGTTGTCCCCCCCTGGGTTCTCTGAGAACCCAGGGGGGGACAACCTGGTCTCCTCAGGCTGCTGCACTGGCCTGGGGGAGGGGCAATGTGTTCAACTTGTAGCTGCTTCTCTTACCCTTCTAATTCAGTCTGTCTGGGTCTCTGGGGGTGGGGGCTATGATTCAGCTTACTCTCGTGGTCTAGGATCCTCTCCGGGGTATCTTGTTCTTGAATAGTTGTTAGTTTTTCTTGTGAGGTGCAAAATCAGGAACCCTGCCTATTTTGCCAACTTGGTCAGAAGGTATACAATATAATTCTTCTATGAATATATATATATGTATATTCATATATATACACATATGTATGTGTATATATATATATATATAGAGAGAGAGAGAGAGAGATATTTTATTTATTTGAGACAGAAAGAGAGAGCACAAGGAAGGGCAGAGGGAGAAGCAGATTCCTCCTCCAAGCAGGGAACCTGATGAGGGCTTGATCCCAGACCCCTGAGATCATGATCTGAGCCAAAGGCAGATGCTTAACTGACTGAGTCACCCAAGGCGTCCCTGGACTATTTTCTAAGCGGCAAACTGATTTTTCAATTTATAGTTTCTCTCCTTCCCAAACCCACTTGACATACTGAGGTTAGATTCAGATTCTGAAAAACAGTTTTATCATGTTACTCCACTGTTAGCCTTCATTAGCTCTCTGTGGCCTAAAGGGCAATATTTCAACTCCTTGTATTCTAGCATACAAAATGGTACACAGAATGATTGCCTCATTTCCAACTTCTTTTATTTTTTAATCATGACTTACATATTCCTAGCACCATTATTTTGCTCACATCTATTTCCCTACATGAATTTCTCCTTCCATTTTGTCCGCTTAGAAATCTTTCTTTATGTTAGGATTTGGTGCCTGTGGATATATGTCTGTTTTTTTGATTCATCACTTTTCCACATTATCTATTGATTTTTTGTTAGGGATGATAAAAATTTGCTTTTAATATAGTTTTGTTACAATTATTGATAAAATAATAATTAGTTGTTAAGTCTTTATACTATGCTTATACATATGTTACTCACTGTTGAATGTTACCATGGTTATGCTTCCTTTCCCTGAAGATAAAAATAATTTCCTTGCTTATTCATTTACATAGTTTTCTTTGTATCCATCACTAATTCTTCTCATACCCTTCAGGAGCTTTATGGTGTAATTTTCCAAAATCCATTTCTTATCTTCAATCAGTTTCAATTACTCTTCCTTCTAAACAAACCCTTAGTTCTCTGGTCTAGTGGAATTTTCCCTATGCCTGCTGAACAGCTTTTACCTTAGACCTCTCTTTGTTGTCTTCCTTTAAATTCCCTCTGCTATTCTTCTAGATAGGGCCCTGGTCACTTAGACTCTAAGTAAATTGTTTCTATATGCTTCTTTAGCATGAAGTTTGAGGGTGAATAAAATCTCCTGTAACTTTGAAGATCTTGGTTGCTAAGTTCTGTTAAAGGAAGATTTTACTGCATAAATTTAGTATGCTTCAAAAATTGAGAACACAGTTTTCATTTAACAAAAAGACATTAGCTGAAACTGAGTTTTAGACATTTCATTAAAAAAGGAATTTAGAACTTGTAATTCCTTAGAATTTTTAGATGAAGGAGGTAACTTTTGATTTCTACAACCCTTTGTCCTCATATTACATAATTTTCCTTGTGGTAAAGATGAGATAGATCCTGTATTTACTTTAATGACTAGTGGCTAAAAGAAGCAATCATAAAATCCAATGAACAAAGGTAAGATTATTGTGGGACAGTTTCCTCTCCAGATCACTTAGACATATTAATAAAAAGAATATTTACTACCTACAGTTGTTATCACCTTAGCCATGGATGGGCTGACTCTAACATTTTATGAGAGTATAAAATTCATTTTTCACCTTTAAGTCCCCTTAAGTTGTTCTCATTGTACAGTGAAACAGCTGAGGGATGAGATGTGTTCAGAATCAGTATTTGTGCATGTGTGTATTATATGAGGAAAGAGGAAATAAGTGAGGTTTTTCTAAATGGTTTAAGTGCCCAACCATTATTTCTTACTCTTTGTCAGTTTCAATAGCCACCTCTGATAATAATGTGGGTTTGGAGAAAAAAAAATATGGAAAATACATGTGTTTCTGTTTCTAAATCAATCAGTGTTATTTTATCTTTTGTATGCTGTTGCTAGAGATGCTTTTATCCTATAAAGAGATCTTTAAAATGAAACTTTGTAGAAACAATTCTAATTTTTTCTATCTCATGGTCTTCTGCAAATCAGTAGAATTTTGTGGTATTTCTCCTTCCCTGTCTTCCTCCCTCCCTGCCTTCCTTCATACCCCACCCTGCCCTTTCTTTTCATTTAACAAATATTTGTAGAGGTTCTACTATGCGCCAGGTGATATTCTATATGTTAGGGATATAATGGAGCACAAGAGATGTCACTGACTCCAGGATTTTTATATTCATTTAAAGGCAAGGTAGAAGATTAGAGTGCTCAGGTTTCATAGAGTTCCACCAATTTTCCTGAAAACAAAAATACTAGTGGCCATTTTCTGGACACCTCAAAAATGTATTGGTCTGAAAATATTCATCTGCCAGCTGAGAAATTCTTTGAAGTTTCTGCTCCCTTGACTTAGATGACATTAAATTTTCATTCTTTTGTGGACTCTAAGGGATAATGCTGGGCTTTCTGATTTTCTATTCTATATGCTTTTGGATGGATCATCTCACACTCAGTATAAATACATAAGAACTTATCATCTTTCCCCTAACCTAGCATTTCTTCCAGAGCTCTCTATTTTTGCCAATCATCCCCATCACTAAGACTTGAAATTCCTTGCAATTTTACTGGAATCATCCTTGATTCTCTATTTACCTTACCAGTTTATTTTTATTCATTCACCAAGTCCTGACTATTTTTCTTTCATTTGTTTGTTTTTTACCTCATCACATCACACCTATAATGTCTCTGCATCCAATTAGAACTTTTTCTGACACTAAATCCCAGCAGAAGTCCTCCTTCTTAAAGAAATTATCCAAATCTACTCACGTTTAATTTTATGATCTCATCACTTGGTTCTATTTCTTCAGTTTTGACTTCAAACAGACCCAGTAATTTTGTTTCAATATTTGTCAACTCAAATATTGATATATATTCATTTACCTTCCTAGTAACCAAACTCTGGCCACATGCCCAAGATCAGCCAAATCTCCCAACTTTCTCACTTTCTGACACACCTAGGAATTTCTGTGTGGCTCCTGCTTTCTTGTCTTATCATTAGATGTTAACTCTAGTGTTATCCTATGAAAGTATAAGTTGCATGTTTTATAGGCAGATATGCTTTCTGATCCAACAGAGTATAGAGTATAGATTCAAAGGACTTGCCATGATGGTAGGTTAGGGAGTAATTCTGAATGGCTCAGTCCTTGAATAAATTGCAGAGTTGCAAAAATAAGTGTGATTATTGCAGCTCAAATGGTCATCTTCTAGGCGTACTGTAGAAGGCATTTATGGCTGTGACCTGATCTTTACAATACCTTCCCCACAGAGAAAAACAACTTACTCATGAATTTATTTACTTATCCAACACATACTATATGTTAAGCAGGTTGATAGAGGCTTGACTTACAAGATAAATAAGGTCTAGTCCCTTTAAAGCAGTCTAGGAGAAGAAAGGGGAGACATACATATACATAATTAAAATATATACTTCATAAGATTATTTCAGGGAGTAAATGAATAGATATATTTAAAAGGCTTAAAGTAGTGCCTGGCAAATAGAACATACTATGTAAATGTTTGCTATTAATTTTACAATGAATTTTAATTATGTTCAAGTGCTAGGGGACTATAGAGTTTCCTTTGCATATAGAGTTTATTCATTCACAGACTCACAAGATTCCAACTAGGACTTTACACTAGTGGTTCCATGTTTATTCATTCGAAAATACTAATTTAGCATTTTTTTTAATAAGCTAAGACTGTGCTAGGCACAAGGCAAAAAAGAAAAGTAATACAAGATCCTCAGCTTCAAGGTGCTTATATTTCTATTTGTCTAGCATTTGAATAATGGAAATATTTGAATAATTGGAGTCTCTACACTCCCTGATTTTTTCTGCCAATGAGGAATAAATGTGGCCATTTGGATTTTGCTCAAAATAAAGAGAAATGCAGTAAAATTACTGGGAATGTCTTAGGCCTGAACGCATTTGTGTAAGTATTCTGTATTACCTACATTTACAGGTTTGCAGCAGGGCTTCAAGTGTAACACTAAGCTCCAAAAGAGCCAGATCATCAGAGAGGATGTATTTTCAATTATCACAGGTTTTATTATTAAGTATATTTTTCTAAATCCTTAGGAAATTGGTGACCCATAAATGGCTAATTTAATTAAGTAGAATATCCTAAATTAATTCATAAGATTTAGAGGAAAAAGCATGAAATCTGAAAACAGAAGATAAAGGGTCAAGCCATGTGGCTTTGAGTACATCACTTATCCGTCATTGATGAGAGGATTATGAGAAATATTATATTTAAAAATATACTCTTCCTGAAAGAGCAGGGACAGAGTAAATGTTAGCCATGGTTTAAGAGGCTATGGCTGTATATGTAGAGGTGCATTTCACCAGGCTGTGTATACATGTATATATGACCACTTTTAATTTGTATTACTTCACCTGATTCCATAGAGAATTTGAGAGTACTATTTCTTTGATATGTTACAAACTATTTTGCACATTTTTCTTGATGTTGGCTATGGGAGGAGATTGTGTTTACTTTGTCCTTTATTCATTAAGTTACAGAAAAAACCATGTTCACATGTATTTGGTGGATATATAATAAATGCACAAGGAGCATGAATTCTTGGATACAGCGAAGTGTCAACATATAGAAAAATTCCAGTTGTTTCTAAATAACTCATCTGGGCTTAACATTAATATTCTTCAGCTTCTTGGAGGTCAATCATCTATTACAATAATGGCCATGGGGTATTGCTTCATCTCTATTTTATGCAAGCTTTCTTGATACCCTTGCAACAGTGAATTGTTGTGTGACATGCTCTAGGAGAGATTTGATATCAATTTGTCAAGCATGATTTAGGAATAATGAAATCCATTTCACCAAAATGTGGTGGCAGGGATGGCAAGCAATAGATGAGATGTTACGCTAGAGGTTCCTTCTAACTCCACTTATTCCTTGACTTACTAAACAAGGACATTTCCTCTGCAAATTATATTGAAGGCTAGCATTTCCTTTAGCAGCTGTAGGACTCCCATCAAAATAATTTAATGATGAAAATGAAGCTGGCCTAATTGAATTCAGTATGAACTCAGAGTCATCACCTTAGGGTGGGTTTAGCCCTTATCACTTAATATTCTGCTCAACAGTTGGGCTTTGTGGCAAAGCCAGAGTGTTGTCATTGTTGGCTTTAAGCTTAGAGTTTTTTCTCTTTCATACAGAGGATGGGAAGTTGGGCATGTGCCTGGAATTGAGAAAAATGTAGGCACTCACCTTGACCACTTAGGAGCTTTTAAAGTCTGACACCTCATTAGAAAGTAAAAATCAACTCAGCAGGTCTCAATAAAGCTGATTTCAAAACTAAAAGTCAATTTTTGGCTTTTCCTTCAAAGATTCATGTTCCTTATTTAAAGAACTAAACGAGACACCTCACCCTATTCTCCTTAGGAAGTAGTTTTAATGACTATCAGTAGGTTTCCTAAATCTCTGACATGGAATTTACTATAAATTGATTTTTAGAAATTGGATTGGAAGCTCTAAGGACAGAATTCCCTAACTCATAGCTGTGAAATACTATGCTTACCTCCCCATTGTCTGATCCTGCTTCATTTAACCAATGATGTTTTAAGGGTTAAGAGCACCGTTCCATTTCATTTCGCTGGGTCTCTGAAAGACAATCTAATGTTAAAATTGGTCCATTATCTAGACTGGTTTAATTTGTGCCTTAAAATGCCTTTGGAAATAAGTTTTGATTAAAAAGTTACACCAATGATGCATTTTCAGTATCACAAAGCAAAACCTATTTGAAGTTATTCCTGCATGCCAGATTGAGCAGAAGCCTTAATTCCCCTCAGTAACTGTGTAGGCAAAAAAGAAATTGGGAGCCTGGTGAATAAACAGGAAGCCATAAAAATCACAGACATCTTTGCTATCTGTCTTGTTTTTCCATCGAATGGATTGTGCAGTCAAAAATTACAACCACAATTGAATGTAAAGTATTTTAAGAATGAATACACACATCTTCTTTTTTTCTGAAATAACTATTAACAACCAAGAACATATGCTTCAGTGAATACTTTTAGTTGAATCATAAACTGCATCTCCAACAACTGACTTTTCAAGGCCAGTTGAGACAACTACACAGAAGATGTTAAAGCAAATCAAACTCTCACAGAGCCCATCTGTGCTTCCTAGTGAGTCTCCAGCTATTGCTTTTTTCCAGTTACTGTAAGCTGTGCATTTGCTGCCTTGTAAAGGGATGCCCTGTTCTTGTCTTCCAAATGTGAGAATTAGTCCTTTATTAGTCTTTATAAATTAAGGGGAAAATAAAAGCTTTCTTTGCTTTTTTGAAAGTGGGCTGAGGGAATGTATTCCATCATGGAGAAGTTGTTGGAGATAATCAATTTTGCAAAAAACAAAAAACAAAAAACAAAACAAAACAAAAACAACAAAACTTAAGTTTCTTTTATTGCTGGATATTTGCTATTGGAATGATAGATCTGTCCTATATTAGGAGGCTTAGGGAGATAAGGCAATAATAGCTGCTAATGACAACAGGGTAATAATAAAATTGAAGAAAGGAGGTAGAGTTTGGTTTGGATGATGGGGGTGAATAGCAGGAAATAAGAGGTCTCTGTAGAATTCCAGTATAGTATCCAGAATTGAAGCAGAGTTAAGAGGAAGCTGCAACAAGGTAGCAATTCAGTGCAGCAGAGCCAAGGTCAAGAACTTGAGCTCTATAAGAAAGTCAGGTTAAAATCTATCAGGGAGTCAGGAAAATACTTGTTCACTCTACATCCATTCACTTATGCTGTTATGATGAAGCACCTCTGAAGACCCAGCTCCCTTCCTCTTCAAGATGAGTGGATTTCTTGACATATTGGCAGTGTAGGGTCCTAATAAAATTTTAAGACTGAAGGACTACTTTCTTGATAGTTCGGGGAGCAATAATATAAGTCAGCATGGGGACTAGTAAAAAAAAAAATCAGATTTTAAGTTTAGTGCAAATTAATCTATGACAATTCATATGTAGCAAATTATCCTTATAGTTAACACAATTTTGTAAAATGGTTAAAAGTTGAGAATATAAGCCTGCCACCAACATTTGCATGAATAAAGGTAAAATTGAAGCTGATTCTGACTTATGACTCCCTTATTCTCTTCCTGTTTTTCTTTAAACCCTGGCTCTGCTTCACACTTAGATGTCTGAGCTTTACCCACAACCCTACCTTCAGCCAACAACAGCCTCCGACCTTCTCCCCATGCACAGAGAGGCACACACTGACAGTGTGGTCTGTGCTTGAGAGCATGGAGCTGCAGAAGGAATGTGCAGGCCCTAGAAGTGGATTTGAGGGCATTTAGGCAAGTGGGTTTAGTATTGAGAGGACCTGGAGTGTTGTTTAGAATGGAAGAGTAGAAGGGGGTTTTAGGCATCGTGAAAGTGAGAAGGTGGAGAAAAGGCATTGGGAAGAATTCCAGGTGGGAATGTTCACTTGGTCCCACAGATTTTTTGTATTAGTGGGGGCAAAAGACTGGAAAAAAAGAGAGAAGCTTTCTGAAATGTGGGCCTTAGCAAAGGAGTGGCAATTGTGTTGTTCTATAGGTGGAACTACCTACTTACAAATTTTTCCCTGTTACCAGATTAGCAAAGGAAATCTTTCACCATATGGCCTCCTCTTCAGTGTCTTCTTCTTAATGTCTGTCCATCTTATCTTAATCTCCAGTGACCTTAAAACTGTTTGGTGTTCCATCAAAACATATGACCCTTCATTCTTTGTATCATTTATCATTTCCTGTGTTGTTCTGTCTCTGGGAAAAGTCTTTTCATATCTAAAAAGCTTCGATTAATTCTTGAAAACTTGGCTCACATGTCACAAATTCTGTGAAAGCTTTTCTGGCTTACTAAGAAAGATTTAATTGCATCCTATTTTTGGTGCCAAAGTCCTTTGTTTGTATCTTTATTATAGCACATATATTGTATTTTCATTATTTATTTCCCCCTCCCCCACCCCTTTTCTGTCTTCTGGAGTCTTTAGCATCCAGGAAAGTACCTGGCATATGATAAGTACATAATAATATGTGTTGAGTTGATTAGTTCATTGGACTGACACTTCTCTTATCTCAGTAGGAAGTATACTTAAAATTTCCTGCCTAAATCATGTCTTTCCTCAATTTTTATGTCCTCTCCCCATTGACATCTTGTTTCCCAATTTCTATACTTCTCCCAGATCTACTCTGATAGCTCTTCTCTGCCTTGTTCCTGCATTCATTTTAGGTTCCCAGTCAAATTTTTGACTTGTTGCCTAATACGATTTTACTATTTCTGTTCTCATGAGAAATGAGAGATAGGATTGGATTGATAAAGTCAGGCCAACTAATGGAAGAAATTTTAATGGCCTACCTAATGAATATATTATAATAGGGAAGTAACATAGGAAAGAGGTATTTGAGAAAGATTGATTTGACTGATTGGTCTTGACATTAGTTGATGTAGCAAAGGTATCCACAAGTATATACATTTCAGAGTTCCTTTTGGTGATGAAGAAAAAGAGTTTCCTCCCTGAACCAAAGAATTTCAGAGCTGATGGGGATTTAATAATCATCTGTTCCTACCCCTTTATTTAATAGCTGAGAAAATTAAAGCTCCAAGATGATAATTGTATATAGTGATTGAAACACAATTAAGACCTAGGCCAGTTGACTCTCAATTCCTTATCTCTAAATTTTTCAATGCTATCCAGATCCAACTATATTTGTATTATATCTGATTTAATATGCTGATTTGGATATTTTTCTTTTTTGACCAAGCTTGAAGCTACCTGCACAGTTCATTTATTTATGATTTTTGTTAATATTAATATTAATGATGAGGCCAATGACAAACATTGTGGTAAGCCTTGAGGATATAAAGACAAATAACTTTCTTGCCCTAAGCAGGCTCACAGTCTGGTGGTGGAGACAGTCACACAATAAAGGGAGGAATAATGTTTAACTCAGCTTGAAAGATGGACAATGAGGCAGATTTTCATAAGAATATGATCTCATATTTGGGTCTTAAAAGATACTTACACTTTTGGCACTAAAAGGAATGAATAAGGTGAGGTAGCTGACAGGGCATAGGTTTAAATCTCTGCCTTGAGCATTTGACTTAGGTTTTCTGAGTCTAAGTTTCATCATGTGTTAAGTGACAGTAATAATGCTTATTGGACAGGGTCCTTATAAGGATTAAATGGGATAAACTATGTGAAATCCTCTTTAAGATACCTTTCCTTTCCAGAGAAAAGTATTCTCTGATCCAAGACACTATGAATGAAATGGTGAGGTAGATGTTGCAGCATGAGACTATTCTCATTCTGTTCTCCTTCCCAAGTTCTGGTCCATATAAGAAAGAAGAAACTAGAAAGTTAGGAAAAGTTAGGAAAAATGTGAAATATCAGTTTTACTACTGATATTTTAATACTAATATTTAAACTTTTTAAAAAATATTTTATTTATTTATTTGAGAGAGAGAGAGAGAGAGACATCACAAGTAGGCAGGCAGAGAGAGAAAGAAGCAGGTTTTCTGCTGACCAGAGAGCCCAATGCAGGGCTTGATCCCAGGACCCCGAGATCATGACCTGAGCCAGAGACAGAGGTTTAACCCACTGAGCCACCCAGGGGCCCCAATACTAATATTTAAACATGGATTGGAAAGCTCTGTTGTAGCACAGCTGGAAAACTGCAAAATCTCTTCAGATTCAGAATCTGAAAAGTGACATATTTAAATTTTAATGGAAATATGATGACATGAAAACAATCAGGAAGGGCAGCAAGGGGTATATTATGCATATTTTGGAATGAATTGGCCACTTGGTACTTCTGGTATAGCTTGTAGTACTGTCAGCAAATGTTTTATTTTCTTTCCCTTTTGCACCCCTCTTTGAGGAAGTTTTATACATTTCTGTTGTACAAACTTAGAAGTGAGCACACATTTGGTGTTGACAATGAAGTATGGGAGGAAGTGGCATAGAATTTTTAAAAGCCAGTGTGGGGGAAGCAGCTCTTTCTGATCTTGGGTCCTGTCTCCATGCTTTAATAAACCACCATTTTACACCAAAGATGTCTCAAGAATTCTTTCTTGGTCATCAGCTCTGGACCCCACCCCACTGAACCTCACTTATATTCCAAAACCACATTATATGGTGCCTGAACACAGGGTTTTGAGTCTTTACATCTGGACTCTGAGCTTTGGTGCAAAATGGAGATCAAAGAGAAGAGAAGAAATTCTATGAACAGATAAGTGACCACTTTCTAGAAGGTAAGACTTGCAGAGAAGTGAATCTGAAGGCAATGTATGGGAATGTATGGCAATGTATGGGAAGATAAACTGTGGGGGGAGGGGCCAGCCCCTGGCAAGTGGTAGAGCAGCAGAGCAAAAAATTGGAACTTTTAGAAGTTGGCTCCAGTGAGGGACATTGCTCCAGAGCTAAATGGGGGAGTGGAGCCCTTGCTGGGACAGTGTTGGCTCAGGACCCTCGGGGTCACAGAAAGATTAGGGGTGCCTGAGCTCAGCAGAGCTCCCAAGTATCAGAGTGGGGAAGCCAGCTGCAAAGAAAGGGGCTCTCAGCTCAGGGTTACCTTAAACCATGATCCAAGGCACAGTCAGACCACTGCTCTTTGAGCAGGGACCCACAAGTGGCAGATCTGGGGACCCCCTCCTTCCTCCTTTGGGAGTTAAATTTTTTTAAATTTTATTTTTGTCTTACTCTATTTTTAAAAAAAAATTTCCTCTTTTCTATTTTAACATTTTTAACTATTTTCTCTTATCAATACCTTTTAAAAAAATTTAAATTTTCATTGTTATAGTCATATTCTATCCCCTCATTGTATTTGAAGGGAACTTATATTTTGTATACATATGGGTTTTTCTTTCATTAAAATTTTGGGATACAGTTTCTTCTAATAGATCAAAATATACCCCAAATCTAGTGCATGGCATGTTCTAGTCTCCAGCCTGATCACATTCTTTTCTTTTTTCAATTGACTTCTTATATTATCAATTCCTTTTTTAGAATCTTTTTAAATTTTCATCTTTACATTTTCCATCCCTTCATTGTGTTTACCCTATTTGTGTGTTTGTGGGTGTCATCAAAAATCTCCCAACAAACAAGAGCCTAGGCCAGATGGCTTCCCAAGGGAATTCTACCAAATATTTCAAGAAGAATTAATACCTACTCTCTTGAAAGTGTTCCAAAAAATAGAAATGGAAGGAAAACTTCCAAACTCATTTTATGAGGCCAGCATTACCTTGATCCCTGAACCAGACAAAGACCCCATCAAGGGAGAATTACAGACCAATATCCTTGATAAACATGGATGCAAAAATTCTCACAAAATA
This sequence comes from Martes martes, assembly GCF_963455335.1. Lineage (NCBI taxonomy): Eukaryota > Metazoa > Chordata > Mammalia > Carnivora > Mustelidae > Martes > Martes martes. The sequence goes on along the minus strand of NC_137898.1, from coordinate 83,619,847 downwards.
CTGACCAATAGGATCCAACAGTACATTAAAAGAATTACTCACCATGACCAAGTGGAATTTATTCCTGGGCTGCAAGTTTGGTTCAACATCCGAAAATCAACCCATGTGATATAATACATTAATAAAAGAAAGAACAAGAACCAGGGGATACTCTCAATAGATGGTGAAAAAACATTAGACAAATACAGTATCCTTTCTTGATCAGAACTCTTCAAAGTGTAGGGATAGAGGGTACATACCTCAATATCATAAAAGCCATCTATGAAAATCCCACAGTGAATATTATTCTCAATATGGAAAAACTGAGAAGTTTTCCCCTAAGGTCAGGAACACAGCAAGGCTGTCCACTATCACTACGGCTATTCAACATAGTACTAGAAGTCCTAGCCTCAGCCATCAGACAACAAAAAGAAATAAAAGACATCTGAATCAGCAATGAAGTCAAACTCTCAATCTTTGCAGATGATATGGTACTTTATGTGGAAATCCCAAAAGACCCCACTCCAAAACTGTTAGAACTCATAGCAAAATTTAGTGTCAGGATATAAAGCCAATGCACAAAAATCAGTTCCCTTTCTATATACCAGCAACAAGACAGAAGAAAAAGAAATTAAGGCATTGATCCCATTAACAATTGCACTCAAAACCATAAGATGCCTAGGAATAAATCTTCCTAAAGAGGCAAAGAATCTGTGCTCAGAAAACTATACTCATGAAAGAAATTGAGGAAGATACCAAGAAATGGAAAAATGTTCCATGATCATGGATTGGAAGACAAATATTGTGAAAAATATATGCTGCCTAGAGCAATATACACATTTAACATAATCCTGATCAAAATGCTATCAACTTTTTTCAAAGAAATGAAACAAATATTCCTGAAAAAGTTGGTTGCATCATAATTCCAGACCTCAGGCTCTATTACAAAGCTGTAATCATCAAGACAGTATGGTAGTGGCACAAAAACAGAAACATAGATCAGTGGAACAGAATAGAGAGCCCAGATCTATAAACTAATCTTAGATGAATCAGGGAGGAATGTCCAATGGGAAAAACAAACAAACAAACAAAACAGTCTCTTCAACAAATGGTGTTGGGAAAATCGGACAACCACATGCAGAAGAATGAAATTGGACCATTTCCTTACACCACATACAAAAATAGACTCAATATGGATGAAGGACCTCAATGTGAGTCAGGAATCCATCAGAATTCTTGAGGAAAACACAGGTAGCAACCTCTTTGACCTCAGCTGCAGCAACTTCTTCCTAAAAACATCGCCAAAGGCAAGGGAAGCAAGGGCAAAATGAAGTATTGGGACTTCATCAAGATCAAAAGCTTTTGCACAGCAAGGGAAACAGTTAGTAAAACCAAAAGACAACCAACAGAATGGGAGAAGATATTTGCAAATGACACATCACATAAAGGGCTAGTATCCAAAATCTATAAGAAACTTAGCAACGTCAACACTCAAAGAACAAATAATCCAATCAGGAAATCAGCAGAATATATATACACAATGGAATACTATGCAGCCATCAAAAACCATGAACTCTTTCCATTTGCAACAACATGGATGGAACTAGAGGGTATTATGCTAAGCAAAATAAATGAATCAGAGAAAGAATTATCATATGATCTCTCTGATATGAGGAATTTGAGAGGCAGAGTGAAGGGGGCATGGGGGGGAAGGGAGGAAAAAAAATGAAACAAGATGGGACCGGGGAGGGAGAAAAACCATAAGCGACTCTTAAGCTTAGGAAACAAACTGAGGATTGCTGGAGGGGAAGGGGTTGGGAGAGATGGGGGTGATTGTTTATGGACATTGGGGAGGGTATGTGCTTTGGTGGGTGATGTGAATTCTGCAAGACTGATGATTCACAGACCTGCACCCCTGAAGCAAATAATAATAATTAAAAAAAACAACAACAAACCACCATGGGATTTGCCATATTTTTCTTTTCTTTGCCACCATGACAAACAATAATCCAGATACAGGCTTAGGTCCTAGAGTGAAAATAATGTGTAGCAGAGCAGTGGCTGACCCCTGATAGATATACATGTATGTTATAAATCCCTAAGATTAGGTTATTTGTTATTGCAGCTAAACGTAGGCTGACCTCACTCATCAGTAGTTGTAAAATCATACTATGTAAGCAATTATTATTTCATCCAATAGGTTAAACTTCTCTGTTAAATCTATACTTGCTCATATTTTGTGGGTTCAAAGGGGAGCTCCATATAAAGCTGTTCAATTGATCATTTCTGAGATTTTGCACATCAAGGATTATGTATGGCTACTCCCCATCCATCAAAACAAAAAACTGTGATGTGAGTGTTGAATCTTTTTTCTACTTCATCTAATTTTTTGAGATTATTTTTCACACTTTCCTGTGTTTTCTGTATTTAAATTTTTGTTCTAATGTGCAACATGTAAATTTGTGATGTTTATGCTGTAGATTTTTGCCTATGACTTCTACTGACCAAAGGCAAGGACCCCGTCTACTATCTGCTGTGTCCCCTGCCTTTGTTACACCAAAGTAACTGCTAGAAAATGAAAAATGTAGTCAAGTGAAATTTAACATCGAACAATTTTTAGGAAAAAAGTTCTGATTTTGGAAGTTTGAATGTAATTGTCCTATTAATAGTACATTACAGGGCACCTGGGTGGCTCAGTGGGTTAAAGCCTCTGCCTTTGGCTCAGGTCATGATCCCAGGGTCCTGGGATCAAGCCCCACATTGGGCTCTCTGCTCAACAGGGAGCCTGCTTCCCCCTCTCTCTCTGCCTGCTGCTCAGCCTACTTGTGATCTCTGTCAAATAAATAAATAAAATCTTAAAAAAAAAAAAGAATTAAATGTCAGCATCCATGGAAATCATTTAACCATATCTAGGACATGGGATATACTTGAACATGTGACAGGTAGTAAGTTTTACCTAAACAAATAAGGTCTGGTTTTCTTTTAAATCTGACCATTTTAGGCAGAACTGATTTGGAAAGATGACAGAAGAATGATTGGGCAATTATCTTAATCTAAAACTTTTATAAGAGATATCTCTAGACTATACTTTCCAATACAGTAAACTGGAACCACATATGCCTATTTTAAATTAAATTCTAATTAAACTTTAATTAATTATAATTTAATTTAAAAATCAGTTGTTCAGTTGCAATAGCTATATTTTAAAGGCCATGTTTGGCTCAATAACCACATGTGGTTCATGGCTACTGAGATAGATATTGCAGATAAAGGATATTTCCTTCATTACAGAAATGTCTACCAGATAGTGCAGCTTCAAATTATGCAAACTTTGCAAGGTAAAAGAATGTTCTTCGAGAGTGATTTGTAAGTATAGTAGCTAATGGCACTTATGCCTACATTAGGGCATGTTGTCCTTAATTGTCTTGCCTTCTTATTCCTCACAGACTAAAATTTAAATGAAACAATCCTCACAGAACTTTGATCTTGTCGAGTGTGACAAGAAGTGTTAGTCTACATGGTAGCATCATTAATGAGAATATCACTTACAAGATCTCTATAGTCATTAAAAAACATTTACATTATACTGAGTCTGCTAATTTCCATTGGGATTTTCCCTAATTATAGTAATACAGTCCTTCAGATATAATTTGAATATGGTGACAATGCAGAGGCCAACTTAGATCATTTTTCATTTACTTTATAATATCAAATTAATCCTTTTCCCATTTAATACTTCCTACCATTAATTCTGAACCCTGCTGGCAACTTCATATATATATATATATATATATATATATATATATATTTATGCCATTTGCAAAAGATCACATTGCTTCCATGTAAATGATCTTATCTCAGATTTAATTTTATCAAGAAGAAAATATGCCTTTCCTCTTTCATTTGCATTTACTCACAGCACCTTGAACAACTCGTAGTCAATTGCTGTTATTGGTTAGAGAGTGGATTTATTTATCAACAGACAGGCTCTGTTGGTTTAGCATTATAAACTAGAGAAGTGATGCAAAAATTTACTTTTTTATGTTTGAAGGTGACAAGATTAATCTTATATCTATTCTTTTATCCAATCTAGCTATAAGAGCTGTTTTTGTATATCATCATTTATTAATTGTACAAATTTATATTAAACAACTGTAACGTACTTTTTTAAAAAAGATTTTATTTATTTATTTGACAGACAGAGATCACAAGTAGGCAGAGAGGCAGGCAGAGAAGAGAGAGGAGGAAACAAACTCCCGGACAGGCAGAGAGCCCGATGTGGGGCTCGATTCCAGGACTCCAGGATCATGACCTGAGCCAAAGGCAGAGTCTTTAACCCACTGAGACACCCAGGGGCCTGTTGACATTTAATTCTTGAAATAACCTTATGATTTCCATATATCCAGACATCTCTATCATAGGCCTTATGATCCTATTCCTTCCCTATCATGGGCCTTGATTTGGCATCAAAGACTTGACTGGGAATCCAACTCTCTCTGAAGCTCTTCTCTTTCAGTTAAGTCCTGTGACTGATTTTCTATGTCTGTCCTCTGGCTGTGTGAGATGAGCATCTTTTTAAATGCTGCCCTCAGATACTCATATTTTGCTATAAACTCTTGATTAATAGACTTGAACCTGTCATGTTCTTTCTTCAACAAATCAGTTGCACTTAAGAACAACCACAAAATTTTATAGTCCTTATAATTGCTGTTTCTCCCTGACCTCTCAAACCAAAAACATAGTACTAGCTAATGCTTCCCTTGTTCCTGTGTCCCTCTGCAGTCCACAAAAGATGGAAGTCTTAATTGCACCTTTTTAGCATGGCATGAGCTATAAATACAACACCTATCATCACTGATAGGTCCTCATTGCCATCCAGTCAGTGATTGAACCATGCCAGAATCCCAGCCATAGTATCTGCTTCTTAGAACCATGTCAAGTACTAGATATGTTGGGTAAAATATCTTGAAGTAGAATCTGAGATGAAGATCCTTGTTTTAGTGATTAATTGGAGGAGGAGGTAAGTGAGCAAAACAGGACTAAACAGAAGGAAAATGAAGCAAAAATGAGACTGGCTTCATTTTTATCCCTCAGGAAAGCTTTGGCACATCTATTGTAGCACAGAGTTTGTACCACAGAGTTTGTCCCACCTTGAGTAAAGGGGGCTCACCTTTTATATTTCTTTGTTTTCCCTTTTTTCCCCAGCATTAAGTGAGGTCTGCACTGGGTAGTTTCCTTCTCTGGTGAAGATATCAGCTGTGAGTTGCTTTCAAACAACTCTCACAGCAGCTGGGGCTGGGGTTGAGAGTGTAGTATCTATACCAAATAGTAAAAGTGTTATGAAAAAGACACAAACAGCATTCACTACGGTAAGAATGGCATAGGCACATATGCTTCCTTGGTAGAGCTGAAGGCTTAACCAGGGGCTGAGAACTAAATGCTGCCTGCACAGCATGATTCCTTACACATCATCACATGGTTATGTGAAAAAAATTAAGGAGACCCATTATTTTGTGGTACTACTTGTAAGTAGATGATTACAGGAAAATGTGAGGAGGTGCTTTCAATGTGACATGAATCTGTGCAAGCAGAGAAGGAAGAGACTAGAAATGGGAAATTTAAGAAGCTCACGGAGAAGTTAAAATGTGAACTAGAAATTGAGAGATGATGAGGAGTTTCTCAGGCAAATTTCCCTAGTTACATAGCAGTCAGGTCCCTCAATACTAATATAAAAACAATGGGTTTTAATTCTAGTAGGATTTAAAGGAATGCTTGGATTAAATCTTACAAAGGCTATAGGATATGATCCTCCCATTCCAGTGATCTGTATTTAACCCTGTGATTCTACAATGCAGTGTGTCCCTTTATTGACTTGAACAGAGATTATTAGGCTAATATTTGTTCAGCATTAATATTCAAAGGTACCTCATGTGACCCAAAAGCCATTTTAAACAAGAAATTCATGCCTATAACTTATACAGGTGGGTGATTTCTGAGCTTCCCATCAAAGGAAGGTAATTTGAATAATGAACTTTTACTTTCTCATGAATCTGATTCCTTGGACTTAGCTGAGAGGTAAGAGAATTCCAGTGTGATGGATTCTCTCCTCAGAGTTTGAGGTGGAGGTTTGTCATAGACAAAGAAAAACTATTATCAATTCATGTAAAAAAATTAATTGTGAGAGTGAATATAAAATAGCTTCTACAGTAGTATGCTTTGTGAGTTCCTTCTGCGGTTAGCTATTTATCATTCTCAAAGATGTCTCTTTTCCATTTTCACTAACAAGGTGGCTGATTGGATTTGTTCATTAAATGGTCAAAGTCAAAGTCCATCTTTTGAAAGCACTGTTAGAGTTAATTGGGGAGTATATTAAGGTTTGAATCTGGTAACTCAAATTTAAAAATGAACATTGTCCATCAGATGATCTTTGTAGAGAAAACAGATGAATGCAGATAGTAAAGCAAGAGTATGTATTTTCCTCTTTCTGTTTCTGGTGTACCTGGAACACTTTACCTTATTTTCTTTTAATTTAATTTATTATTATTACTTATTTTTAATGATATTCATCTCCTAGGACTGACTCAGAAACCCACAGATAAAGGCATGTTAAGCAATTATTATATCATAATGCTGTTTCTTTCAAAAAATAGGATAACACTGCTATATGCTAACTGACATTTTCTGCTAGCTTTAGAAAATCTTAGATGACCCTTTACAAGTCTCAGCTAAACTATCACTGATGAGAAAACATTTTGGTTGTATTACCTGCTGTCTTTATAGAATGTACTTTGAATCAATTGTATGTGCTGTCTCCCTCAATTCTTAAGTTTTTAATATGTGGGAATGGAGATTATACCTTTTACCATTTTACCTAGTGACCACTCTTTAATATTTTTTCTTCCCCTTTCAGAGACCTTGGGAGTGGTCGTCCCTTCTGAGTCTTATTTGGTAGTTCTCCCTCATCTTTCTAACATCTGAATTTTGGAGTACCTGAAGGCTACTAAATCTTTTGTTCTCTTTTATCCTTTAGCCACTGCCAATTCCAAGGTATTCTCATTTAGTCGTACAGTTTTTTAATATTTCCTAAATGTTGGTAATGTACAAATATATATTTTTAGCCCTGATTTCTAGACCTCTTGAGCGCTAGACTTTATATCCTTTGGTATTCTTACTTGGATATTTAATAGTCACTTAAAACTTAGCATGTCTAAAATTGAACTCTTAATTCTTTACCTCTCTAAACAATCTACTGCCCCAGTCTTTATCTAGTTACTGGCATACCCTTCACATAGTTACTCAGGAAGAAAATATGGTGGTTATCCTTGATTCCTCTCTTTTTCTCACACCTTTTATAAAATTAATGAGCATTACTGCTTCTACCTTGAATATATATCTGGCATGCAACTTCTTTTCCCAACTCTAGTCTGTGTCAACATTACATCTCACTCAAACTACTCTACTAGTCTTTTCTGTGCTTCCATATTTGCCACCACCCTCCACAATCTATTTTTATAGAACAACCAGAGAAATTACTTAAAAGCATAATTCTATTTCATTTCTTTTAGAAAAAAGTCTTTATAATAGGATGTTAAGAGAAGTGTTTTGACTCAGTCAATAGCCATCAGATAGCAAAGGGAGTTGGATGGCAGAGAACCTTTAGATATTTCAAAATAACCAAAAGCAGTTACAGGATTCTAATATAAATTACCTATATCAAGTGTAAAAATTTGAGACAAGAATACTCACGAAGAGGATTTTTGAAGAGGCATGAAAAGAACTTGGCTATGAGTCCCACCTCCAATTATGTAATGAAGACACTCCAGTGAGACCATTCAGAGATCTTAATCTGTGATGCCTTACAGGCTTGAGTGAAACTGTAGAGTTGTTTTTTGTTTTGTTTTGTTTTAAACTCCCAGCTGAGAAATATAAAGGGCTGCAGTTGGGTAGCCAAGCTGCTGATGCTGGAGTTAAGCTCATTGTTTTGGGTTTGGTCTGTGCATGCAGAATTCAAAGCAGTAAAAGATTTGTGTGTGTTTCACATACACCAGGTGTAGGCCATGTAGGAGCAGAGCTGTCCTTAAGCGATTTTAAATCCTTTCCAAAAACATTACAATGAGTAGTGATGAGATTGAGGGGGAAATAACCAGCCAGAAGAAAATAGAATACAAAAATTGGAGTCAAATATATCTACTGTGTTCTCTGAACCCATGGGAGTGTCAGTGAGATAAAGAATGAGTTCTAAACCTACTAAGCTCAGAGAGCAGAAAGTCATTTTACATTAGTAGTGGTTAGTAAGAAGGTTTTTTTTTGTTTGTTTTTTCCTTCCCAGGCCCACCTCTTTGAACATAGTAGTGTCGGAAGGATAGGTTATAAAAAATGGAAGGGAGGAGGGAGTTAAAACTTAAGTCAGAAGAAAAGATGAGAAAAATCTGTGATAACCTTGAAGCATAGATTTCTCATTTACCAAAGGCCCCAACCAAGGATGAAGAAGATTTTTAACTTTATCATCATCATCATCATCATCATCATCATCATCAATCATCATCATCATCATCCTAGCATTTTTGAATCAGTTTGTGAATATCCATGAAATAAATCACTGGAATTTTGATTGAGATTGTATTGAATCTATAAATTAAGTTGGGATGAACTGACATCTTGATAATATTGAGTCTTCCTGTCATAGCTCTCCATTTATTTAGTTCTTCGACTTTGTTCTTCAGGTTTTTGTAGTTTTCCTAATATAAATCTTATACATATTTGTTATATTTATTCATATGTCTGTCATTTTTTGGGAGCTGCTATTCTAAATGGTATTGTGTTTTGAATCATAAATCCCACTTGTTTATTGCTGGTATATAGAGAGGGTGATAAACCTTGTGTATTAACTTTATCCTGCAAACTTGCTATAATACCTGATTAGTTCCAGGAATTTTTCATCGGTTATTTCAGATTTTCTGCATAGACAGTAATGTTATGTGTGAATAAAGACAATTTAAAATTTTTTCTTAATTTGTATATTTTATTTCCTTTTCTTGTCTTATTGCATTAACCAGGACTTCCAGTACAATGTTGAAAAGGAGTAGTGAGAAGAAACATCCTTGTTGTTCTCAATCTTAGGGGAAAGCTTCTAAAGTCTCATCATTAAATGTGATGTTAACTGTAAATTTTTTGGTAGATATGCTTTATCAAGTTGAAGAAGTTATTCTGTTTCTTATTTCATTGAGAGTTTTTATAATGAATAGGTGTGGGATTTTGTTAATTGCTATTTCTGTATCTATTGATAAGATCATATGATTTTTTTTCTAGCTTGTTAATATGATGAATTACATTAATTGATTATTGAACATTGAACCAGTTTTGCATACCTAGGATAAATCCCACTTGTCATGGTGTATAATTATTTGTATATATTGTTGCATTTAATTTGTAAATATTTTTGAGAATATTTACATCCCTGTTCATGAATGATATTGGTCTTTGGTTTTCTTGTAATATTTTTGTCTGATTTTGAATTAGGGCTATGCTAGCCTCATAGAATGAATTTGGAAGTATTTTCTTAGATTCTATCCTCTGTAAGAGATTGTAGAGAATTGGTAAAATTTGTTCCTTAAATATTTAGTAGAATTCACCACTGAACCCATCCAGGCCTGGTGCTTTCTGTTTTATGATGCTATTAATCATTGATTTGTTGTCTTTAATAGAAATAGGCCTATTCTGACTGTTGATTTCTTCTTGTATGCATTTCAGAAAATTATGTCTTTCAAAGAATTAGTCCTTTTCATCGAGGTCATCAAATTTGTGGGTATAGAGTTGTTCATGGTATTCCTTTATTATAATTTTAATGTTCAGAAGATCTACAGTGATGTTACATCTTTCATTTCTATATTAATAATTGTATCCTCTCTTTTTTTTCCCTTAGTTATCCTCAGTAGGGGCTTATTGATTTTACGGATACTTTCAAAAAACCCAGCATTTGGCTTTGCTGATTTTTCTGTATTGATTTCCTGTTTTCAATTTTATTGATTTCAGCTGTAATTGTTATTATTTATTTAAAATTTTTTGGTCTATTTTGCATTTACTTTGCTTTCCCTCTTCTAATTTTCTAAGGTGAAAACTTAGATTACTGATTTTAGATCTCTATTCTTTTCTAATATATACATTCAATTCTGTAAGTTTATCTCTAAGCACTGCTTTTGCTCCATCCAGCAAATTTTAATAGGTTGTGTTTTCACTTAGTAAAAATATTTTAAAATTCACCTTGAGATTTTTTTCTTTGCTGCATGTATATTATTTAATATTCATGTATTTTGGGGCTTTCAATTATCTTTGTTATTGTTCCTAGTTTAATTCCATTGTATGCTCAAAGAAAGACATTGCAGGATTTCTATTCTTTTAAATTTATTCAGATGTGTTTTATGGCCCAGAATGTGGTCCATCTTGGAGCTTGAGAAGAGTGTGTATTCTGCTATTGTTGGATCATCATCTATTCTCTAGATGTCAATTACATCTAGTTGATTGATGATGCTGTTGAGTTCAAGTATGTCCTAACTGATTTATCTGCCTGCTTGATCTATCCATTACTGATAAAGGGGCGTTGAAGTCTCTAACTATGATAGTGAATTCATCTGTTTCTCCTTAAAGTTCTTTTTGTTTCTGTCTCATTGTAGCTTGATGTTGTGTTATTAGGTACACGCTATTCTTTTTAAAGTTTTTTGTTCTTCTTATTTTTTTATTTCCTTCCTTCCTTCTTCTTTTCCTCTGCAGTGTTTTGAAGTAAATCCTTGGCATTATTTCATCTTTTTCTAGAAAAATTACCTAAAATAATGACAATATACTATCACATCTAGCAAAATTAGTATAACATATTTTATCTAGTCCATACTGTATTTCTTCTGGTTATTATCAAATATCATTTATTATAAATGTTTATTTGAATCAGAATTTGAACAATGTCTTTTTAATTTATTAAATTTCTTACATTTCATTTAAAGGGAAGCCCCCATTCCTCCCCTATATTTTTAGCGATATCAATTTATGAAATAAAATGGATTATTATCCTGAAGAGTGTCCCACATTCCATATTTGGCCAGTTTTTTTTTTATGGTTTCATAAAGAGATTTTTCTATTTCCTTTGATATCTTTAACTTATAGATATAGAAGTTAATTAAATTCAGGATTTTTTAAATGAGGAATATCTTGTGGTGATATTAGATATTTCATATTACATATGAAGTGCTCAACAGCATAAGATTGTCTCACTTGTAGTGATGCTAAAATTAATTAGTAAGTTTAGGTGGTGAATTCCAAATCTTATTTGTTCTCTTTGTTCCACTGGGAACATTTTCAAGGTGGATCCTATGTCCATTTATCATGACACCATTTGTCTTTTTAACTTCTTTGCTTTCTGGCTCTACTAGATAATTCAGGCTTATCTTGTTTAATTCTTGCCCCAGGCCTCAAATCAACTATTTCTTAAGAGGGGCCATGGTTCCCTTTAATAAAGGGATTGTCTCAGGCCAGATTCTCTAGTGCAATATAGATTTTGGTGCAATAGATTTTGGTGTAATCTTAGGGTAGCATGAGTAAAGTAAATAGAAAGTGAGGAAGGAAAGAATGGGAAGCAAGGTAAAATGATATATACTTAGCTTATTGCTTTATGCTAAGCTTTGATGGGGCCACGTCCTTGCCAAATACGTCTGCAGTCATGTGGGATGTCTCCTGATAGGCTGTATAAGGAAATTACTTTTGGGGACACCTATAGTAGAGAAAATAGGGGAGTAAGTTCATCTGTTAGGCTCCATCTACTTTTTATTCCCCATTAGTCAAAGTTCACCCCTAAGAATTAGTTTTTTGCACTTCTGTTCTGCATCATCCAATACATTCAAGGCTTAGTTGGGAAGCCAGAACCTATGCCCTGAGCTGTGACATTTGATCTACATACAAAACTTGTGAGAAGCACTAGGGCCCTAGAAGTATGCCTGGGTGGCCTGGCTTTGAGAGTTATACCCAAAGGTAGTAACCTGGCTCTGGGTAAAGGTATTGGTTGGTCCCATGCATTGGAATTGAGGGGACCTGAAGGAATTTAGTCAGTTAGGTGGCAGATGAGGTGGAACAAGCATCCCAGGGTCTAGAAGACAGGTGAGGGAAACAGGAGAGGTACATAAAATATATTTGACATAGAAATATGTCAATTTTACAATATAATTTTAAACATTGAGATTTATTCCTGAATCTGAAAAGATCCAATTTATTCTAATCTGAAAAGATCCATTCTTTAGCATGAAGATATTACTCTTATAAAGTAAAAACTCAACTGTATGAGTTAGGATACTGTATGAGTTAGGATACAATTGCCATCACATTCCATTAACTGGAACTCAGTTATTTGTTCATATCTAAGTTAAAGAAAGGCTGGGAACTATGGTTCAGCTGTAATCCTGGGGAAAGGAAGAAACAGGCATGGTGAGCAAGTTTCTGACACTTAGGAATGTTTAACATTGGAATATTTCTAATGCATTGTGTTGATGTTCTCTTAACTAGTTGTTGGTTCTTGTTAGAGGTTAATTTGTAATATACCACAAAAATTACTGATGAGGAGATCCAGATGTTTGGCCAGATGTAGAATTTTTTCTTGATAACTGTCATGGATTTAATTCAAAATTAGAAAAAAAATGGAGTAAAGATAGGAAATTTGTCATCTCAAAATATTTGTGTTCTGCTATAGCTGAATCACACATTCACAAATCTTGGGTTGCTAAATTCTTTTACTGTAGTCTAACATTCAGGTCAAAAGATAATGCTACCTTTCTATAAGGTTTGCAATGGCAACATAAGCCATGCTTAATCTGCTTATTAAAACCACAGTTCAATTTTATGTGGTGGAAACCACCAGGTATTTAGTGAATTTTATTTGCATCCTTTTAATGTTATTCAGTGTAAAATATATTCTTGCACATTTGTAAATAACAATATATATTTTACAAAGATGACTCAGTATTATTACTGTTACATAAATTTTAGAAAAAGAAGTAGAAATACATCAATGTGGCATGTTATAATATTTTTCTGAGAACTAAAGTTTTTTATTGACAGCACAGAAAATTAAAATAAGTTTCATTTGGTGTAAGTTTTCCTTTTGCATTAAAAGTTATCTTAAGAAAATGATCTAGTATTTCATTATAAGTGGTTAAGATCAAGACACAGAGATATGTCTATAGTCCCTATTAAAATGCTTTTAGTTATATTTCACAGGTGACTTTCTGCCAGGAAATCTAAAACAGACTTTTTCAACTTTTTCTTATGGAAAATATTAAACTTATACAAATGTTCAGAGTAGTATAATAAATGTCTACTAACATATCTTTCAACTTCAGTAGTAACCACTATTCCATTCTTGTTTCATATATTCTCCTCAGATTTTATTTTATTTTAATTCTTTCAAGATTTTATTTATTTATGACAGAGAGACAGTGAGAGAGGGAACACAAGCACAGGGGAGCTGGAGAGGGAGAAGCAGTCTCCCTGCTAAGCAGAGAGCCCATATGGAGTTCGATCCTGATCCCAGGACCCTGGGATCATCACCCGAGCCAAAGGCAGACGCTCAGCTGACTGAGCCACCCAGGCTCCCCTCTCCTCAGATTTTATTTTAAGAGAATATTTTAAGGCAAATTGCAGATATTGATTTTTTTAAAGATTTTATTTATTTATTTATTTGACAGAGATCACACATAGGCAGAGAGGCAGGCAGAGAGAGAGGGAGGAAGCAGGCTCCCCACTGAGCAGAGAGCCTGATGTGGGGCTTGATCCCAGGACCCTGGGATCATGACACTAGCCGAAGAGGCTTTAACCCACTGAGCCACCCAGGTGCCCCCAGATATTGAATATTTTAAGGACAATACAAGATATAATATCAATTTTACCTGTATATTGTGATAAATACTTTAAAAAAAAGTAACTGTTGATACTATTCTTATTTCCTCTTCTCATTCTAATATCCAGCCTACGTTCAAATTTTCCACATGGTCTCAAAGTTGTCTTTTTGTGACTGGTTTATTGAATCAGCATCCCAACAAGGTCCACACATTGCATTCTGCTGATATTGCTTCTCAGGCTATTTTAATGTGTTAACAGTTCTTTTCCCTACTTTAAATTCACATGTTGTTTATTTGGGAAGACCTGAATCTTTTGTACCACAGAATATACTACACTGAAGATTTAGATGGTTTCTTCCTGTGGTATTATTTAGGTTCTTTTATTCTGCAGGATTTCCTGCTAACCAACAGTTAGGCCTATGATTTTTTTTTTAAATTTTTACTTAAATTCTAGTTTAGTTAATATTCAGTGTAATATTACTCAGAGGGCTAAGGTTTTGGTACACTCAGGTTCATGATAAAAATTTTAGAGCAAGAATATTAAAGAGATAGTGCTGTTTATCACTTATTCTATCATATTAATGTCTCTATGTCTCCTTTTCAGTGATGTTAAAATCAGTCGGTTCAGATGATGGCAGCCTAAAATTTTTTTTTATATATTATTTTTTATTTATTTTATTTTTTTATTTGACAGAGAGATCACAAGTAGGCAGAGAGGCGGGCAGAAACAGGGGGGGAAGCAGGCTCCCTGCTGAGCAGAGAGCCCAATGCGGGTTTGTTCCCAGGACTCTGGGATCATGACCTGAGTTAAGGCAGAGGCTTTAACCCTCTGAGTCACCCAGGCGCCCCAACAGCTTAAAATTTCTATTGCACTGTCTTTCATCACCATTTTAACTAATGATTTTATTATTTACCAAGAATCATTGCCTGAGTAAATTTTGTTAATTCTATCATTCCTCTTGCATTTGTTAGCTGTGGTTCTTTCAGAAAGTAGAGCTATTCTTCATCAATTATTTGATTATTCTGAGGCACAGTTTTCACAGGAAAGGCAGAATACTCAGTTCTGGCCCTTTTTATATTTTATAACAATTCTCAGAATAATGAATTTTGCATCTAGCAAAGATCCAAAGATTTGTTTGTATATTAGTATGAAATCATAGATTTGTAGATATTGCACGTGTTTCTATCCATTGCTGTCATTGTTCTTCTTGAGCTCAAGTTATCCCATCTTTGCTAGTGGGAGGTGTGTAAGTCCCCACTTAAATGATAGTTTTTATGAGCACAGTAAGAAGTCCCAGTTTCATCTCATACATTTACTACCTGAGACCTTAAATCAGCCATTTCTCCAAGAAATTTCCTTTTAGTGATAAATGAAATTTGGAGACTACGTTTTGTGTGTTATTTGTTTATTTGTATTATTTTTTGATTAAGAGTGGTCATGCCTTTTCTAGACTTCTGTAGAACAAAGCAAAAAATAGGTTATTTATAAGAAAAAGTTTAAATGAAATATGAATTCATACTGATATTTCTATATCAAAGGTTGCAGGTTTTATTTAATTTAATTTTACAGATATATATCTTTTATCTTGAAAATTCACTCTTCTAATACTTCAACATTTATATTCATACATTGGCTAATTAAAACATAATTATGCTAGTTATGCTATTCACAAGATAAATGAATTTAGTTTAAGATTTCTTTTTGGGGTGTGTGTGTGTGTGTGTGTGTGTGTGTTGTCCTTGGTATGTATGTCCCATTAGGAATGTACTGTCAAAATACTGACTTGAAATACTTATCTATGTGGTTGTAATTCTTCTATAAAGAGAAACTAATTTATCAACCATTTGATTGACATATTGTTAGTTTCAATATTTATTTATCTATTTATGCTTGTGTTTTGAGGCTGTTTTGTTTTTTCCTTTTTATTTAATTTTTAAATTAACATAGAACCTTCATGTACTTCCAAAGTCAAAACTATGAAATAAATACACAGAGAAAGAGCTGGCTTGCATGTTTGTTCTTATATTGCATTTTCTCCCTCCTTAATAGGCAACAATCATTATCAGTCTGTAGTTTATTCTTCCATTATTTCTTTTAGGGAATATTAGCAAATAAATGTTATTTTTCCACTTCTTACACCAAAGGAACCATATATTCATTATTTTGCATCTTGTTTATTGCCTTAATATTACATATTTTTGATAGTTTATCTTAGGGTTAGATACCTAGACATGTTATTGCTAGGTCAAGGGGTAAATCTATGCAAAATTTTACATATTTTTTGGGGGGGGGACAAAATGGCAGAAAACTAGGAGGAGGTGCCTTTTCAACCTGTACCCTAAAGTGAGCTGATTACCTGCCAAAGAACTCCAATCACCCATGAAATCAGCCTGAGATTAGAATTATACACGCCTGGATCTCTACGAGGGCAGAAGACGCCAGTGGGCAGGTAAAGCAGAGTGGGAATGTTGGACTGATATCAGAAGATAAACAAAAGAGGGAGGGAGCCACCAGAAGCGACCCATTGGAGAGTAATACCCCAAATCGAGAGTGCCCTGTGACTGGGGATCAGCATTAACTTGGAGTCTGGTTGAAAGCACTCAAAAAGAGCAAAGGATTGTGGGGGGAAATTGTGGGAATCGGGGCAGTTAGGGACAGGGGCTTAAGTCCCCGGGCTGAGGACAGCCACCCCTGGCACTGAGCCAGAGAGAGTGCAGCGAAGAAACCAGGTCTTGGTCCCTGAGCTGTGAGCAAGCGTGCCTGAGGACACATGAGGTGCGGTTCCCAAGAGGGGCTGGGAACCTCACCAGCCAGCAGAAACACAGCCTTTTTGCTGTCCTCACGTGCATGCTGTGCCGTGCTATCAGAGTCTGAATCACGCCCCACACGCTCCCCTGAGAAAGGTGTGCGCAGGCGTCAGCCGGGAGCTCTCAGTCCCGGAAAGGCTGAGTACTCCCAACCTGGGCCAGCAGGAAAATCTCAGTGTGGGATCACTGCTTGGAACCTCTCTGGTGGTCTGGAGCTGCCCAGACAGCCACCGCTGTCATGGTTTTGGGTACAAGCAGGAGTTCCTGCATCCCCAGGGACCACGACTGGGAATGTGCTCTGCCAGCAGCCAAGGGGGAAATTATGTGTTCTGCAGCACTCAGAGGGGAACAGACTGAGTCTTCTCACTGAAAGGGAGGTCTGGGTGCAGTTTGCTTTCCTCTAAACCTCTAAAAACCATCAAGATCCACCAAGGGGAGAGAACACCAGTGAACAAACATAAAAACCTCTAGAGAACAAAAGCCTGAAAAACCGGTTTCCTCAGAGCCCACACCCTTGAGGGGGACAGGAGGACTTAACTCAGGAAACACTGCCTGAAAACCCACACGGCAGGCCCCTCCCCCAGAAAGCCAACCGGGAAAACAAAACAAAACAAAACAACAAGAGAACAACCACCACTACTTCATAGATACAACTTTTATTTTTAATTCGTTCCCACTATTCTGGTTCATTTTTTAATTTTTTTAATTTTTTATGTAGATAATTTTTTAGCCTATTTACCATCACAGTGAGATGTCCAGTACATCAAATTCCATAATAACCTTTTAACCTAAACTTTTTGATACATATACCCATGTTTTTATTTTGCTTTTGTATTTTTTAAATTTTTTAAAAATTTAGTTTAGTTCATTCTTTTTTAAATTTTTATTTTCTAATATTCATATAGAGTTAAACTTCAAGGTAATCCCCTTTCCCCAATCAATGCTACCTCTATAGGTAAACCAATTTTTAATCCCCCTTTATCTTAGGAAAGTTGAGTCCTTTAACAAAGATATCAAGATACATCCAGGAAGAATCAAAATAGCCTTCCTCGCCCACACTGAGAATTTATAACCACTCTCCCATCTTTTTCTTCCACCAGTGTTTCTGTGTTTGTGTTGGTCCTGGTAGTCTATAAATCTTATACTTGGGGTTCTTTTTGACGAGGTTCTTTTTTTGTTTGTTTGTTTTGCTTTATATATATATATTTTTTTTCTCTTGTCATATACTTTTATCAGTCTTTTTGTTTGTCTGTTTTTGTTTGTATACTTCATAAATCTTACCGTGGGGCCCATTTGGGCTGAGCCTTCTCTTTTATCTTCTCTTTTTTTCCTGTCTCTCTCTCTATTTTTTTTTCTTTTTTCTCTCTTTCTTTTTTTCTTTCATTTGGGTGGTGACTCTTGATTGCTCAGAAGATTCCAGGGTGCACATTGACTGCACCACAGTCAATACATCCAACTACATCTGTTCAGCCATCTCTCACCAAAATGACTAGGAGGAGGAATGCCCAACAGAAGAAAAATTCAGAGGATGGACCTTCTGCAACAGAGCTAATGGCTACTGACATAGACAATATGTAGGAAAGGGAATTCAGGCTAACAATTATCCAGGCAATAGCTAGGTTGGAGAAAGACATGGATGACAAAACAGAGTTGATTAGGGCAGAACTGAAGCCACCAGGATGATGTTCACAATTTTCTCAATGACTTCCAATCTAATCTAAATTCTCTAAAAGCTAGGGTAACTGAGACAGAAGATAGAATTAGTGATCTGGAGGACAAACAGATAGAGAGAAAGGATCAGGAGGAAGCCTGGAACAAACAGCTTAGAAGCCACAAAAACAGAATTAGGGAAATAAACGATGCCATGAAACATTCCAACATCAGAATTATTGGAATCCCTGAAGGGGAGGAGAAAGAAAGAAGTTTGGAACATATAGTGGAACAAGTTCTCCATGAAAATTTTCCCAATCTCGCTAATGGAACCAGTGTTCATGTACTAGAGGCAGAACGGTCTCCCCCCAAGATTATAGATTCTCGAAAGTCCTTGAGACACTTGATAGTAAGAATGAGGAATTATAATGGTAGAGAAACTCTCTTGAAGACAGCTGGGACAAAGAAGCTCCTTACATACAAAGGAAGGCCCATCAGAATAAAGTCAGACTGGCAAACCAGAAAGGGCTGGCAAGATATATTCAGGGCACTAAATGAGAAAAACATGCAGCCAAGAATACTTTATCCAGCAAGACTGACATTCAAAATAGATGGAGAGATAAAGAGTTTCCAGGACTGGCAAGACTTAAAAGAGTATGCGACCACCAAGCTGACACTGCAGGAAATATTAAGGGGGGTTGTATAAAAGAGGAAAAATCCTAAGAATATTATTGAACAGAAATATAGAGACAATCTACAGAAAGAAAGACTTCAAAGGTAACATGATGTCAATAAAAACGTATCTCTCAATAATCACTCCAATGTGAATGGCCTAAATGCGCCCATAAAATGACACAGGGTTGCAGATGGATAAAATGACAGGACCCATCCATATGTTGTCTACAAGAGATCCATTCAAACCTAAGGATACACCCAGACTGAAAGTGAAGGGATGGAGAAGCATCTTTCATGCCATTGGGCCTCAAAAGAAGGCCGGGGTAGCGATTCTTTATCAGATAAATTAGATTTTAAACTAAAGACTGTAGTCAGAGATGCAGAAGGACACTACATAATTCTTAAAGGGATTATCCACCAAGATGATCGTAGATCATGTAATATCTATGCCCCCAACTATACATTAATAGTTGGATATCTTAACACATCTCTCTCAGTAATAGACAGATCATCCAAGCAGAGAATCAATAAAGAAACAAGAGCATTGAATGACACTTTGGACCAGATGGACCTCATAGATATATACAGAACATTCCACCTTAAAACAACAGAATCCTCATTCTTCTCAAGTGCACATGGAACCTTCTCCAGAATAGACCACGTACTGGGTCACAAATCAGGACTCAACTGACACCAAAAGACTGAGATTATTCCCTACATATTCTCAGATCACAATGATTTGAAACTGGAGCTCAATCACAAGGAAAAGTTTGGAAAGAACTCAAACACCTGGAAGCTAAAGACCACCTTGCTTAAGAGTGCTTGGATCAACCAGGAGATCAAAAAAGAACTTAAACAATTCTTTGAAACCAATGAGAATGAAGACACTTCAGCCCAAAACCTATGGGATACAGCAAAGGCAGTCCTGAGGGGGAAATACATAGCCATCCAAGCCTCCCTCAAAAAAGTTGAAAAATCCAGAATACACCAACTGTCTCTACATCTTAAAGAACTGGAGAATCAACAACAAATTAAAACTAACTCCACACACAAGAAGGG